>NC_044333.1:4053827-4368984 GCF_007399415.2 Gopherus evgoodei | reverse complement strand
TCACAGCAGCAGTGAAGCCTCCATTCCAGCATGCTGGCTCTGCTAGGCACTGCAACACAGAACTCATGTAAGCAGCGCTAATGAAATCCTCTACAAATAACCTAGAAGGGAGTCTGTCAGCACTTGCAATAGCTTCACTTCAGGTCTTCAAGGGAGTAGTGCTAGCAACCTAGGTATTTCTGGAGAGCTCTAATCTCACCCCAAAGAGGGGGTTGTATTCCTCTGTTTTAATAAAATGAGTCCATTGTTTCAGCTGAATGAAAAACTATGCTTTGTGCTGCTGTTTTTATATAGCCCTCCCTTGGCACTGGTCACCCTGCACACACTGTTGGGTATCTGGCTGGGAAATGCTGCCTGCCCCAGAGCATTATCCACCTTTTGCAGATTAGCGGGTGCAGAAGTATTACAAATCAAAGCCTTAGGCAGATGTATTCTTATCTGCCTTTTTCTGGATATGCCTCCTACTGGCCTACAGAGACAAACCTACTGCAGTTACCACTGAGTGTGTGTAAAACACAACTGTGCACCACACCCCCCTCTCCACCATGAGGCAGGTGTGCTGCCATTGATGCTAATTAAAGACAGAATCCCTGGAACTCAGATTGGCCTCATTTGCACCTGGCACTGAGTCCAGCTCCTTCCTACTGGGAATGTATACCAGAAGCAGCACGCGGGAGATGATACTGCCTACCACACATATTGGATGCTTCCTTTCCAATGAAATGGGAAGAGTAACAATTCTGGGGAAGCCAAAGGTGGTTTCTAGACACGGAGCATGTCTGGGTCTTTGCACACACCTTGCACTGTGCAGACAGGGCAGCTGGATCAGAACAGCTAGCTGTCATGGAGAGCACACTGCAGCATTACTTATCACCCTTTCCGTGCCCTTAGACAATACAGATTGTTTTAGTCTGTGCTTGAGGGAAGGATGATGTACCTTCAATGTGTCTCCTCACAGTCCAAACAGCATTGGGGTTACCAGGCAGCTCTGAGACGGCCATTTCAGACACCTAATAGGAAACAAGAGCAGGATTCCTTTGAAAACAGGTTCACATTAACAGATGTTTACCCCAGTCAAACTCTGAAGCATTACAGTGACTAGTGGTTAATAGTTTGCACAGCTACACAGGGCAGCTGGGGCAGTTCTGAGTTCCCAGTCTCACTCCCTGGACTAGAAGTGTTGTTGAGGCAAAGTATTCAGCACACCAGAAACAGACAGAAAAGTGTCTCATTCGGTGATACCTCAGGCTGAGCAGCTTTGTCCATCCATCCTCAGCAAAAAGGACAGTGGTTGTGACCTGGGTTCCACCAGGTGGGGAGTTAGGGATCAGAGATGGACCCAGAGAATCTCTGGGGAAGAATATCAATTCCATACATTGTTTGCATGCTAGGGTAGCCGTGTTGGTCCCAAGATACGGGAGACACAAGGTGGGTGAGGTAATTGGACCAACTTCTGTTGGTGAGAGAGACTTTCAAGCTACACAGAGCTCTTCAACTTGAGAAGGTGCTCAGAGTGCCACAGTTACATACAACGTGGGAGTTAACCCATGTTGCGCCTTACAACATTCTGTAACCCACTAACTCTCCTTTGTCCTATGACTGCAGAGATGTTAATTGCCTACTTGATTTTAAATAGTTGCCTGCAAAAACCATTAACCCTTTATGCTTAAGGGTTCGTCCCACTTTGTATATAGCTGTGACACTCTGAGCACCTCTCTCAGTCCTAAAGAACTCTGCAAAGCTCAAAAGCTTCTCTCTCTCACCAGCAGAAGCTGGTCCCCCACCAAGCTTGTCTCTCTCAATTCTATTTCTTCACATGCCTAAAATGATCACAGTCAGGGACTACAGGTTTGTCAATGGAAAACCTATGGTTATCACTCCTATACACTCCAGCACCATAACCCTTATGACTGGACAACAGGGACTGATTGTATAGTCTGAAGAAGAAATTACATTTACATAGGGATTTTGGCAGAGAAGGGCAAAAGAACAAAACCCTTCAAGAGTTGCACCAAGGACAGATTGTTTAATTACAGCACCACTGTGAGCATCCTGCCATAAGTTCAAGAAGGGCAACCCCACATTCCTGTTGTGGATTTCTGAAGCTCCCTCTGGGGCTCTTACCTCAAGTCCGTGCCTTAGGACCCTCAGAGATGACCGAGGCCCCCGTCCACAGGCCACATATAACTGCGGTGTGTCTTCATTGGCCAGATCCGCTATCTGCACAGAGGAACAGTGGGTCACACAACATGCACAAGGAGACGAAGTAAAACCCCCAAACGTTTGCCCTATAATCTGCTTTCTGAACAAAGTCTCAGCAGTTTAATGTAACTGACGCTGCCACCGAACATCCCGTCTTCTGCATCAGAGAACCACAAAATTTAGGAAAAGTCTGCTGCAGAATACACAAGGCCTTGTCTAACAGTCATGCTAGAGGGCGAGCGCTGGGCTGGTGCATTGCACCCCACTTCCAAACACCAGGTATTTATGTACTGCTGATGAATGGTAATAACCCTTTCAACAAACATCCGTATCCTGAGGTTTAGCTTTACACCTTGTCATTCTTTTCCCAGGGTTCATGATTCAGTGAACCCACCTTTCTGTCAGTGCTTGCAGTACTGTCACACTGCGGCAAAACCAAGGCAAATAACCAGAGCAAGACTGAAATGAGATCATTACCTGTGCTTTTCTTTCTCCATTTTAAACGGATTCCCTGAAAAGAGTTTTCATTTCCATAAGGCACCTCAAAGACCAATTGACTTAGCAGCACAATGGATGATACACTGATCTGCTTCTGTGGTTACACAACAGTAACGGCCCTGCATCTCCAGAGGGCAGGCTGGGGGGAAAGGGGGAGGACCATGTGTTCACAGATGACGACATACCTGACAAAACAAGATAGGAGACAGACTGTCCAGCTCATCCACCAACACCAGGTTCTTGAGTGGTCGTGGCTGGAAAAAGAAAGTGTCTCCTTCCTCCAGGGGCATGGCAGAGGAGAACTCCGGCTCCTCATCGTCATCTCCCAGATGGGCTATCTGGTACAGGTAACTTCAGATACAAAGCAAGAAAAACAGCATAGTCAGAGCAAACAGCTACAGTTCAGCCACGCATTCAATGTGGGTGAAGGGTGAATAAGAACTAGTACTGTTTCCACAGAACACTTGGCTATTTCAACTCTCACCCGAAGGGATTGTTTTCTTGGGGAGAGGAAGGAGGGGCAAAGAGTTACGGGCTATTTTCAAAGCTCTTGCCCAGTTCTGACTTCCTTCTTTATCATTGCTTTTGGCAGAAGACTCTGGACAGCTCAGTGCTCACCCCACTCCTGGCTCCTAGATTTTCCTGTCTCATGGCAGGAAGAGCTAAACAACGAAATCTTTGAAGACCAAGACCGCTGGCTAACAGCCTCCGAGTCTGCATGTTTTCGGGAGGAACACGTGCTATTTTTTAGGTGTTCAAAAATCACCTGCTACCCTGTCTTATAAGCTAGAATATTAAAATACGTGAGTTTTACACACATACAAGCAAAATTGATCCATAAAGAAAGACTGAATTGTTTCTTGTGTTCTTTTTGTTCTGTTCATCAGAACTAATGGCCAGACTTTTGTTAGTTGGCTAGAGCTCCACCTGCGGGTTGGCTCTACAGGAGCTGACCATAAACTTGCAAGACGTGTTTGGAAACTCAGGTACTAACTGCATGCACGCAAACACCAAATTTGCATATACAACTCTGGTAACTGTGTGCAAACACACAGTATTTTGTGTGTGTAACTTAGGATCACTTGTAAAACTCTGGACCAAGAGAGGTTACAGCAAACAAAATTTTGAAACAAAACCTTTAATTGGCCACACAGAGAAACAAAACCTAAATACTCAAGATGTCAGAGAACATGCCCCTACATGTTATAACATCTGTAAAGGCTGATCAGATCATGAAACAAAATTGCTTGACAGCACTTCTACTACGCAAGAATAACTAGTGTAGTTATTGAAAAAGAAAATCATCCAGTCATGGTAAAATATAGCATTTGCTTCTGAGAGTGGGCCACAAAGATACTAGAGACTATTTCCAATTTCACATGGTTTGGTCCTTTGATAGGCGTACACGGGTCTAACAAACAGGCTTGCTGGGTGCCTGGTTTTGGGTGGAAAGCCCGGATGAAAAGGGACCCTGGCGGCTCCGGTAAGCACCACTGACCGGGCCATTAAAAGTCCGGTTGGTGGCACTGGCAGGCTCCAACCTGGATCAGTGCGGCTGCCAGAAGTGGTGACTCATCCCTCTGGCTCTGAGTCAGAGGGACGGCCAGGGGGCTCTGCGTGCTGGCCCTGCCCTGAGTGCTGGTTCTGCAGCTCCCACTGGATGGGAACCAAGGTCAACGGGAGCTGCAAGGGCAGTGCGTGCACTGCGCAAGCCGCCTGGCCTCCCTTATGCCTAGGAGCTGAGGGAGATGTTGCTGCTTCCAGGGGGCCCCCCAGGGTAAGCACCGCCTGGAGCCCATTGCCCGCACCCCCTCCTGCATCCCAGCCCCCTGCCCCACCCCAGATCCTGCACCCCAACCCTCCGCCCCCTCCTGCACCAAAACTCCCTCCCGGAGCCCACACGCCACACCCCTCTGAACCCCAACTCCCTGCCCCAGCCCAGAGCCTCCTCCCACACCCGTAACCCATCATTACTAGCCCCACCTTGGAACCCACACCCCCAGCCCAGAGCCCACACTCCCTCCCACACCTGAACCCCCTGCCTCAGCCTGGAGCCCCCTCCCACATGCTGAACCCCTTGGCTCCACCCCCTCTGCTCAGAGCCCCCTCCTATATTCCAAACCCCTCATCCACGGGCCCACCTGAGACCACACCACAACCCTCTGCCCCAGCCCAGTGAAAATGAGCGAGTGAGTAAGGGTAGGGGAGAGTGAGTGACAGAGGGAAGGGGGATGGAGTGAGCAGGGACTGGGCCTTGGAGAAGGAGTGGGAAAAGGGTGTTCAGTTTTGTGCGCTTAGAAAGTTGACAAACCTAAACACAGATGAAAGAGAGTTAAGGTAAAAATTCATGACCATGAGCAATAACAAAAATAGTTAATTGATGGACATGTGTCTGATGGGAGAATCCATTAGCAGCAAAAGCTAAACTGATCAAACACCTGCTCAAACAAGCTTCCAATTACCTTCACTGTCTGCTCAGGCATCTGATCTTGGCAATGCATGTGGAACAGCTTCTCATTTCCTACGCACCAACATCCATCCTTCAAAACCCCCCTCTTGGTCCAGGAACCCACGGTGCTGAGAGCTCTACGGACAGTCCCTGCTTGTGATCTCTTGGTGCCAACTGCCTGAGGGTATACAGGGGATGCATAGGGGGTACAGGACCCCCCTCCACCCCCGTGGTCTGGTATGTGCAAATTAATTCACCAAAGGGTGGCATGTATGGTGTCTACCAAAAGCCAATCACTCAGTAGTCATCATCATCATCACTGTGAAATGCCTGCACTCTCTCTGTCTGGCGCTGTGTATTGTATGCCTCGCAATGTAAATCTATTTGCGTACTGAGCCTCCAGGCTAATCAAGATTGCAAAATCTTGAGAGGAAAATCTGCAGGAAAACAAGAACAGTGTGTGTATGGGGGAAGGGGGGGGGAGGGTGGTCTCTCCTGTCTGTGAGTGAAGGTAATGGATTTTAGGGGTCTAACTGGGGGTACTAAGCTATACCTTGGATCCTTCACCAAGGGGACAAGCTGCCAACGGGCATGTCTTATGAATGGAGGATCATAGCCAACCAGGGCAGTGAAGTGCTCTGACAAAGACATGGGGTGAGCTAAACTTTATTACACAGGAAAGTACCTTATTAACTAACTCTTGGTTCCAGAATGCACGCTGATTTTATTTGATGTGTAACCAATTGTTTCCAATACTTCTACCCCCTTAACCTCTGTTCTTTCTTAAATAAATGTATCCTTCTTTTCGCTATAACAAAATCTAAGTGCTGTGAATTAAGCAGAGCAGTCTAAAGTGAAGTTGGGGTATACTGTTCCTTTGGGAATAGTGGATTTGGTAACTGCATGAGTGTCCAGTGGCTGGATACTCTAGGGAGAAGCACAGAGGGCTCAGGGGTTGGAGTTTGCCTATTGCTAATCTGCCGAGAGACAGTGGAGTCTGTGTAGGCTGAGAGGAGAGTGATTATGTTGCCTGTGGAAGGTGGAGTGAGGGAGCTGACCCCTGGCAGGCACAGACAAGGCTCCCTGGTGCTAAAGGCAGGTGGTAGAGAGAGGCCTCACAATCCTGGGTATCCCGGGCTAGCACCACACTGCCCCAAATATCTGACAATCTAAGAGCACTTCCACAAAGTCTATCAATACTGAGGATACATGAATGGGCTTAACAACTGTGGTCAATGCACTTGGACAAGTTAGACCATTAACTCGTTAAGGCACAGCCCATCTTTTTACACAGTCTACCAATGGCCACAGCAATCTGTCATGCTAATGAGAGTAACTAAAATTCAGCAGGGCACATGAAGGAAATGAAATGATTTACTCACTGGTTTCCAAACTCAGATGCCACAAAGAGGAACCCTGTTTTCAGCACACACATGGCAGCAGCCCCAGGAACAGTATCAAAATACTTCAGACGGATCTCCGTCACCTGAAAGCACCGGAGAGGAAGGAGTAATGGTGAGTGAGCCAGCTCAGTTCAGACTCTCAGGAAATAGGCTTTGTCTGCTCACACACAAGAGCGTAGCCCACTTTCCCATTCAGAGATACAGGAAACTCATGCATTTGGGATCGTAGTTTATTACAAGACTGCCCTGGAGTTACCTTCAGAGGAAGGAAATGAGCAGAGACTAAGCATAGCCAAGAGCGCTCCCTTATCGATAGTTTGGGGCAGCTGCCTTCACTCCCCAAGTTCAGACTGGATGGCATTCTGAGTGTAAACGCAACCCAGGCTTTCTGCTTTACTCTTGAGACTATTCTGCATGAGAATCGGAGTTCAAGGCTTACAAGAGAGACCTGAAAATGCTCAGCAGTCCTACCGAGAGAGAGACAACCCCCACCTGGCATCCACATCATTCACTCAGAGGACTGGGGAGCGGTCTCTTAGAATGGCCACTTACAGTTTGGACAGACCTGAAGTTGCCATGATAGTTCCTATGAAAGGTCTGAGGCCAGTCTTGAACTGCTGAACCAACACAGTCTTCTATCATGACACTTTCTGGGAAGGGTTTGTCATGTTAAAGGCAATGGGGGTTAGTGGCATTTCAGATGGTTTTTTCCCAGAGACCACAAATGGGATCTCTGCAGCACAGATCTCCAGGGGAGCAGTGACTGGCAGCACAAAGCAATTCCCATTTTTTCCCTATTAGTTTCAGAAGGAGAGTGTGTTATCCCAGCTGAAAAAGCTGTGTGACATGGGATGGCCAAACTCTGCCCAACTGGTTGCACCTAGTTTGCATAAAACTGAACAGATTGCAGGCACCCACATATTCAATCCACAGGTGCAGCCAAGCATGGCAGCTCAGATCAAGAAGGATCACTGCACTCTGGAATCTGTTGTCCTAGGGAACTGTGGCGTAGAATCTCCTAGACCACATTTTGGAATAGGAAATTTGGAGCAGGGACCACAGGTAACATTTTTAAAAATGCCCATGTGACCTAGCAACCTAAGTCTTGCCACCTCCTGTCTGTGTGCTGTGCAAGTGGTGACTAGCAAGTTATGGCAGCTGTCATCTAATAGGGTAGATGCAGAGTCATTCATCTCTATATACAGCTAGAGACTAACTTAAAAATCATTTGAATGAGGAGAAAGAATGCTTTAAACTAGGTATCATCACAGTGGGAAAATGCAGCATGATGGGAAAGCTTCTCAAGGACATATTTCAAGAAGTAAAAGTAGCTTCCCCCTCAAGCTACCTACCATATCTTCATCAGTCTCTAGGGTGATTTTGAAGATATCTCCCTGCTCCGTCTGGGCCAGAAAGAAGAACATGGATTTGGTCTTGTGTGTAGCAGAGCAGACAAAAATCATACCCCTCTCTGGGTCATCCAAGTCATTCTGTCACAGGGAAGATAAATCAGAGGTTTATAAATGTTGGAGGTGGAAAGCTCACCTTTCAGCAAAGCCACTCCCCTGAAATGCAGGATACCCTCCCCTGGGTCAATGGTCCTAGCAAAAGGGAAAGCTTGAGGGACTACAGCATGTGGAAAGGGTTTTGTGCACAGCATACCCCTTCCCAATGTTCTCCTGACTCATCCGTAATGCTCTCAGGAAAGCTGATTCTTCCTGACAGATGTTTCTTAGAAGAGCTAAAACTGTGAGGTATTCTCCCTCCTACCCCTTTTTTCCCCCAGATGGACAATCTCACACATTGCAAAACCAATTGTGGTACACAAGGGTCACTAGCCATATAAAACTGACCTGTGGCATCTGCTCTGTGTCTGGCTTTGGTTGTATTTGCCCAGTGCTACCCAGTGTCAGCTAGCTACAGCCTACTTTGTTTAAAACAGTGGTTCAAACTTTTGTCCTGGTGACCCCTTTCACACAGCAAGCCTCTGAGTACAACCCCCCCACCAATAAATTAAAAATATTTTTGAATATATTTAACACCATTATAAATGATGGAGGCAAAGTGGGCTTTGGGGCGGAGGCTGACAGTTTGCGACCCCTCAGGTAATAACCTTGTGACCCCCTGAGGGGTCCCAACCCCCAGTTTGAGAACCCTTGGTTTAAAACAAACAAAAGGAAGTATTTCTTCATACAACGCACTGTTAAACTGTGGATTTTGTGGCCAGGGATACAGTGAAGGCCAAAAGAATAACTGGGTTCAAAAAAAGAATAAGTCCATGGAGGATAGGTCCACCAATGGCTATTAGCTGAGGTGATGAGGGATGGAACCCCATTTTCTGGGTGTCCCAAAACCTCCAACTGCTAGAATCTGGGACTGGATAACAAGGGACGGATCACTTTATAATTGCCCTGTTCTGTTCACTCCCTCTGAAGCACCTGGCACTGGCCACTGTCAGAAGACAGGATACTGGGCTAGATGGACCATTGGTCTGACCCAGTATGGCTGGTTTTATGCACTCTTCTAAAAGGAAGCAGCATGAGGTGGAACAGAGCAGCTGTGGAATTCATCTTCATGTACTAGGGTGAATATTTCCAACCATGCCATATAAATCATGGTTCATACTACGAGTGCTGTCATCTGAGAGCCTGGTAAGAGAGAAAGGACTATCTCAAGGGTAAACCTCAGAGACAAGATGAACTCAACCAATCACATCAGATTACAGGAAAACTCCAACACCTTCCCTTACAGATGACATGACTGGCTGGTAAGGCAGGCTTTCCCTCCACACTCTAAATTGTGGCAGCCCGACAGCCTTTCAATCACTATGCACCACCTTCCTCAAAAGCCTCCCTGCAAATAAGCTGATATTAAGTGTCCATGTGGAACGTTTAAAGAAAAGGCCTCTAAAGCAGGGCATAAGAGATGAAATTCTCACCCTTCTCCTGGGAATGGGACATCTGATATCAGGCTGGTCACCAAAGTTTTTGTAGGTGATATAGTTTTCAGAACAGATCAGCACCCCGCTGGGACCATCGGAGCCACCAGGAACTAAGGGATGAGATGGAAACTTCATTAAGAGAAGAGAAAAAGTCCTCTTGCTCAAAAGAAATCTGGATAATCTTCATTCCGTATTATCAGATGTAGCTAAATCTGCTTCGGTTTATGGTGGAGAAGACATGGGGTTGCAAGCATAGGCTTCTGTATCTGCATAAGGCAGAGTTTGGGATGGAGAATGAAACTTTGGGGGTCATCAACAACTGCTTAATATTTCATTTTGACACTTCTCATCCAGTCCCATATATGAACCCAAATCTTTGAGATGCTCAGGCACCATACTGGTAACGTGCCAGTCACCCCACGTATCTGACATGCATTTATCTGCTATTGCAAGTCACAAGAAGCAGGTTCCCACATGATCTCCCAGTATTTTCCTCTCAAAAACTTAAATTACCAGCAATGAAAACCACAAACTGAGTGTTCAGAGCCCCTGGAGCCCACTAGCCTACAGTATCTGCCGGGCACGTACAAGATACAGTGAACTGCAGAGTAGCCCAGTCAGCATCAAGCTTTCGGGACACCCTTTGGGTACCTGTACTATAAATCATGCTCTTCAAATGAATCTGGATACTAAAACTCCAAACTAACTTGTGCAATGAGTCGAGCAGGCCAAAGTCCCACCCCCAAAATAAAGCTTAAGGTTAGCCCATAACTCCTCTTGAAATCAAGTTGTGATCACATGGAGCTACAACTCCGTTTGTATTTCCATTTGTTTTACTTTGTCAGCTGGCAAACTCATTCTCCAGGTTGTTTTTTTTAAACCACAACCTCTTCCAATGGAAGCCTTCAAACACTTCCATCTCAGCCCAATCAGAGTGAAATGCTATCTCCATGATACATCTCAGAGAAGAGACATGAAAAACTCATCACTTCAGGCTGCAAGAAAATCAAACTCTCCAAAATTCTATGTATCACATGAGAATTTTTAGTTTTCACCTGCCTTCCAGGCCCAACTAAGAGCAGGAAAGCAGGTCAGGTTATGACATCCCCCGCCCCCCTCAATGATTCTCTTTCAAATGTGCAATATGTTCCCCCTTTGCCTTTTTACTGGGAGAATGGGAAGTGACTTGGCAATGGGGAGGGCAGTACCTGTTATAAGGAAGTTGCCATGCTCCTCCAAAGGTTCGCTGTATTTCCTAACTACGTGGTTCAAACCCAGGTCTAACTCATAAAATGTCAGGGTCTGTTGGGTGTTAGCTGCTGCTTCTCCCGTTGGATCGTTGTCAGCTTCCTGGAAAAACAGTACACAAATATTTTGTCTACAGTAACATTATCTGTACATTTAAAGGAAAAGAAATCTCATGAAGTCTCTGAAATGGTGTTATACTCATTAACAACCACAACAGCAATTCAGAGACAACACAAGACTTGATCTTGAAAAGTGTTCAGCACTCACCCCTGCCATTGAAATCAATGGAAGGTGCAGCACCTCAAAGGATCAAGACCACAGGCAGCAAATGGAAAGTAACTAGGTAGAATTATTGTCAGAGGCAGACACACAGGCAGCGCTGGTTAGTTGCAACACGTAACTGTAAAATATTGGATGGGTATAGACCAGCTGCCTTTGCAGCTAGATATGCTGAGTAACACCTTACATTGATTTTCAATGTTCCCCTAGCTGCCAGCTATGGTATCACCAGCCCCATGGTGGGATGGAAGAGATTCTAGAACACATTTTAAACCACAGGCAATTTTATTTTGCATAAAATCATTCATGCACATTCTCTCCCAAAATTCACCACCATTATTAATTTCCTGAACACCAGAAATATGCTCAGTGCTGTAACAACTTACAGAGAGATGACTCCCAATTCAATGAGTTTACAGACAATGTCTCTGTACCTGGGGCGGTAATTCTGGTGGATCACTAACTGAAAGCTTGACAGGGGAAGTGTATTTGGAGGAGGAATGAAGAGGATGGGGGTACTGCTGCAGCAGAGGGAGGCAGTTCTAAACATGAACAGCAGCATTGGAATGAAGTGCAAAGGCCAGAGTAAGACAAATATACAGAAAGAGCACTGAGCAGGAAGGGCTGTAGTTCACAGTTTAGTAACAGAAGGACCAAGAAATTAAGAGGATTTCAGCTAAGATTGGAAATGAGATTGACAGTCAACGAGCAGAAACCCAGGGAGGTTGTCCCAGATAGCTAGCGTGGGAGAGAAGGCTTTGCATAAGTTGACATGCTAGGTGAAGGGACAGAGAGGAAGGAGACAGAGCTAGCTGAGCAAAGGGAGTAGTGTAAGAGACAAGAACCTCATCCCTGGTTACCTCATAGTCCATTTCCAGACAAGCAAACATTGGGTTTTCAAACCCCACATCTACTCCCACCACATGGTAGACCAAGGTGTTGGCCTTGTGGGCTTCCAGTGGGGAAGAAATGGTGAGTCGGGCAGCTGCATCTCTGTTCAGGATGTATACCAGCTTCTGTTTCTCAATGGCACCTGCAGGGAACAACAGTGCATAAAATACCTAGATTGGGGATGCAAAGCTGAAGACAACTGCCCCAGAACCAGCCTTTGCACAAAAACTGCCAACTGACAGCCTTGCAGGAAAACAGAAACGTAACATCTTGTCCCATAATTTCTCCATCACTCTTAAGTTTATGTCAACATCCTAACTTCAGTATTTAAAATCTTTAAAAATGAATCAGTGACTCAGGCACAGGTTAACCTTGCAGATCTTTTTAAGCTCCACTCACGCAAGCCACAACTCAAGGTATATTCAGTTCGCAGGCATAAAATCTGCAGCAGCATCTGCCGGAGGAGCACAACTCCTTGGCAAAACATGCAGCCACAGTAGCTAACAGATAAGGAAAGAGTAGCAGCTATGCAACAAAAGGGAAACAGTCCCATGGAAACCCTCTAAAATTGCACTGTAATTGAGGTATGTTTCTTTGCTGATACACAGCGCACACAGTCATTTACTGAGCAAGTCCTGCTCTCAGCTGTCATCCTGAATAACAGATGAATTGCACAGTGCTACCTTCAGGTTAA
This sequence comes from Gopherus evgoodei, assembly GCF_007399415.2. Classification (NCBI taxonomy): domain Eukaryota; kingdom Metazoa; phylum Chordata; order Testudines; family Testudinidae; genus Gopherus; species Gopherus evgoodei. The sequence continues at coordinate 4,356,379 of NC_044333.1, read as the reverse complement.
AAGGACACAAGCAGCTTCCGTCCAAGCCAGTCATGCCATTATTTTCACTATAATAGAGTTGTTTAATTGCCTGGGTAATGGAATAATCTAAGAGTTTATACCTCTAGGGCCTGATCAGAAATGCAGAGTTGTCTTCATAGTCAATCTCAGAGAAGAGACATGAATTCATATCATCATTTCAGGCAGAGCACGCTGGCTGCCCCATGACTGGGCTGTCTGCATCCCAACGTCCCTTTTTCCAATCATCCTCCTCAAATGGGTTCTTTGCTTACCACTACCTGAGCAGGTTTCTTTCCAACACTGTTTTGCCATAATTTTTGGTACTCATTTGTGCAATCATGATAGTAGGTAGGAACAATTCCAAACACCTGGATGTTTCATTCCAAAGGCTGGAATTTAATGAAATGCCTGCATGAAAAGCACTTGAGACTACAGCTGAGAAGTAGGCTGCCAAAACTGTCAACCTTGAAGTAAGGAAAAGGCAAAGCAACAATTCCAAGGAGAATCAGTTTCCCCCACTCACTTCTTTAAATGCTACAACTAAGGAGACAGTACAGATCCCCACTGACTTACTGATCATGACAGCACGGCCCTTTGGGTCCACAGCCAAGAACTGGCCAGGAACGATTCTGCGACAGCCACTCTTGCCAAAGGTTTCCTGGTGAATCTTCTCAAACATGTTCTTGGAAGGCTGGTACTCCAGGATAACAATGCGACCCGAATCACTACCCACCACGATATAGTCTTTAGTTCCACCTGTCAGTCTGAAGGCCATGAGGGAGCGAATGACTCCAAACACTTCCACTGTCAGCAAGGTGTGTACTTTCCCCGTGTTTGGATCAGGGCGGAGCAACTCCAGAATCTTCCCCCGGGAAACAACAATTTCCTGTTGTTTGGTTCCTAAGAAGCCAAAGCCATGAGAAACTTATCACCAACTATAAGTCAGGAGATGTAAAAACCAGGAAATTCAAAGTGCCTTCAAACAATAATCACCAAAGCAAGTCTCACAACCTCCAGGGTATTCAAGTATCCAGTTTACAGATCAGAAAACTGAGGCACAGAGAAGTTAAATGATTTAACTAAGGCTCCACAAACTCAGTGAGAAAACCAGGATCTGAACTTATAAGTTCCTGGATCCAAGTTCTTTCTCAAGACCAGATCTTTCCCTCAAATTGAAGCCTCTTAGTCAACCCAGGTAGAAGCACTAATGGGAGCCAAACCTCGATGAAAAACAACTGCTGTAGCTAAATAGCTTATAACTGAAAAGATCTTGCTTTGCTTCAGCCTGAAAGTCTCCTAGTCAGGAAAGCAGAGATTACCTGAGAAATTGCCATGGATAGCATAGCTGATGCCAGTGGCTCGCTGCAACGTTAAATTGTAAAGGAACATGGTGGCGACAGATCCACTTCACTCATGCGTCTCAATAAGTTATTAAGTCAGCTGTGAACAAAACAGCAAGAAAAATTAAGATTATGCCTTATGCAAAACAGGATCTACATTTAAAACGTACACTGTGTCAGCCCAAAGGAACAGCATTAACAACCTGTGTTTCTGTGCCCCAGACACAATTTTGAAAGTGCATGTATCATCTTATTCCAACTGGTCAGCATTCAAGAACCTTACAAACACTGATTAATCAGGGCTCCCCCCAGCCTTCTCTGTACTCATGAGATTATCCCTATTTTAACAATAGGAAAACTTGCTCAAAACCACAGACTTCAAGTCAGAGCCAAAATTAGAATTTAGGTGTTTCAGGTTCTACATTCCATGGCTCAGTCCACTAGATCAAGTCAGTTATTCACTGAAATCCCTATCTTCCTACTCTAGTTATATAGGGGTTTCATTTTAAAAGACATTTAGTTCCTTTTTAAAGAAAGATAGGTCAGCTTTTTTTCTTTTTCTTTTGGTCCTTTAGGCTGACTCTGACATTTCCATCCATGTCACACTCATTTAGAAGGAATGAAGGATAAACTTGGTAATTTGGTGTAGAAAATATTAGCCTACAGTGATTGTTTAATGCAATTTAAAATCTAAGTTTAGAGCAGACTCGGGGCTGCATAAAAACTGACATACTAGCTTTGTTTGGTTCTACAGGCACCTGACTTGAGTGACAAGCACAAATTGCACAGGCCCTTGGCTACGCTCTTGCAAGAAGGACAAGCTGTCAAAACTGACTTCAGTCCTTGTTCCCTGTGTATATTTACTCCATTTCTGCTTCTGGGGATTTAATGATGCCACCTCATCAGCAGCAATCCAAGCATTTTACAGAGGAAGCAGGTATTGTTCCCATGTTACACATGGAGAAACTAAGGCATGGAGAGGTGAAGTGACTTGTCCAAGATCACCTCTACAAGTGGCAGAGATAGGGAAAGAACCCAGGTCTCCTGACTTTCAGTTCAGTGCTCCATTCTCTAGGTCCCTGGGTTTATAGGTAATGGACGAGAATATTGCAGCTTTTGTTTGGAAGCGCTGACAGAAAGGAAAGACTAAATTCGGGCTTCATTTAAAACAAATTAAAAATAGGTTAGGTTTAATGTTAGGCTCATCAACCTCAATGGCATCATTTTAAATGGAACACTGGTTACAGATCACAGCCATCAGTGGCCAGCTGGCAATACAACACAAACTGCTAGCACAGACGAGCAAAAATGCTGTTTTCATCAGTGGAGTTCCCCCTTTGCTTGAAACTGGGGTAAGCTGTACCAGTGAAAATTGCGGCTCTGAGCAGTTTACCTTGTCTGCCCTGCACAGTAGAAACTCAGCCTGAAATTCTTATTTCTACAGGTAGATAAGGGAAAGGGGGGCAGCAGCTTCCATCTAAATTAAAGGGACAACATAAAGATTGTGGATGGCTCTGTGGATATGAGGAAAGTGGTGGATGTGATATGTCTTGACTTGAGCAAAGCTTTTGATATGGTCTGCCTCTGGAGATATTTAAGAGTAGGTTAGATAAATGTATATTAGGGATGGTCTAGACAGTATTTGGTCCTGCCATGAGGGCAGGGAACTGGACTCGATGACCTCTTGAGGTCCCTTCCAGTCCTAGAGTCTATGAGCATTCTCGCCAGCAAGTTAAAGTATGGATTGGCTGAATGGACTATTAGGTGAATAGAAAACTGGCTAGATTGTCAGGCAGTGATCAACGGCTTGATGTCTAGCTGGCAGCCGGTATCAAGCAGAGTGCCCCAGGGGTCGGTCCTGGGGCTGGTTTTGTTCAACATCTTTATCAATGATCTGGATGGGATTAATTGCACCCTCAGCAAGTTCGCAGACAACACTAAACTGGAGGGGAGAAGTATATGTGCTGGAGGGTAGGAATAGGCTCCAGCGCGACCTAGACAAATTGGAAGACTGGCCCAAAAGAAATCTGATGAGATTCAACAAGGACAAGTGCAGAGTCCTGCACTTAGGAAGGAAGACTAGAGTGACTGCTGGGTTACCTAGGGAGGTGGTGGAATGTCCTTCCTTAGACGTTTTTACGGCCCAGCTTCACAAAGCCTTGGCTGGGATGATTTAGTTGGTGTTGGTTCTACTTTGAGCAGGGGGTGGGACTAGATGACCTCCTGAGATCTCTTCCAACCCTGATATTCTATGATTACACTCTTGTCTAGAAGTCCGTAACCTATGATGGTTGCAAACAGCACCTAAGACATTACAACTGAAAACAGCACTTTCTGTGCGGTCAGTTCCACTTCCCCACGGGAGATCAAGACTCCACTGTGTGTGGGTCTTTCACACAGCAACAGAGGAAAGAAAAACGTTTAGAACAAAAAATAGTTCCCAGCGATTAATAAAACCACAAAACACAGCAGTGACTCAGCACCTGGAGCTGTTCTTAAAAGCAGACTCGATTTTCAAGCGAGCAGTGCTCCTTTAGTAAAGCCCTGGAGGAACGAGGAACAAGGGCATCCTCCCACGGAAATATCTGTCTTCGGGCACCTTCACGGAGTCACCCTGTTTAGGGAGGCCTGGCTTCCCCCGGGGAACACAAAAACCAGGCACGGTTGGTCACCTCTTCACTGTGAGGCAGCACCCACGGGAACAGCACGAGGCAACCACGTGCAATCAAAGCACCCAAAGGCCATGCACGTAGGAAAGGAAGGGGAAGGCTCCCCGCTGTCCCACCCCAGCCCCGTCTGCACCTTCTTCCCATCGGCGTCTCGCTTCCCTTCTCCACCAGTGTTCAATGCTCGGCGCCCCCCGCCCCCTCCCTGTGCGGCTCCCGCCGGTACCGTCTACACTCACCTGCACGGCCCCCCTCTCCTGGGCGCTCCCCACCCCCGCCCGGAGCGAGCGGGGCCGCAGCCCCAGGCGGTTCCTGTGCGCGCCCGATACCCCGCCCCACAGTCACAGCGCGGCGCGCTCCCCTACCCGGCGCTACGGCGCAGGCGGCGGCGGCTCTCACCGCGCGGGATGGCGACGGATTCGCTTGCTCCCCCTAGGCCGCCAGCCTGCCAACCCGCTCCGCCATCGACCCAGCGCGCGCCCTGCCGTGCCCCGCCCCCAGGGCCTTCCGGCGGGCCCGGCGCGCGCGACGCGAGGCTGACCGCGCAACGCCTGAACGAACCCAACACAAGGACGAAGCAACTCCCGCCGGGCTCCTATCCCGCCGCCTTCGGCCCCCCGGAGACCTTCACTCCGCGTCGCCAACCCAAACCGAGAGGCCTCGCGAGCATCTGCCACTCAGGCACCTATTTGGACAGCCCGCGCCGCCTGCGCCTCGGCGGCTCTTCCGGAAGTGACGGTGTCTCCCGGAACCAAAGATGGCGGCGCCTGGCTCAGGCCTGAGGCTGCCAGCGGGGGAAGGAGGCGGCAGCGCCGCTGCCTCGTCACTGTCGATGGAGCGGATCCGCTCGCTCACCGACCTGCCAGAGCTGGAGGCCGCCTACAGCCGCCTGTGCGGGGAGGAGGTGGGGCAGCTCCGCCCAGCGGCGGGCCCTGGCTCTGCCCCGCCCCCCCGTCCTGGGACGGGAGAGAAGGACCCGATCTGATTCCTTTGCGGGAGAACCGCGAGGTGTCCTGGCTGCCTCGCACTCACTGACCTCTTCTTACTGCGCTTTGAGATCTGTTGAGACTCACTGCGCAGGAGCCAGCCATTATTTCCTGCTAAAGCGCTGCAGGGAATCACCTGCATCTCGTTTGGAGGGAAAACATCAATATTCCTGGCTTATCAGAGTGCGGGGGGGAGGTGACTTTCCAAAATTAACATATAGCCGTTTCTATTTAGGTTGTTTTAGTGCAGCTCTTCTCCTGTTATTCAAGTACTCCCACTCCCTCTGCCCCCCAATGTGGTGTTGATGCAGCCTCTGACCAGAAAGACTGGATGTCTCTTTGCCAGAACTTCATTAGATGGCGAGGAAAGATTGCTACAGAACAATGTTAAATGCTCCTTTGACCACCTGTTACAGCCCTGACAGGCTGATTCTTTTGCCTCCGCAGCAACCCCATCTTCTAAGCCTGGGAGCACATTGCTAAACTCTTTATTCACTCATGTAGGCAGCTTGGTCACCTGTACCTTGGGCAGAGGTGATCTTTTTTTAAAAGTTGTGTGATAGAGACCTCTCTGCCTGCCCCAGAACTGGCCTTTGAAAAGAGACGGGGGTGTAAATGTAATCAGATTAGGATGGATTGCTGGGCTTTTGAAGGATTGCACTGTGAGTTGAACTCTCAGAAACTTTAGTGCTTTGCTTGGCTCATGCTCCTGGTCTGAGAGTTTGGTTCTTAGCTAGTGGTGTTGATGATCGGTCTGAAAGGGGCATGAAGTGACACGGGGCTGCTTTCTTTTTCAGAAAGGGGTGGAGGAAGAGCTGGAGGCACTCCTGGAACAACAGAGTACCATAGAGAGCAAAATGGTCACCCTTCATCGCCTGGGGTTAGTAGTTCACCAGTTTAATCCTTGAGTGAAGCTAGTACCATGTGATCTGATGCTTTGGTTAAAAAAGAACAAGTAAGCAAGCAAGCTGTAGTTTCTACTGGATATCAAATTCTTCCTTACACTGTTCAGCAGCTGCTTTGTTCTACCACAGATGAAGCTGCATGTCAGTGTGAGGAAGCAATTTCTGTCTGTAAAGCACTTTGAAATGAAAGGTACTTGAAAAAGAATTATACAGCATTAGTTTGGGATGAGGAAAAATAGTGGTACTCCCTTGTGATGTGACCATAAAATGAGCTGTCATTTACAGTAGATTGTGAAGTTCTTCATAATTGTCCCACTCATGCGTTGATCAGTAGTGAAATGGTAAACAAAGATTACATTCACATTGTTAACAGTAGGCTTAAGCATTAACAACCAATTTAACTGAATGGAAATAGCATGCCTCTTCAGCTCTGTTGTTTCAGGCTGTCTGTAGACATGGGCAGACTTCACTGCACCTCTAGTTCATTTTGTAAGTTATTTTTATGACCATAAGAGCTAGATTCTCAATTATATTTAATAAAAGCTTGGATTCTGGAATAGAAGATAGCAGTTGCACAAAACACAAGGCTGACACATCAGTCCGACTCCATGCATGCTTTTACTGCAAGGGAGACAGCCACTGGTCAGGCCTGAATGTGCTGCTGTCTTCTACATCTCACTCTTGGATTTGGCTTCTTATCTCAGTGAAAGCACGCAGCAGTTCATGAGGGGTGAGACCCCGTGGTGCTGGAAGATGCAAGTGTCTGTGTGGGGAAATACACTGCAGAATGTAGTGCTACTTCATATCTGCATTTCATATGTATGACCAATGTTCTCTGCATCTGTTTCCAGTCCTAACCTGCAGTTGATTGAGGGGGACGCCAGACAGTTATCTGGGATGATCACCTTCACTTGTAACCTGGCTGAGAACGTCAGCAGTAAAGTTCGGCAGCTTGATCTTGCCAAGGTAACGAGACAATGTGGAAGCTCTGTGCTGAGCTCTCTTTCTGCTGTGTGTGGGTGAGCAGATGAGCAAGTACTGCATTTAACAGACAGCAGAGCATGAGCTCTTCACTTGCATGTGGGAAGAGAGGAGCTGAAGCTGAGCCCTGATTTGTTCTGGCTTTGTGCTGCATCTAGCATTGCAGGGTCCTGGTACCTCCTTTGGGCTCCTAGGCAGTACCAATGTACAAGTAATATAATAGGAAAACCCGTTTATCCGAGCTGGTCAGATATCATTCCTCCCTTCCTTACTCCTGGTGTAATAGGTTGAGACAATGGAGGTAGACCTGGACCTCGGAGGAGTATTCTGGAGCTGCCATCTTCTTTGTACAGAGGTAGATTTAAAGATTGCATGCTGATGCCTGTAATCTGTGCAGACCAGCCTCTTGGCTAAAGGTGTACGAGCTATAATCTGCTCTGTTCTATGCAAATTAGGAGTGGCTTTTGAGTACAATCCAGATTTTGGGTGGACAGACTTGGGGCCCTTCTTCCTTTAAGGTCATCCATCACAACTCTCCAAGCAGCTCAAGCTTCTCATCCAGCTAGATGCTGACCTTATAGCGAAGTAGCCCCTGCATCTCTGGCAGCCATTTCTCTTTCCCCTCCTGCTGTACTCTCTCCTCTCTCTAGTTCTGTTTCTCTAGCCGAGCCACGGAAGGGGAGTCTTACCTGCCGTTTGTCTTGCAGAACCGCCTCTATCAGGCCATCCAGAGAGCTGATGACATCTTGGACCTGAAGTTCTGCATGGATGGGGTTCAAACAGCATTGAGAAATGAAGATTATGAACAAGCCGCTGCTCATATCCACCGCTACTTGTCTCTGGACAAATCAGTCATTGAGCTGAGCCGGCAGGGCCAGGAAGGTAGGTGCTGTCCGGGTGTAGCTGTTTAGTTAAATAATACTGAGCACTCTTGCCTTTTGAGGCTCTTACTTTGTCCAGCGCTAAAGAAGCTGAAGCCAACTGGTGTGTTAACAAAGAGTGTGACTATGGAATTAGTTGGCAGCTCCTGCAGGTAGCTGTTTACATGGAAATGTCTGAATATTTCTGAGATCTAGTTAGGGTAAAATATTACCGGGGGGAAAGCTGACATGCTGAGGCAGCTAGTTGCTGAAAAGGCCACTGAAGTCAGACAAGATGATCGTAATGGCCCCTTCTGGCCCTAAATCTATGCAAACTGCCATACATGTAGAGTTACTGACTTGGGGCTTGAAGAGCTTGGCAGCCACTTACTAGCCAGCGGGCTGAATGCATTAATCAGTGGTGCATGATAGAAAAGATGGGAGGAAGGGTGCTCATCAGGGAGGGCCCAGTGCAGCATCATGGTGTTCTGCCCAGAGGGCTGCTGGAATACCTGTTAGGAGCTTGTCCCTGAATTCTGCTCTATAGTTTAATTTCTTATATTAAACCACTGGCTTGTAGGTGTCTGACCAAGTTGAATTGTGTGTGGTGACCTGGCTAGGCTATGCTAAGCTAACTGTGAGGCGAGGCAGATGCAAACCAAGACAGAAGGGAGCATTTAAAATTTTTAGAACTTAATAAAGGAAAACCCCCAAAATTGTCCCAGGAGGATAAATAACATTACCAAGTACTTACTTCATATAGTAATAACTTACAGGTTACCAGCATGTTAACCTTTGCGAGCTTGTACATGCTACTCTTCCTTACTCTGCAGTTCATATCAAATGCATTGTTATGAACAAGAACAAAAGAATCACTCAACAATAGACTGTCTCTCTTCAGAAAGAATCAGCTTTTTTTCTCCTTGGCTGTAAGTTCAGTTCCATTCTTGCTGTCCTGTTCTTGGCTTCTCTTTGACTTTTAGTGCTCCGTAGAGTCAATGTTCTTGAGGGTTGTACCTCTTTCCACTAAGTTTATGCACAAATTGAGTTCCTTTACCTTGTCCATTAGGCGCCTTTGAACTGTATCCTTCAACAGATGTTCAAACAGTCCCTCTCTCTGTTCATGTACTTTAGGTCCCTTGTGGGTGGGCTTCTCACTTACTGTTTTCAGGATCTGTTTTCATCTAATACAGCTTTTTGATCAATTATCTTGTCTCAGAACCCACTCAGTGTCAACCCAGGTTTGATTTACCATGAAGGCAATGTCGCCTTCTCAACTGGTTTCCTACCAGACATGGAATTTGTGCTGCAGCTGAATTTCAGCATGGACAGCCACAAAGCGTGATGCACCTTGTTGAGGACTGCAAAATGTGGCTTGGCGTGACCGGACTACATACACCTAATACATTTGATCCGTTCCCTTTTTCACCAATTATATTTCCTTTCAGGTTTTTCCCAAATCTGGTTTTCTTCCTGCTTCTTCTGATCCTGAAACCTTTCCTATTTCTCTTTCTTTTCCCTTCTCATTTCCCAGTCCCCTGTTTTTATTCTCCTGTTCCTTTCTTTTGCCTCCTCACCTCCTACCCCAGCACTGGTTCATCTGCTTGCTCAGCATCTAGCTTCTTCTCCTTCCCTCCTCCTCTAACAGCTTTTTCCAACTGCTCCTGTTGGGCAGATTCCAAGCCCCTCCCCGGCTCAAGCTGCCCTCTCATTGGCTGTCTCTCTCCAGGACAGCATTCTGCGCTGTTGCACCACAGATGCAGCAGGTGGTAGTGCCAGGCTCAGGGTGACTACACATGCCCTCTGGCTTCTGGAAAGGGAGGGGAGGGCTCTTTCTCCTCTCTCTGCCCTATATTATTCAGACTTTCCTATGTGCTGCTTTTGAAGACGGCCATGTCTCTTCTGCTCCCCTATCTTGCATTTCTGGGGTCCTTGTGAATAGCTCCAGTATCTGACTGGGCTGCAGCTCAGAGTTTTTCCCCAAACAGCAGCAGAATAAGACTGTTTCTTTTCAGTTTCCTGGCTGCCCACAAGGTGCTGAATAGCAGCAGCAAAATCTAGCAGAGTCTTGCCAGTCTCCTGCTGCTGCTAGTTGGGGACGCTCTGAGCTGTAGAGATGCTGCAGCTGTCTGTCTGCAGTCTCAAGCAGCATTTGGCAATGAAAGCTTTCCAGGTGTGCAGCTGATGATCAGAATGGCTTGTAAATCCTCTTGACTCCTTTTGTTTTTTAAATGGATGTTTAAATTGTGCAGCAGTTGGATGTGTTAGTGCCCCATCCAGTCTCACCGAGAGAAAGTTCTTACTGGCTAGGGAGTGAATTTGTAAAGCCCTTTCTGTACAGCATCCTGCCAGAGCTCTGATTAGCAGACACCATTCCATTTCTCTGTAATTAGCTGGTCCTAACTCCCTCCACCGTCCTCTGCTCCCGTCTGCTATGCCTGGGCATTGGTGGGTTGGGAGGCATGCATTCTGCCCTCTCGCTAAACATGTGGGGTGCTCATTGAGGAGGGGGGAGGGTGACTTCCTAAACAACCAGGATAAACGTGGCCAGCAATGGACCGTGTAGAGGCTGTTCCAGTTAATAGCACCTCTGCTGACCCAGGATTAGGCATGTCATGGTATTTCATTGGGATATCAGTGGAGCATCTGATTGGCCATGCACGGTGGATACGGGGTTGTGGGCCAATAGCAGAGAGAGGGAGGGATTAAGATGTTCATCAGAGTTGCTAATGTGTTTTAATCCTAATTAGGTTTTCTCTCCAGGTTTTAGGGCATAGGGATTTGATAATCTCAGTGTGAGGCCCCAGAGCTGGAAGAGTCTGTCTATACACATACCCTTCCCACCCTGCTTTTTACCTCTAGGTTAAAGGTCTTGGGTGGTTTGGGGGAAGAAATGAATATGAGCCAGGGACCTGTCTCCTTCCAGGCTTTGATGGCTCCTGACTGTCAGCTTGGAGCTGTAGCTACATGGGCATGGTGCCAGGAGAGGAAGTGTCCTGAACCTGGTACTAATGCAGTGCTGTGCCCTCTAAACAGGCAGCATAATTGATGCCAACCTGAAGCTCCTGCAGGAGGCAGAGCAGCGCCTGAAGATCATAGTGACTGAGAAATTTGATGTGGCTACGAAGCAGGGAGACCTGCCTCAGGTGGAACGTTTCTTCAAGATCTTCCCCCTGTTGGGCTTACACGAGGAGGGGCTGAGCAAGTTCTCAGAGTATCTCTGCAAACAGGTAATGGGCGCTGCAAGACCCGCTGTGGCCCCTGGGCTGGCCAGAGCACCTCAGAGTAGAGTAAAACCGGGTCTCTGCCAATATGTGTATTGAGAAATGAGATCTTGGCTCCTGTGCATCTAATAATGCTTGAATCTCTGAGACAAGATTGGGCCTAGTCAGCACTTTCCTTACTCTTTGTACTACCAGGTAGGGCTTCTGGGTGACAAGTCACAGATCCCAGGCCCTCATTCTGTGGCTTTTCTTTCCCCCTCCTTATCTCACTTAGAGACAGCATCGTGCTGCTTGCGCTCAGCCTATGGCATTGGGGGTATTTGCTAGGCTGCCTGTAGCTGAGTTTTCTAAAGGTGAGAAGCTAGGATTTGTCTGCTGTTTTAACAGTGGTTCCTGTTTGTGTAGCACAGCTGAATACACCTGTTTCTGCAAGAGATGTAGACTGCCTTACCCCTGGAGTCCCCTCTGCCATCTGACCCAAAGCATTGACACCTGCTCTGTAAGGTCCATGTGTCTTGTCCTGCTGGTGGCAGGGAAGGTGGAACAGCAGCAGATGTGGGTAGAGGGAAGGGCTGCATGGGGCAGGAAGGCAAAAGTCTCCCTGGTGGGAGGGCTCTGCCAGAACCATCTTGACCCACTCCTTCCCCTGGAGTTTAGGTCGCTAACAAAGCCAAGGAGAACCTGTTACTGGTGATGGAGACAGACATGAGTGACCGGAGGGCTGCAGTCATCTTTGCAGATACACTGACACTCCTCTTTGAAGGTAATTCCTCCCTACGCTGTTTGTCGGCTGGAAATCTTCCCCAATGGAAGGTGCCCAGACAATGTCAGAGCTCTCAGTTTTGGCTGCAGGAGGGCGGAACAGTGCCATTTTCCTCTTGGTGGTGCTGGACTAGAGTGCAAGGGTTGGCAGCCCGGTTCCCAGCTAGGTTGGAGTGCCGTCTGTTTCTGGCCAGCAGGGGGCATTGGGTCTGGAGCTTGCTCTTTGTTCAGTTTTGACTGGCAGGAGAGGGACTTGCAAAGGACCAGCTGGCTTCCTCCCCGCACGCCCGGCTCCTCCTGGAATTTATCCTTCGCAGCCTCTCCCAGCCTAAGGGACTGAACCAGAGCCGGACTGGAAGAGTTGTAGATCTCGGCCTTAAATAGTGGATGTGAAGGGGCGTGGTGAACAGGGCGTGGAAGCTGCCCTTTTCTCTTCCTGCTGCCCCAAACAAATTGATCAATCGCTGAAGAGTTTTCCAGATGCACAGCTCCCCCGCCTCACCTGACCAGATGAACAAATCCCTGCCCGTAAGATCAAAGAGCTGCTGGCCCTCCCCGGGCTGATCTCGTGGGTTGGGCTAAGGCAGCTCTTGCCTTGAGAGTGGAGGGCAAGGCAGTGCTATGTGTGCTGTGGGCATACCATTGAGGAGAGGAATAGTGCTCTGCTGTCATCCCACACTGTGCTACTGCCAAGCCACTCTCCTGTGTTTGCATTCTTTGCTGCTGCTGACAGCCCAGAGTGCATCTTCTAGGCTTGCCTGGCAGTGGTGTGAGATGCAGGAGAACACAGGGCTGGCTGTCAGAGTGTCTATCTGGGGAAGAGGAGCAGAGTTTGCCTTGAGATGAGTTTCCCAGAGCTCGAGCTGTTCTCTTGGAGCATTACAGGTGTGTAGGGGATTGGACTCGGTCTTTGGCATTCAGGATCTGCTTTGGTGCTGGCTGTGGGAAGGATTTTCTTCTCCAGTTGGCTTAGCTGGTGATTAGGGAGCTGGAGGCTTCTGTGCAAAGCTTTATACCTGGCGAGTGCGCTTGGTGGCCCACCTGCATCCAATGCTGGCTGCATTGGCTGGCAGCAAGCGCGACATGCCCTGCTGCTGGGGCTGGAGGAGGCAGCTGGCAGTGCATTGAGGCTGGCAGCATGGACGAGGGGCTGGCCTGTCAGTCTCTGGGGAGAGGGGTGGCTTGCCTCCCGTGAAGCGCTGCCTGTGACTGGCTGCACGGTATCCGCTGCAGCGCCCAGACGCATGTGCTGCAGTGGCTCGGTGAGAGCTAGCGCAAGTAGAAATAGCACTGTAGCCTGGACAGCGGCAGCATGGCTGAGCCATGCCAGGTACGTACCCATTGGCTTTTGTATCCTCTGCTGCTGCTGCCCAGCTGTGACAGTGCTGTTTATACTCCTACTGGCTCTCACTGAGCTGCTGTCCTGTGTATATCTGAGCAGGGGAATCGCATTCCAGCTCATTGGGCAGACCGAGATTGCAAAGGGAGAGAAGGTGGAGGATATAACATTGGAGAGGGAGAAGGGCACCCCAGGATGTAGGGGTGGGTGATGTGAGGATCCCACCAGCCTGGATTCTGAGCTGCACTTGGGGAGGTGCTGTGTGCCCCTTCCTGTGCCCTAGATCAGGATGCCACAGCCCAGGTCTTAGTCAGGATTGGGCAATTGCCCTGCCTGGGGCTTCCTACCACCATTAAAGCCACGAAAAATCACCACCGCTGTCTTCTGGCAGGAATTGCTCGCATCGTGGAGACCCACCAGCCCATAGTGGAGACCTACTATGGGCCAGGGAAGCTGTACACCCTGATCAAGCACTTGCAGGTGGAGTGCGACCGGCAGGTGGAGAAGGTGGTGGACACGTTCATCAAGCAGAGGGACTATCACAGGCAGGTGAGTGATGTGCAGTGCAGACTGACTGGGCTGCGGCCAAGAGCTAGCTCTGAGCCTCATCCCTAGTGATCCTCTAGCATCCCACAATCCTTTGCAAACGGAGCGTGCTCCATGGGCCTCGTCGCTGGGCTCTGCATGGCCATGCGGGAAGCCTGGGCTTGGTATCTCACTTTCCAGGCCAGCAAGTTTAAGGCAGCACGCTCAGCCTTGTCAACCCTCCAGAATTGAGTCTCCCAGAACTGGCATCAATCTCCCAGGGACTACTGAAAGCAATCCAGGAGATTTCAATGGGATATTTTAAGAACATGACATTATGTCATGTTGGGTAAAAAAAAAAAAAATCTCCCGGAAGAGCTTCAGTCAGAGTTGGCAACCCCACTTGTGAGTGGATGGAAGGGACCTGGCTTTACTCCATCACTGCCCTGATGGCTGACAGGATGTCAGGAAGTGGGCATCCACTCTTTGCCCTGAAGGACAGCGGTCATGGGACATGAGTGACGGAAGTGAAGATGATCCTTTGGGGTTTGACTGGGTAAACAGGAGAAATCCGGTGGGGCATTCTGAGCTAGGCTCTGTCACTGAGTCTTTCAGTGATCCTCCTGCCAGCTGCAACACTGCTGGTAGCTGTCTCATAGGCACACACCTTTAGAGGCCATCTGCCCTCGCTCTGCCTCGCGTAAGTCCTCACTGAGCCCCATAGTGAGTTCAGTTGCTGGGGAACAGGGCATGGGTGGGTTGGTTTTTCCCTGGGACCTCCCTGTGCCAGCTGCTCCTCAGCAGAATAGGTCCTGTAGGGGAACCTGGCGATAGCGGGCGGAGATGGTGATGGCTCTCCTTTTCTTACAATTGCAGTTCCAGCACGTTCAAAACAGCATAGTGAGAAGTTCAGCTACAGAAAAGATTGAACCAAGGTACAGAAAATAAAACACTCACTGCTCTCTTCCTCCACATTGTTCATCTGGCATTAATGCTGCTTCGCAGGTAGCTAGCGCGTTCCATCGTTCAAATGCTTGACAACCACCAAAGCATAAAATCCCCTTTGGTGTGTGTCCTTGTTGCCCTTTTAGGGTCCATGCTGCTTTGTTCTGCTTGTTCATTACCTGAAGTATCAGACCTTGACTTCCCTGAAGGGATAGGACAGCACAGGAGGCTGATGCCCGATCTGCAGGTCTCCGGCCCTCACAGCTAGGGTTCGTGAGCTGCCATGGGGTACTGCGACTTCCCACACAGCAACTCCATGGCAGAGCTGGAAGCAGAACTCTGGGCTCTGGAGATTCTGTTGCATCAGTTTCTCTCTAATGAACTGAAATACTTGTTTCCCCTGCTCATTATGGTCTGAAATGTGTCAGTTTCCCCAGATTAAAGCCATTGGAAGTGTACCCAGATACCACGCTAGTGCATGCCCTGTAAATACAGCTGAGTACTTCCCATGCAGTCAGATGTCACTTAGAGCACACACCAAGCTCTGCCATCTCTGAACAACACAGCTGCCTTGGTGTGTTTCTATAACTTAATTTCTTGATGAGGCTAGTTTGTTGGCCTGATGCTCAGCTCCCAACCTGGAGGAGCAGCTGTTTGTCCAGTCCCTCCCCTTGGGTGGCCCTCAGGCGTTTAGGTTCCCACTAGCAGAGTTCTCAGGAGCATTGGAAAACACAAGCCTTCCCACCATGTCAAGGTGCAGTCCCTGGGGAAGGCTAGAAATGCATGTAAAAAAAATACAAACATTTTTGTTTTTCAAACAATTTCTTTTTGTGATTGTATATTACACTCGCAGTGTGTAACCTTCTTTGGCAAGTCGCTGTGGAACTCATTGCCAGGGGATATTGAAGGCCAAAACTATAACTGGGTTCAGAAAAGAATTAGACAAGCTCATCATTAGTATGAGGTCCAGCAATGGCTAGTAGCCAAGATGGTCTGGGACACAACCCCATGCTCTGGGTGTCCCTAAATCTCTGACTGCCAGATGCTGGGACTGGACAACAAAAGATGGATCACTTGATAATTGCCATATTCTGCCCATTCCCTTTGAAGCATCTGGCATTGGCCAGTGTCAGAAAACAGGATGCTGGGCTAGATGGACCACTGGTCTGATCTAGCATGGCCATAATGTTCTTATTTTCTCTGGGCTTTAGCTTTCCCATCTGTAAAATGGGATGATAATATTTCCTGCCCATCAGGTTGGTGGTGAGGCTTTGTGTAAGGCACTGTCTACATTTGCGGTGGTGTATAGAGAACATACACTGCATCTCCCTCCAGCATGGGTGAAAATAGCAGTGCAGATAGTGAGGCACGGCTTAGGTGAGTGAAGACATGCCAGACCCTTAGGGCACATACCCTAGACGGCTCTCCAAATGCCCAAGCAGTGCCTCCCATGGCTCCCCTGCTATTCTTAGCAGCGTAGTGTCCCTGCTGCAATGAAAGGCTATGTCCGGGGGGCAGCAGGGAAAGACTGCGGCAGCTCCCCATGCCAGAGCCTTTCACTGCCATGTGTAGCACACACCAGCATGGATGCAGCCTGCTTTTCACTGCGGCATGTAGCTCCACATACCCTACGTGCTGCTGCCAGCGTAGACAGGGCTTAAGTAATGTTTGCACAGTGATTTTGGATTAGTGATGAAAGGCTCGAGGAGTGTCAGTTTCCTTTTAAATGACACAAGAAGGTACCTTTTCTTTGCACACTCAATGTGCTGCTCTTTGCATGCAGGTACCATTGTGTGTTTCCTCACCTGCTGAATCCAGACAAACCCCTTGTTATTTGCAGGTGCAGACTAGCTCTTGTAAAGAGTTTGTAAGGAATGTTTGTGTACCAGAGCATACATAGAGGGAGCAGTGCCCAGGAGATGAATGCTCATGAGCCAAAGCGCTGTGAGGTGGCCCTCTGCAGGAGGCTCAGAACAGCCTGTCCTTCCCTTTACTTTCAAATGCATCGCTGAGCTCAGGCCTGCTGAGACTTGCTTCTGGCCACTTTATTGTGGCTAGTAAAACACAGGACCTGCCAGACTGGAGCGGGCCAGGAGTCCAGCCAGCCCAGAGTGCCACTGGAGAGTGGCCCGCACCAGATATTTCAGAGAAAAGTGCAAGACACTTACAGTGGACAGTTCCCAAAGAACATGCCCAAGAGGAAGTTTCCCCTGTCCCCAAGCAGTTAGAGACTTCTTGTGTCCTGAAGCAAAAGGGATTATGATCGGTATTAAATTCAGGGTCACAAGACAGTCACTGTGCCAAACCGTTTTCAGTGTAAAATAACCACCCTAACGTATAATGCGCAAAAGGAGCAAAGGATGGATTTATCGCCTGAGCTCAGCGATGCATTTGGAAGTAGAGGGAATGACGGGCTGTTCTGAGCCTCCTGCAGAGGGCCATCTTGCAGCGCTTTGGCTCTCCCGGCTCCCTCGGAATGAGCATTCGTGCTTCTATAGCATGTGCTGCCTTTGGTTCAGGAAAACCAGTGCCCGCCCTTTCGTGGGCTTGCTCCATTGTTTCTCACTGTGCCCTTTGCAGGGAGCTTGACCCCATTTTAACTGAGGTCACCTTGATGAATGCCCGCAGTGAGCTGTACCTCCGATTTATCAAGAGACGGATCGTCTCGGACTTTGAGGTGGGAGACTCCATGGCCTCGGAGGAGGTAAAGCAAGGTAATCCCTCGAATGCCTGTGCTTCTCTGGCTCCGTCCTTACAGCTCCTCTGTGGCACTGCTGTGAAGCAGCTCATTGAAGGTAGCTCCTGGGATGGCACTCTGGAGGGCTGGACTGTGGCGGCATGGGGACCTGCAATTTCACGATAGCGTTTCATGCATTCAACCTCCTGCACAGTCTGACCCCTCAGTAGCACGTCTCTTGGAGTGTGTCCTCCTCCTTCACTGTTGGGAGACCTGAAGAGTGGTGGGCACAGGAAACCTGGCCTCCTCTTCTGCTAGCTGGTTGGGAGTCTAGCTTTTACCTTCTGCTATCTGGTCTCCTTTCCCACAGCTAGCGGGGTTGCATGTCGGACTTAACAAATGCTAAGGGTGGACTCTCTCCCCCGCGCACCCAAAGCAGGCGGACGGTGCCATTGTTGAATTTAGAGGTGATATCACATTGTGGTGTTGCCCTGGACCTCCTTTGGTGGGGCGTGTCTTCCATATCTCTCCCTCACTGGCAGGTGTCTGGCATGCTTTGCATGTGCTACCTTAGTTCTCTAAAACCGGGTTTCTAAATACTTTTGTAGCATGGATGGCAGCTGAAAGAGGGGAGAGCGTCTCCTGGACGCCACCGCTTTCTTTCATGGCTGCATGGGCCAGCTTCCACTCGCATGTCTGTCTGTTGTGTAATAGCTGGAAATGGAGGTGACCCAGCAGCACGTGACCCACTCGCTCGCCGCAAACCCCAGTTTGGGAGCCGTGGTACTAGAGCAAACAGCCCCCTTTTCAGTGTAGAATCCTTAAGGTAAAGAAATCACTCTCTGAGCAGAGTGAACTTTGATCCACGTGGGCTGGAGAGCCGGGGAAGGGAGCAGTAGCGTGGGAAGAGGTGAGGAATTTAAATGAAGGGCTTGTCTGGTGTCTTAAGGTCATGGCTAGCTTTGACTTCCGCTCCTATCTCACTGGGAGCTTAGTGTCACTGCTGGAGTCCTGAGGATCCTGTAATTTTCACCTTGCGCTTTCGAGGACCCCCAGCCATAGCTGTCATCTTCCCAGCTGTGGTGGGGGTGGGCCTCCCTTTGGAGCTCATCTCTCCCTCAGGAAGAGCAGCTGACGGATGAGTTCCATGTTTGTCCTTTGCCCAGTAACTAAATATGCTGCTTCTGCAGCTGGCCCAGCTTCTTTCAGCTCAGGCAGCGTGGCTGCAGCTGGCCTGCCAGGGGGCCTTGCCGGGTGCTGGTCCAGGACACATTCAGAATCAGCTTGGCAGTGCTGTTGGCTGCTCTTGGCTGCACAGTTCAGACACACGCTTCGTTCAGGGCAGCAGGTTTGAACAACATATGCCTGTCGGGTGCCATTCAGGCAGATAGCTGCTGCCCCTCGAAGGAGCTGAGGTGGCTATGGGGAGGTGCTTTCGGATGCTCAGTCACTGCTGCTGATTCTGGCTTGCACTCTGTAGCGCATCAGAAGTCTTTGGACAAGCTCCTCAACAACTGCCTGTTGAGTCGCACCATGCAGGAGCTGATTGGCTGTTACATCACCATGGAGGAGTACTTCATGCGGGAGACTGTCAACAAGGTAAGGCCTGCGGTACTGGGTCTGGGGTAGCCTGGGGTGGGGACCGGGCCTTGGAATCCACTGGGGATTAAGGAGGTGGAAGCCTGTGGTTCATGCTGCTCCACGGTCCTGCTGTGTGAACATACGCAGGGAGCTCCCTGCCCCGTGTTGTGTATGGGGATTCCATTCGTTCCCCTGGCCTCTTTAACTGAACAACCTCTGGGGCGGTCAGGAGCGATGTACAGAATTAATTGAAACACTCCTTTCGGCGCTTCCCAGCCCAATGTCCCCCATGCTGATATGTAGTAAGGGCGAGCTGTCTAGCTGAGGCTTGCAGCCGGACACCCCACGCAGATGGGCTGGTCAGACTCGGTAGGCTTCGCAGAGTTGCACCTGGCCACAGCCTCCGAAGGAAAACCCAACATGCTGCTGGAGATGCTGTGTGGGTAGCCTTTCCTTGGAGGAAAGGGTGGCTTAAGGCATTGCTGGGCTGATGGGGTGTAGAAGCATGGTCCTGACTGGGCTGTTAATCCCCTGGCACCTCTTGCTAGAGTAGGAGTGTTAACCTTGTTGTCCTGGCCAAGTGCTGACTTGGGGATGACTCAACTGACCTGCAGTGTCAGCCACGCTCAGATCCTTAGCTTCCTGTCCTAAATGCTTGCTGCGCGCTGTTGAACAGCTCCAGGTAGCACGGGGGTGGATGTATTTCAGGAGTGGATGAAGTGACTCCTGTGTGCAGAGCTTGTGACATGCTGAATCCTTGTGCTGAAAGTCATTCTAGCAGCGTACGGCGCTGCTCCTCAGGCTGCCTTCCCATGCTCCACCATGGAGCGTGCCGTGCCAAAGGACCCTTAGCCAGGAATGGACTTTACGATGCTTGCTAACGTGACATAACAATGAGTTTCAGGTACCCCAAGCTCCTTTCATGCCCCGTGCAGTGCAAGAGACTCTTCTGTCACCTGGTGACGAGCATGTATCTGATACCCTGCCCTCTGGAGGGGGATGATGTAAGCAGGTTGGGTTGGATCCCTATGAGACAGATCATGTGTTAATAGATAGACCCCCAGCCTGGCTCTGAGTTTTATCAGCAGCGTATTGTGTTGCTGTGTGGATGATGGACGTCAGGGCCCAAGGTCCCTGGCTGGGTGTGCTGTGGGGAGGCAGTGTGCTGCCTGGGAAGTGGAGCTCTCTGAGCACATGGGGTGGGATGGAAGAAGGGGCATCCTGGTGATCTTCCTTGTGCCACCATTGAATATTGAGAACTACCAAATGGGGCTGCACCTGCAGATGCTCAGTGCTGCTTAGGCTTGGAGATGTGCTGCTAGAGTGGGGCTGGAAGGGCTAGGAAGGTGGGTGGGCAGCCTGCAGGAAGGGGAGCTGTGCTTGGGGCTGAATGTTTGTTTGAGCTGTGCAGCCAAAGGTGAACCTGAGCTGCTCAGTGAGCCTATCTCAGTCACTTCCGGACCTGCGGGGCCCTTACCCGCTGCACTCCCTGCTGGGAGTTTTCCTTCCCTTCAGGCCGTTGCTATGGACATGTGTGAGAAGGGTCAGCTGACCTCCAGCATGGTGGATGACGTCTTCTACATAGTGAAGAAGTGCATCGGGCGCGCCCTGTCCAGCTCCAGCATAGATTGTCTCTGTGCCATGATCAATCACTCCACCACCGAGCTGGAGTCCGACTTCAGGTAACGGGGCAGGCTGCCTGCAGGTGTCCCTGGGGCTGAGTGCTGTCTCTGAGTCCCCCAAAGGGCACATGGAAGGATGCAGGGGGGATGAGAGAAAATATACTCTATGTATCAGAAATCACCATAACTGATTTCCCCCTTATTCGGATCTGGTTTTGTTGCATACTTAACAAACGCAGCGTTTGTAATAGGATGGTGTTTCCTGCATGTAGAGCCTCTGGGTTCCCATGCTTTTGACCTCAAGCATCTCTCTTCTCTGGGATATGCCATGTGAAAACAGGCCCCTTGGCTCTGGCCAGGGCCTGGTGGCCTTGGTGGGGCGAATGGGTGCAAGAGCCTCAAGACCAAAAGTCATCCAGAGGGCTGAGAGGAAATCCATGTAGCACTTACACATGTTTACCTGTATGACTGCACAGACTGTGCTGGGCCACTTGCAGGCATTCACCTGAGCTCCATGTGGCAGGTGAGGTTCCCTGGGGCCACTTTAATGCAGTGACTTGAGTGGCTGGCTGATGCTTTTGAACAAGGGTCATGTGGGTACAGAAATCAACCTGTGCCTGTTTTGCATCCCAAGATGGCAGTAGCCAGAGCAAATACAGAAGTGACTGATCTCAGCAAGCTACTGCAACCAGCCCATTTGAGTGAGAGCTTGGAAAGGAGGATCCCTGGATGCTGGGCAGTGGACTTTGTGAGGAGCAGAGCGATTTGGCAGGGTTCTGTTTGCCATGCCTAGATCCCGGCTCCTGACTTCAGCAGAAGGGAACTGTTGACCAATATTTGCTAGGCTAATTATTATATATCTGTGTCTATCACTTTATTCACACCAGGTAGGGTAACAAGCATTAGGCACGCAGTATCAATATAATGTTATAGATCTTTTTCTTGTGGTTACATGGCCTGACTTTGTCTGTGTTCTGTAATCCTGTTCCCTTCTGCTATGTGTCCCATAATGCTTTTGCAAAGCTGAAGTCCACTTTGGCTTTAGAAAGTTGTCAAAGGCAAAATATATGAATGTTCTGCCCAGTACAAGCTAGGGAGGTACCTTCTTAGACCAGTACCTGGAATGCTGGTATCCAGAACAAAGCTAAGGAAGGAACAGACCTAGAAGTGAAGAAACTGGGATGAACTGGTGGGCTGGATTTTAGTGACATATAAAGAGTTTTGTAACTTGTAAAATCATCCTAGAAATACTCCTAGCTGAACTGTGCAACTTTGGAAGGAAGCCTTCTGGGTAAGGTGAATTCAGCAATGCTGCTCGAGTCAGCTTCCCAGAAATTGGTAGCGTATTGAACCACTTTTCCGGTACTAAAGTATTTTTGCCTTCTAGCAGTTAACCTGTCCTGATACTGGTCTGTTGAGTGCATTGTATAGCAAAGCAAAGTGTGGCCAGGGAGCAGACTGTACCATCTCCCAGCAGAACTGGGCCATGTTAATTCTCATATGTTGTTCCCAGGGTGAGTCGTGGCCAGAGGGCTGGGCTTGTGCAACTGCGCCTGGCCTGATGCTTCTCTGGCCTCCTGCTTGGCTTGCTCTGCTTAGTACTGAGGCACAGTGTGCTCTGTCCATCTCCAGGGAGGTTCTGTGCACCAAGCTGAAGCTTGGCTTCCCGGCCACCACATTCCAAGACATCCAGAGGGGGGTGACCAGTGCGGTGAACATCATGCACAGCAGCCTGCAGCAGGGCAAGTTTGACACCAAAGGCATCGAAAGCACCGATGAGGCCAAGCAGTCCTTTCTGGTGGGTTTCGTGCAGGTTTGGATGGAGGGAAGGGCAGGCGGTGAGGACAGAGGGCCTGAAGAATTTGAGGCAAGGGAGATGCTTGAATATCTAGCATCCCAGAAATGGGGAAAGTGTCTCCTGGGCTTGAGTGATATGACCATGGCCCGAGAGCCAGGATGGGGGCAGGATGACCTCTGACTCCTGGCAGAAGGTTGATGCTGCATCTCCCAAACCATTCCTCCCTGGATTCTTAGCCAGGCAAGATCTTCCAGTCATCTCACAAGCTGTCTGTTCCCCTTGGAAAGTGAGTCTGCTCTGCGTTGAAATTAGCATTGATGCCCCACAGGGAGGCATTGGGAGGGTGCCACTTCCCCCCAGGGGGGAACTCTTGCACAGAAGGATTGCATGGGATGAATGAGCTCTGCTGATATGACGAAGGGGTTTTCATCACAGGCGGCCACTGTGCTTGGAGTGTGAGAGCCACTCTATTGTCTTCTCTTCACGTTGTGCTACAGCTGGCCATGTTTCAGGGGTCAGAGCCTGGAAGTCAGATTTACAGAGCAAGAAATGTGAGCCCTCCTCTGTCGCCTTTGTGGCTCTCTGCCACGTCCCTCCCTCTGGAGGAGTGCTGGATAGATCTGAGGACACCCATGCACCCACCCATGCATGCCCTACACATGCATATGGGAAACTGCACTGTTTGGTTCCCTGATCCAGCACTGAAAGGCTTTCCCACTGATGAGACATCCTTGATGCCAAGCAGACCTCAAGTGAAGTCCCTTGACTGGCAGCAGTGGTGATGGCTGGCACGGACCTGTCTGCCCTGTCTGCCCACCGCAGCACTGTGAATGCATAGCAATGAGGAGGCTATGCAGGTGGTTCATTGTGCTTGGAGGAGAGAAATCAAAGGCGTGAGTGAAGGCAGGGTGCAGGGCCAATCGCTTTATTTCATAACACTCTTGGTGACAGGGCTCTGGATTTCCTGAAGCAAAGTACTTAAAAAGTCAGCGCTCCTGCCGGAGTCCCTCATTCACCTGTCAGCCCAGCTTGTTTTCCTGTCTCCAGCAAATCTCAGCATCGCACTGACATTTACTTCAAGAGGTGAAGAGCAAAATGTCACCACTGCTGATGTGTTAATGAGGATTGTCACTGGGCAGGCGAATTTCTGCGCTCTCCTGCCTGCCCATCAATGACTTGCTTTTCAGCACCGTTTTCCTGGACTTTCACTTGTGTGTAAGCAGCTGGCTCTGGGCGTTCCCAACCCAGAGTGTTCTCTGGGATGCTGCCGCAAAAGCGGTGCAAAACACAAGGGTGGGACTTCCTGCAGGAATGAGGCAGAGAACTGTCACTCAAACACTTATATATAAAACAGTAGCGGAGGGCGGGTAGATCGCACATCACTGGAAACGTATCATGTCTTCTACACTTACCTATTTGCAGTTGACTTACTGTGCAGTTCCATTATGCTCCTTCCTCTTTGTTCCAGGTCACCTTGAACAATGTGGAGGTCTGCAGCGAAAACATCATGACCTTGAAGAAGACTTTGGAGGTAATGTCTGGCATCTTTATTGGCTTCCTGTAACCAGCCTTACAATCCACTCCCGTCCAGCTGGGTACACATTAGGGAATGAACGCTCCTAGCCTCCTGTGCTCTTGGCCTTACTCGACTTTCAGGGATCTTACTTAACCTCGGGTGACCTGTCCTGCTAGTTCAAATAGATTGGTAGAAAAAACTGGGCTGGATGGGACCATTATCAGTTACCTGAGTCAATCCACCTACCTCCTGGCAGAATAGATGTAATTATCCCTAACGAATTTCCAAATTTTCTGTGAGGCTGAAGCCTTCATTGTTTACAGGGATGGCGATTCGTTTCCTGTTTTCGTTTTATATCTAAATCTTCCTGTTGTGGGGCCATTACTACATGTTTGATCTGTGTCTAATGAGAATATGCTCATTCGCGTACAGCTTTTATGTCTGAATCTCTTCTTTCCATTCTGGTTTTAGCCTTTCTTTATCACTCTCATTTTCCAAGGCCCAGGTCTACACCACAGACCTAGCTGTGTCGCTCAGGGATGTGAAAACGCCACACTTCTGAATGACATCATTATATCACTCTAACCTCTTGTGTAGACTGTGCTGTGTCTGAGAGCTTCTCCCATTGCCATAGCTTCCATCTCTCGGGGCAATGGCTTAACTACACCAGAGGGTCTCAACCTTCATTGCACCGCGACCCCCTTCTCACAACAAAAATTACTACACAACCCCAGGAGAGGGGGCCAAAGCCAGAGCCCGCTCAAGCCTCACTACCCTGGGCAGGGGGGCCAAAGCCTGAGCCCCACCACCCCAGCAGGGGAGAGGGGGCAAAGCTGAAGCTCAACGGTTTCAGCCCCAGGCAGGGGGCCTGTAACCTGAGACGACGATGCCCAGGGCTCGGGCTTTGGTCCCAGGCAGTGGGGCTCGGACTTTGGCTTCAGCACTGGGCCCCAGCAAGTCTAAGCCAGCCCTGGCAACCCCATTAAAATGCGGTCACAACCTACTTTTGGGGTCCCAGCCCACAGTTTGAGAAGCCCTGAACTACACGGATGGGAGACGCTTCCCTTGTCTTCTGCTGTAGCTCTGTCCATGTAGACAAGCCCCAAATCTCCAGTACCATTTCTGCTGATCACCTTTGAACTCTGTTCAGTTTACTTTGTTATTTATCTCCAAACTCACTTTGTCCTGACTACCTATATGTGGTAGCCCAGTGGACTAACCAGAAGAAAATACCGACCATACACACACGGACTCTTGAAAAAATAAAAAACCACCAGCCATGAGAACCTGATTTTTTTTAAAGGGGATTTAGCTCAGCTGCTAAATTAATACCTAGTGTCAAAACAGAGTGACTGCTGTCCAAAGCATGTAGAAGATCTAGCCAATGCCTTGCAGAGCTTATAGTCTAAATTGATGTGATCCAAGCAGCTGAGGCCAGAAGGACTGTGGATGGGACCATGGGAAGGGGGACAAGTTACGTAAAACTTGTGGTTGGTTAGAGTTGAGCATGTATCTTAATGGTTCTTAAATTAGCAGGGGTTTATTTTCAGTAGGTGTTAACACTAATCTGTGTTTTTATTATTGGGGTGTGGTGGGGGGGTTGCATTTGGGGAGGGAAGTAGTGGAAAAAGGCAGCGATTGAAGGCGTAGAGTGGGGAAGTAGAAGCTTGGGGTGTGGACAGGGGAAGAAGGTGGTCGAAGAACCTGATTTGCAGACACAATTGAATAACTGGATTTGCCAGTGCAAACAAAGCACATGCAGACTTGTGCCTGCCCAAATCTAGAGGCTGGTGCTGCAGATTGGGTGCTGAGACTCTGCCAGCTGGGGAAGATAGAAATTCTCTATCTGTTACGCTGTTTGGGGCAGGGACTGTCTTTGTTACATTTGTACAGCTCCTAGCACAGTGAGGTGCTGCTCCATGATGGGTTCCAGGGTGCAACTGCAAAATAAATATCTATTAGTGCTGGTAGTATTGGGCTGTTGATGTTCATCCCAGTAAAAGAGACTTTCATGCTGGGACTTGTCCTTTTCCGAAAACACAGCTGAAATCTCTCCTCTGGCCAGGCCAAGGGGTCACTCATCAGTGTTCGGTTAGACCTTGTGAAAACGCTAAAAACCCTCCACTCCTTGTTTCTCCATCTGTAACATGGAGATAATTTCCCTAGGTCTTGGATTAGATGCTCTTACGCCTTGTGACACATGAGGCAACCAGGTGGGTCCATCTCAGTCTGTCTGGTGCCACGTTTCCTGCTCCATTGTGGTCTGTTTCCACGACAGCAGCATCTTTCTTAATGGTTTTCTTGTGACATCTGTTGTCCTCCTCTTTCCCATTTTCCACCAAGTCCAGTCACAGGCTTGTCTGGAAGTATGGCTTTTGACACTCATGCAACATGTCCAATCCCCTTCAACCTCTTCCCTTGAATCACTCAGTGCCTCTCTGGCCTGTTGGCTGGTCCTTTGTCATACAGCCGCATTAGTTACGTTATCCTACCAGTGGGCACCAAGAGTTCTCCGCAAGCATGGGGGGGCGGGAGGGTTGTGAGGGTGAGGAGGATTTCTTTGTATGACCGTAGCAGGGTCCCGTTGTGCTGTGTAAAAGCTGATCCCTGCCCCAAAGAGCTGACAATCTGCTATGCCAGTGCAGAGTGCTCCAAGTGTCCCATAGCACTTACAGTCTGCGTATGGGTGTGTCTTTCCCACAGAGCGACTGCGCCAAGCTGCTCAGCCAAGGCTTTGGGGGTGAACAAGCTGAAGCCAAGATCGACAGCTGCCTCGCTGACATGGCTGCCGTGTCGAACAAGTTCAGAGATCTGCTGCAGGTGAGCTGCTTGCCATGCGTGTGGTGCGCTCTGGCTGACGCAGCCACTCGGCTGGCTCTGAAACGCACCCACAAATGGGAGATTATCAGCCCAGGGCCTGTGCTAGCCCTGGCTCTGAGTCCAGCCCAGAATGGTGTAAGATGGTGTGGAGGGGGAGTAAGCATTGATCGTATGCTGAGTAACAGTGATGCTCCTGGCTGGGGAGGAATAGGCACTAAAGGTGAGCTGCAGAGCAGAAGGAATGTGGTTCCCCTTGCTGCTTTGTGCTGAGTGAAGCTGGTCTCGCCAGGTAAAGGTGCAGTATTTTAAAATTGGACCCACGAGTTCTCAGATCGTCCCTTCTCCCTCTTTGGGGGGAACCTTGGCAAGACATTCGGCAGGGCTGTCTAAGGATGGCATTTGAGGAGCTCTTGCCATCCCACAGATGTAATCCAAGAACCAGCATCTCTCTTCCCCTACTGAAATACCAGCTTCCCCTTCTCTCAGTGGGTAGCTGCTGCTAAGGCTGCAATCTCATGTCCTCCAGCGAGTTTGCCAACGAGAGGAAGAGGAAGGCTTAATGTTTGGTGTGTGGAAGCCAAGCGGCAGAGAACTTGGTTTGAGCAAACCCTGAGGCCATCTTTCGCCTTGTGAGAGGAGCGGGGAGAGCAAAAACATTTTCTCTTGCTTTGCCGGGCACCGTCCCCGGCTCGCAGGCTGGCTCCAAGGCGCATGGCTAATGCTGAAACCACGCAGGAAAGTTGTCAACCCAGTCTTGTTAAAGCTGGATGGGAAGCGATTGAGCTCCCATGCTGCCTCAGTCTCAGATATCCCCTTTCAGTGGAAAAGGGCAGCTGCCAGCAGCAGGCTCCAAGTTGCCAGTTGTAATTAAAAACTTCCACCAACTGCCTGGGGAGAAGCTTCTGGCAGAGTGACCCCTGGTGTCCCCTGAGCCAGGCAGGGAGCCCCTTCATGAGCGCTGTAGCCTTGCAGCTACCTAGGACTTGCCTAGGCCACTAAGAGCCACCACTCACAAGCTGCTGCGTGTGCGACGTGGAACTCCTGCAACCTGGGAAAGCAGAGCCACTGCGACGACAGCTAGCTCTGCTCAGAGCTTTTCCTGGGGGGCGGGGTTTGGAATCCGGCCATGGCTGCCTCCTTGCCCTGTCTGGCCCTGAGCAAGCAGAAGGCCGTGTCAGTCAGTGGCCTTCCCCCTCTCACCTTGGGGCTAGAGCCTCACCTGGCTCCTGAGCATGGCGCTTGGCATCCAGACTCCTGGGTTCCATTCCCATCTTGACTTGCTGCCTGATCCTGCGCAAGTCTCTCTCCAGGCTTCACTCCCCTGGCTCACAGGGCAGACTCCAGGGAGGGTGAGAAGGGCAGGCGCATGTTTGTTGGAATCAAGGCGTGCTCAGTCATTGGCTGGGTCCTCTTCCTCTCCTCTCCTTCCCAGGAAGGACTCAGTGAACTGAACAGCACAGCTGTCAAACCACAGGTGAAACCCTGGATCAACCTCTTCCTTTCGGTCTCCCATAATATCGAGGAGGTAAGCCTCACCTTCTCTGCTCCCCAAGCATCCAGCTCCATAGGGCTCTGCACTTGTAAGGGCGGGGAGGGGTCAGAGGGACAGGCCTGGCTCACTTCCCAAAGATCTTCTTCCCTGCTGTTACCTCAGCATGGCCAGGCAATGAACTCCTTGGCTGTCCAAGGACCACTCATGGGACTGAAACCTAGAATATGGGACCCCAGGAAAACGTGGTGAGGGGTGCAGAATGTTCCACTGTCAGGGACCTTTCCTGTCCCAGTGTCACAACTCAATACTTCTCATGCTGGTGACGCACAGTTCTGAAAAGCATCATAGTAGCTGGTTTGTGTGGGACGGGTATATTTTGGCAAGAAGGAATATCTGCTCCCCACCCTGGAACGTCCCTTAGGATGCACTGCACTGGTGCCTGAGGGGCTGACTTTGTGAGTTGTTGCTTTAAGTAGCCGTACTGGATTAGACCATTGGTCCAGGTAGTCCTGCATCCTTGCCTTATATCTGATACTTCAGAGCAAGACAGAAATGCCCTGCTGGTAACACACCTGGTCAAGCTGTGCATTGGAGTACATGCAGATAATGGCATAGAGAATACACTTATAAAGTTTGTGGACAATACCAAGCTGGGAGGGGTTGCAAATGCTTTGGAGAATAGGATTAAAATTCAAGATCAGATGGAGAAATTATCTGAATTAAATAGGATGAAATTCAATAAGGACAAATGCAAAGTCCTCCACTTAGGAAGGAACAATCAGTTGCACACGTACAGAATGGGCAATGACTGCCTAGGAAGGAGTACCGCAGAAAGGGATCTGGGGGTCATAGTGGATCACAAGCTAAATATGAATCAACAGTGTGAAACTGTTGCAAAAAAAGTGAACATCCTTCTGGGATGTATTAGCAGGAGTGTTGTAAACAAGACACAAGAAGTAATTCTTCTGCTCTGCTCCACGCTGATTAGGCCTCAGCTGGAGTATTGTGTCCAGTCCTGGGCACCACGTGTCTGGAAAGATGTGGACAAATTAGAGAGAATCCAGAGAAGAACAACAAAAATCATTAAAGGTCTAGAAAACATGACCTGTGAGGAAAGATTGAAAGAATTGGATTTGTTTAGTTTGGAGAAGAAAACTGTTATGTCCCCTCTTCTCAGTCTTCTCAAGTACACAAAAGGTTGTTACAAGGAGGAGGGAGAAGAATTGTTCTCTTTAACCTCTGAGGACAGGACAAGGAGGTTTAGGTTGGACATTAGGAAAAACTTCCTAACTGTCAGGGTAGTTAAGCGCTGGGATAAATTGTCTAGGGAGGTTGTGGAATCTCCATCATTGGAAGTTTTTATGAGCGGGTTAGACAAACACCTGTCGGATGGTTTAGATAATAGTCCTGCTGTGATGCAGGGGCTGGGCTAGAGACCTCTTGAGGTGCCTTCCAGTCCTACAATTCTGTGATTCTATGCGGAGGGAGGGGAGAATCTTTTCTAAGTCCCAGGCAGTCTGTTTTCCCCCCTGAAGCACGGCCTTTGAGCATCATGTTAGTAGGTACACGATCTACCTAGCCATCTGAAAGTGCTGGGCCCAGGTCAGGCATGCCCTTGTCCTTTCTCCTGGCCTCTCCTACGTGGGGACACAGATGAGCACAAAAAGACTCCTCCTTTAGTCCATATAACTTGGGCATCCTGGGGTCTGCTAAATCTACAGGCCAGATAAAGCTAAGCAGAGAAACTGTGGCGGACTTGATGCAGTGCAGCAGGGATGTAAGACCCACTAGCACTGCTATAGCTCCAGCAGGTTCTCCCAGTCTGGTCTGAGAGCAGCTCTTCACAAGCCAGGGGTGTTGGGGATAAGTAATTAGCTCTGCGTTCTGCTCCAATGCTAGGAAGAGTTCAATGATTATGAAGCCAATGACCCCTGGGTCCAGCAGTTCATCATCAACCTGGAACAGCAAATGGCAGAGTTCAAGGTGAGTTTTCCTGAGCACCAATAACCTAACTGAGGCTTCGGGTCAGTCATGCACAGTGGCATTGCCTGACTCAGACACCCTGCTCTGGCAAGTGATGGACACAGTCCTCCCCTCATTGCGCCTGCTGTTTAAAACAACCCAAAGTAGCCCCCTTCGCTTTGATTCTCCAGTGCTGAGCCCTCCCGGAGAGGTCAGGGATACTCACATCTGCGCATGTTCCCAAGTCCCGGTGCCCCAGGCCTGACCGCTGAGCTGTTGTGGTTTGCTTTGGCTCCGCTCTTTAAGCATGGCCATTAGCACCGTGCCTGCGGCTGTTCTCACTGACTCCAGGCCTTTCGCTGGCGCTGGTTTCTGTTGACTCCTGCCCAGTGGCTGCAGGACAGTGACATGGTTTTCTCTCCCCAGGCTGGGCTCTCACCTGTGATCTACGACAGCCTCAGCAGCCTGACCACTAGTCTCATTGCCATTGAGCTAGAGAAGGTGGTTCTCAAATCCACCTTCAGCAGGGTAAGCAGACAGCTGTGTCCTTGCGCAGCAGCCGCCGGACTCACGGCAGGCCCGGGAGAGTCCTGCCTTCGCCCCCTCCTGCCCTAAGAGGGGTGGGGAGGCTGGGGTAGAACGCACCGTACAGACGTTCCCCTGCCGGCAGTGCCACTGAGCTTCCTGCTGGGCTGTTGTCGAGGCTCCTGCTACCTTGCAGTTCCAGCCTTCGAAGCTAAAGCTTCAGTTTCCCTCCCCACTCAGTGAGCCCGTGCATGTGACTAGACTTAGCCAGCTCAAAAGAGCCCCGATTGGAGCGAACGGTCAGAGGAAGCTTTGGCAGTGGGGCTAGGAGACCTTGCCGCGAAAGAGGCGTTGGCCCCTAAAGTGTCCGGCTATAAGCCACTGCCTACTTTCCAGCCCCAGAGCACCAAGTTCCATGGAATTCTTCCCTCTCCTCACCCGTCATGACCATCTGTAAGATCCAAAGCCATGTGCCCATGGAAGAGTAACCTGGTTTGCTTGGTGCTTCCAGCTTGGCGGCCTGCAGTTCGATAAGGAGCTGAGATCACTGATAGCCTATCTCACCACCGTGACCACCTGGACCATCCGGGACAAGTTTGCTCGTCTTTCCCAGATGGCGACCATCCTCAATCTGGAACGGGTGAGCTCTCCTCTGACTCTCCGTGCTGGGGGTGGTGGAATGAGCAGCAGCAGCTTTTTCCCGAGCCAGCCTCCACAGAGGTCTCCTAGGCTCAGCCTGGTTTGCAGCTGCAGCCCCCGCCCTCCCATGCCTGCTGTTCCTGCAGCACTTGCTGCTGGGGCGGGAGGGGTAGTTGCAGGAACGTGAAGCTTCTGCCCACCCATCACGCCCATCCCATGCTCTGGAGCGTCTGATCTTCCATGGAGCTGGAGCTGGGGAGGAGAATGGCATATTCATGTGTTGTCATTTCCCATTTTCTTTCTTTCTCCAGGTGACAGAGATCCTGGATTATTGGGGCCCCAACTCAGGCCCCCTGACCTGGCGCCTCACCCCAGCAGAGGTCCGTCAGGTGCTGGCCCTCCGCATCGACTTCCGCAGCGAGGACATTAAGAGGCTGCGCCTGTAGCTGTCACGCTATCTGCAGCGCCTGGACGTCCTCGGATGCGCTTCATAGTGTGAACATAGCAACCCCTGGGGCCCGTCCTCATGCTCCCAGCACTCGCTGCAGCAGGACTGTGACAAGCCCAGGGGCGACTGGCTGGCTCTGTCAGCCACCAGCCCTGTGATGATTCCAGTGCCTCACACCCGGCTTTCTTGGCATGGGAGAAGGCCCGGTGCAGCTCACTGCCCTTCAGGGAGCAGAGATACAGCGGCCATGCAGTCGCTCATGTTTTCGAGCAGTGGCATTCCAGCAGGGTTCCTCACTGAGGTGCCCTCCCCATGACACTAACAGTAAAGGCTCAGGCTGTTGTGACAGAGGGTTAGAGCTTGCTCATGCCTTCCTCTCTCATGACCGGTTCTGTGGAGTTGTGGCTGTAGTCCCAGGTGCTGCCTCAAGCCCCAGTGACCTTGTGCCGCCCTCCACAAACCATGGTTGCCCAGGCCCAGCAGAGTGTAATCCTGCCGTTCTTCCCCCGGCTGTGGTGACGGTTCACAGGTCAGCTGCTGGCGTCCCAAGGGCAGGCCTTGTTCAGGAGGAGGAGCTGTCTCCTGGGCTAGTTCTTCAGGCTGGGGCCTTAGTGGAGAGTGTCTGAAATTCACATGGAGGCTGCTGATGGTCAAGTCCCTTCTAGAATCAGGGCTCTGGCTCCTCTTGTACCTGTTTACACTGTGCAGCGAGGCAGTGAATAAAGATGGAGGAGTGGGGAGTAACGTTCCTCGGTGACGTGTGTTACGGGGTGAGCGAGCGCATGGCCAATGGGAGCTAAGGCCAGAACCTCCTGCAGGCTCCTGCCCTACCTGCAGTGGGGTGTTCGCTTGTCTTGTCCATCTGCCTGGGGCCCTGAGGGCACATAGTTGGCACTGGGCTAGTCTCTGATGCTGAACTTGCTCTGCTTAGTCCAGGACTGTGCTAGTGCCATCTCCCTACCATGCAGCTGTGCTGCGTGATGCTCTCAGCCCTGCTGGTGCCGACTAGCTCTGCCTCTCTGCAAAGCCTTCGGCTCCAGCTGGGTGGGCTGAGCTGCCTCAAGGCCAGGGCTCTGCTGGGAACACACAGCCTGCTGGGAGGGAAGAGAGACAGCACGCTACAGGGGGATCCTTTCATGTACAGGAACAGTGGACCCCCACGGAGGAAAAACTCAGCTCTTGGTGGTCAGAGAAAGAGCAGGAGCAATGACTCACCACAAAACTCAGATTTCTGTAGTGTTCAGGGACTTGGCTGCTGCTGGAAGCCAGGCCTGCCCACCCTCCCAGGCAGCACTGCCAGTGAGTGAGAGTTGCTGGCAGGTCGCAAAGGATCCCCACACACACGGAATCAGTATGATTTGGGCTGCCCCGGGGAATGTTTAGCTAGAATGTGCAGGCTGGGCTTGGCTCCTGCGCGCTCCCCTACATGGCGATGAACACGTGTCTCAAAGCATGCGGGACTATTCACTGTCTTGCTGTACCGGGCGTCAGTCAGTCAGCAGGCTTTGTGCTCTGATCCTACTGACAATAGGAAAAGCGGCTCCACTATCCTGTCCTCAGGAGACGGCTCAGTGCAGGAGATACTTGCAAATCAAGCATTAGTCACCATTCCCATGGACCCAGTTACTGATGCCATCTGCAGAAAGACCATATAAAAATACAGGTACAGGACCTGAGCAACGGCAGTGGCCATCTCTGTTCTTTAGAGGCTTGAAAGGATTAGTTTATCAGCAGACGTTGAAACACTGATTTCATTGTACATACAAATAGATGAAAAACAATTTCAGTCAATGACTGAAATATACAGATAGGCCACGGGCCAGATCCAGCCCACCAGCTGTTTGAATCTGGCCCTCGAGCTCGCACTCGGGGCAGGGTCTGGGACTTGCCCTGTTCTGGCACTCCAGCCAGGGAGCAGGGTCAGGGGCTGCTCCACGCAGCTCCCAGAAGCAGCAGCATAGCCCCTCTCCAGCTCCTATGCATAGGGGCAGCCAGGGGGTTCTGCTCTACACACTGCCCCCACCTCAAGTGGGAACCACAGCCAATGGGAGCTGCAGGGGTGGTGCCTGCAGATGGAGCAGTGTGTAGAGTTGCCTGGCCATGCCTTCATGTAGGAGCTAGAGAGGGACATGCCGCTGCTTCAGGTACGTGGTGCCTGGAGCCTGCACCCCAAGCCCCAGTCCTGATCCCCCTCCCACCTTCCAAACCCCTTTTTCCCAGTCTGGAGCACCCTCTTGCACCCCAAACCTCTCATCCCCCCATGCCCCAAACCCCTGAGCCCCAGCCCTGATCCCCCTCCAAACCCCTTGGTCCTAGCCCAGAGCACCTTCCTGCACCCCAAACCCCTCAGCCCCCCCCAGAGCACACACTCCCAGCTGGAGCCTGCACCCCAACCCCCTGCCCCAGCTCTGATCCCCCTCCTGACCTCTGAACCCCTTGGTCCCAGCTGAGAGCACCCTCCTACACCCTGAACTCATTTCTGGCCCCACCCCAGATCCTGCACCCCCAACCAGAGCCCTCATCCCCTCCCACACCACAGCCCCAATTTTGTGAGCATTCATGGCCTGCCATACAATTTCTATTCCCAGATGTGGCCCTCGGGCCGAAAAGTTTGCCCACCCCTGAGAAAGGCAAAGTAAAAGGAACTGCTGCTTGAAGCCTTGGAGGTGTGATGTCAGGTTACTTGCAAAGTTTGACGTGATGGTCACAATTTGTGTTTTAACCGTTACAGCTTTAGCTTTCGGCCTCAGTGTCTGTCATTAAGTAACTAGGCTGGCCCCTCCAGAATTTCCCACACTTACGAACGTTTTAATTGATGAATAGAAAAAATGCTTAAAAATAGATGTTGATATCAGTCGAAATTATAAAATATTACAAATTCTGCCAAGCCTTTTTATCCAGCCTGTGGGTGGGACTGCTCCAAAGCATCGCGCTGCTGTCAAACAGCGAGGGGCCTGCCGGTGAACCTGGCCTGGTTCTGTCATAGGCACTAGCCCAGGCTGCTGTGGGGCCGAGGGCTTCCCAGCTACATCAGCCCAATGGCAGAGGCCCGTACTCTACAGCGATGATCATGCAATCTGTGCAGCTGCTGCTGTTGAAGCCAGAAGTCACTCGGAATTGAAACCAAACCAGGACGGATTCACCCACCACTCCTGTGAGTGGAAAATCCTAGGGCAGGTTTTTCACGCCCCGGTGGGAGGTTGACTGCTCTCTGAACATTCACTGGCAGTGCACAAAGACCAGGGCCCCGTTGGTCTTCACGTGACCGGTTGTGCCCTCTCACTCCGTGTCACCTCTTGCTTTAGGGTCGCTCCCCACTAGCTGCAGAGAGAAGCCAGCTGTGTCAACTTCAACGGTGTGGATGCTGAAATTCCCCAGGCCCTACAATGAAAGGTTACGTTAGTAAAGCAACAGCGGGGGCCTTGCTGTTAGGTGGTAATAGCTGTGGGTGTAGCATGGGGATTATTTGCTTAGTTCTAACCCCCTCCCACTGCCTGGCCAACATGCCACGAGACACAGGCTGCTGTAGTCTGCACCCCTCTCACAGTGCCTGGGACACGCAAGGCCCTGCAGAGCCATCCGCTACCCTGATCACCCCTGAGATGGGTGGCAGCGAATGGGCATGGCTCACCTCTGTGTTTGCTAGAATTTGCTGTATAAAGTCTTTCTGGCTGGGCTCCTTGGTTAAGATGTAGAGGAACCCGCCACCTCCAGCTCCTGCCAAGCTCTGCCCATAGACATACGGCTGGAGAGCATCCATCATGAGTCTGACAGCCAGAGGCTCACAACCTGGGGCCATGCACTTCTTCTGGTGCCAGTAGTGGGTCAGGCACTCGCCAAGGAGGGGCAGGTTACCTAGAGCAGACAACGAGAATGTCAAGAATTGGTCTGTGCCCAGGAGAGCTGCAGCTGTTCCCTAAGGGTTCCCCAGCCCTGGTCTCAGGGGACGTGGGCAGGGTCTGCCCTGCCAGTGCTATCAGAACTAAATGATACGCTTGGCCAGCCTGACACCGCAGCATTTCACCTGCCTGGTGGTGAACGCCATGGCCTCCCTTGCTAGCCAAGTCTGCATATCTGTAACACTCCCCTGGGGAAAGAGGGGTGGATTCTGGCTCTTTCCATGTTCTTAGCACAGATGTGGTCAGAAAAGGGACACTGCAAAGACGGTGCAGCTCCCTCTTTCTCTGACATGCCCCTTGGCTCAGGCTGCAGTGAGACGAGGCAGCTTCTGAGCTGCAGAATCTCCAGCTACTTAGAGGAGGCAGAACTCAGCAGCTTTTTCATCAGCACCAGCTGCGATGAAGATTCTGCAGCAGTCAAGGGACTGGCGCTTGGTGGCTATTCATGGATTAAGGGCAGAAGGGGCCATTCGATCAGACCAGAAGCTCATCAAGGAAATACTGCATCAAGCCTGGATCTCAAGCTTGTTTTATAGAAAGGCATCCAGCCTCGATGTAAAGAGCCCAGAGCTACAGTCACTCGCCCCCAATCCCGCTGGTTCCTACCGATCCATGTGCTGCTCCTGAGCTCTGGGGGGGTTACACAAGCTCCTGCCTCTGACTCCCCAGTAACAAGCCGCCAGCGGGTCTGCTGTTTTTTCAAATGTTTCAACCCAGCTGCAGTTGCACTCCAGCAAGAGCAGGGCTCACCTTTGGGCGGCCTGGGTGGGGGCGCTGGCCTGTACAGTCCTCTGCATGGAGGGGGGGGAAACCAGACTGGGAAAGCAATTTGCTCTGCTGATGAGGTGTTAGGGCTGCATCGACACGCACCGGCTGGAAACGACTGACCAAAACCGTAGTTTAACCAGGCCGTAAGCACAGTGCCCCAGCAGGAGCAGCCCTGTGCACCTTTGAGGTTCTGGGGCTCCCTGTGAAGGCATGGCCCCGTGGCACCCTGATCACATCCTAGCCAGCACCGCAGCTCCCAGCCCACCTTGACAGAGCTGCTGTTTGGCTTCCTAAGCACAAGTGGGACCTGCGCTAAAGGCATTGGAGCAGGGCTGCCTTGGCAGGAGGCATCCATGGAATTGGCATGAAATGGAGCAGATGGCAGCTGCCTTCCTCTTCAGTGTCCCAGCGGGCAGTGCAGGCTGCAAGTCCCAGCAGGCTGCAAGTCCCGGCGGGCAGTGCAGGCCAGCCACCGTGCTTAGGCTGGAGCTGGGCTCCCAGAGGCCTGCACCTTGCTCAGGTGCTAGGCCTGGGCCAGCCAAGGGATCTCTACAGCCCAGGAGCTGCGGTGCCTTTCCTGTCTGCTTGCCCCAGTAGCATGTGAGCCCTTAGCCACAGTGCCCCTACCCCGGCAGAGGGGCCATGCGCTCAGGGCAGGTTCCAGAAAGCCCCCCTGGGCCCCGGAGATGAGCATGCAGCTGCTTTACCTTGCCGAAAGGCCCGGGCGCACTGCTCCGCGTTGCTCACCAGGGCGTCGGCGTTCTGCACAATCACTGGCAGCCTGGCATACCAGTTCCTGAGCACGTCCTGCAAGGGGAGGCCAGCCATGAACTGCATCACCTTCACCTGCCTTCCCAGCCCGAGGGGCCCTGCCCTGCTACTGGACCCCCACCCCCAGCACTCGGGGATGCACCAGGAAAACAGGAGTGAGCCTGTTTCCCATCTGTTCAGTGCAGCTCCCAGCACCTTTGCTGGTCCAGGGATCTTGGGGGGGAGGGGAGGAGTTGTGCGATGGCCGGGGCGGCTCCTCCAAGCTGGCAGAAACGAGCTGGGACTTAACCCCTGAAGCTGGGCTACTGGCCCTGGATCCAGCTGTGACCCATCCCCAGCACCTGAACCAGCTCGGCCCTGAAAAGGGGCAGCAGCACATGGAACCGAAGGGAAATGGGCAGAGGTGGCTCTGCAGGGCCCCTGGCTCAGACGTTCTCTGGGGACCCAGGCAGGCCTGAGGGGGCAGCGAGCCTCACCCCTTGCTGTGGCAGGCAAGGCAAGGCTCCTCTGCGAGCTTTAATACCCCTTCCTTCCCCCCAGCGCAGGCAGGGGCTCGGGTTAAGGCCCATCTCCACTCCGCTGCATGGACTCCCGCTGCCTCAGAGCCCCCCTGCCGTGCCTCAAGTGGGGGAGGCAGGGCCCCTGCCAGGTGACCCCGAACTCTCGCTGCCAGCAGCTACGTTCCAGGCACGGAACCAATCGTCGGGCAGGGCTCTGCCCGCTAGAGGTGGGAGCTGCTGTCTGACAGCCCTGCGCTCTGCTCCTGCTGTTGGACACCTGGCTGTCCTGCAGGCTGGCCCAGATTCTGCTGTTCCCCTGCCTAAGGCTCCCCTGCTGCTGGAGCTGCCCCCGCTAGCAGAGAGTAGGGGCAGGGGGCTCCAGGCCCCATGGGGAGCCCAATTGCTGAGCAGGATCCTGAGGGGTTGTGTGAGAATGATTTGCAGCCTGGCCTCTATCCAGAGCAGTTTAGGGAAACCCCCCATTTGCGGGCGCTGTGAGCTGCTCTCCAGAGCATGGGAAGGCGGCGCCCAGGTTGTTTCTATGAATTACAAATAAAGAAAATCCTAGTGTGACTAAGTATCCCTGCTCAGCCCTGGGCACTGTCCCCGGGCACTGTCCCCTTGCACTGGGTATGTCTGACCAGCCACCTTCCCATGTGAGCCGTGGACTGAGCACTGGACAGCTGCTCCTGGGAGCCAGCCATCACTTTCACTGCAGCGGGGACAGAGCCAAGGGAGGGACACAGCCAGTTCCTTGCAATGAGCCACAGCTGTGCAGGATGGGGCCGTCTGGCTGCCTGTGCCCATGCAGCACCTAGCGCAGCAGGGGCTGGGTCCATGGCTGGGCACCTGGGTCCTAGACTAATGTCCTAATAAAGCTGGGGCCAACAAACTAAGCAGGGGGCTGGGAGCAGGGTTCTAGGCTTGGCTCAGCTGCATCGGACAGGGGCAGGTCATTTCCCAGCTCTGGCCCTCAGCTGTGGACCAGGGAGAGGAGTGACCCTGCCCTGTAGAGCACTGGGAGAGTTAGAGCGAGGGAAGGCTGAACTGCTGTTGGAAGAGGCTGCTATATCTGCCCACGCCTGCTGGGGCCTTGCTGGGGGCTGGGTGGGGAATGCCCCCCGAGGCATGGAGGGGCACATGCTTTACCTGGAGCAAGTTGCGGGCCAGCCGAGTCTTCCCTGTGTAAATCAGGAGCAGGTGCTGGTTCAGGGTCTGGGGAAAGCCTTCCGGCACGGGGATCTGCTCCACCTCTACCTTCAGGGGCAGCAGGGCCTTTGACCTCCCGATCTTGATGCCTGGCACAAGCCCGCCAACCTGGTCCTGCCATCCCCCTCCTGCCAGCAACAGGGCCCGTTACACAGCAGCAGGCCGCAAGGACACTAATGGTTTCAGGCCCAGCCCTGCAGCCGAGGGGAATTTTGCGCCATTGTGCACGCACAGAATTAATACTCCCCACAGACTTTCTTTCCTCCGCAGAGTAATTGATTCTGACGGGAAGGTGAAGGGAAGCTGCAATTACACCTTCAGCCGCCCAGGGGCTGATGTGGCACCCGAAGAAAGGGCAGCAGGCTCATGGGTTGGAGCAGCCAGCCATGGAGGGGGAGGGGGCAGAGGCTGCCTTCTTCACAGTGCCCTGCCCGCATGGCCAGGTGAGGAGACGTAGGCTATGGGGGACTGGAGAGAGCGGGGCACATGGGGCTGCTGGCTGGGGGAGTCACACAAGTTCAGAAGGGCTAGTGAGGGGGACAGACTGAGGCAGCGGCAAGGAGCTAGTGGGGTGGCAGGATTGAGCCAGGGGCTGAATGGGAGGTGGTGCAGGGCCACATGGGGATGGGGAGTAGTGTGGGGTGCAGGGACACATGGGGTCTGGGGCAGCTATGCCTGGCTGGGTGAGGGTGCAGGGCCACATGGGGATGGGGGGGAGTTGGGAGTGCAGGGGCCACATGGGGGACGTGTAGCTATGCCTGGCTGAATGGGGGTGCAGGGACACTTGGGGACAGGGGCAGATGTACCTGACTGAATGGGAGAGGCTACAGGTCGGCCAGGGTCTGCATGAGGGAGGCTCCCCAACTCC
This sequence comes from Gopherus evgoodei, assembly GCF_007399415.2. Taxonomy (NCBI): domain Eukaryota; kingdom Metazoa; phylum Chordata; order Testudines; family Testudinidae; genus Gopherus; species Gopherus evgoodei. The sequence continues at coordinate 4,316,751 of NC_044333.1, read as the reverse complement.
CCGCACAAATCTATTCCATACTTCTCCCACCCACACCCAGCAACCCTCTAGGTTCACTCCCAGGCTCCTCTCTCCCTCAGCTCCTCTGCTACCCGACTCCCACAAGCCCTTGCACTGCTTTTGAACAGAGCAGTAAATACGTTTCCGTACTGCAGTTTAAATGAATTATTACTCAAAGTTCTGAATTAAGCCAAGTGAGGAATCTATTTGTCAAAAAACATTTCCTGAATCTTTTTGTTGTCTGGATTGTTACCCACAGACCTGCTGACAACTATTTTGAAATAAATTGAAACTGGCGTGATTATATTGTGTTATTTTGACATTTTCAGAATTTTAAAATCTTGGGTGCAGAATTTTGAATGTGCAGGTGCAGAAGTCACCCAGGAGTTGGACAGGCAGGATATTGGGGAAGGCCCTGGCAGTGTGCTGCTGAGGGGCCGGCTGGAGGGAAGAGGGAGGCGGGCTGCTTGGTTGGGGACCGGGAACTGATCAAACAGCCCCTGTGGAGGCTAGCAGGGGGACAGGCAGCGTGCACCACGAGGGATAATGCTGCCTGTTGCTGAGATAGCCTGAACCAGCAGGGCAGAATAAGGGGCCGAAGCAGCCGGGGCCATGGGGCAGGCTGGCCTGTGGGGCAGTTCAAACCTCCAGCTGTGTGGCGAGGCCGGGTCCGCGGGCGGGGCAGCGAGAATGGCAGAGAGGCAGTGTGTCTGACGGGCCAGGGCTGTGCAGCGCAGAGGCAGCCTGGGATGGCGTACCCCAGCTGCCACAGGCTCATGCCACCCTTGCCCCACACATCCTGGTCAGGGGGTCCATTCAGGCAGCCGGGCCAGACCATGGCAGACCCCCCCCCCCCCCCAAAAAAAAAAACACACCGGTCTCTGTGCCGTTACCTGTGGTGAGCACCTGCTCCAGATGCAGCACGGCGTGGATAAGGGACTCTGCGTTGGCAGATTTCCCGGCCGCCCGGTACAGTGCCGCCATCACTGCCCCAGCCAGGATGCTGCTGGTGCCTGGAGGAGCCAAAGACGGGGCAGGGAGGTGAGGCAGAGGGTGCATGGGGACCACTTCTGAGCCATGGCCCATGAAACGACCCTGCGCCCCGCAGGGCAGGGCAGGGCAGGGCAGGGCAGGGCCATGGGGGCCGTAGCTAGGTTACGTCCCCACCTCCCAGAGCAGCTGCAGAGATGCAAGAGGACGTAAGCAGCTCTCTGTGCTGGGTGGCCCCTGTAATCCCCATGCTCTGCATTGCCAGGCTGGAGGGAACTGGCCTGCAGAGCACAGCAAGGAAGCCACAGAAAGAAGCTTGGATCCCTCCCCAGCGGCCGAGCCCATGGCCCCTCCCTCAAGGCGTCCAGCATGCTGTGCCCAAGCAGGAGGCCCGGAGCCAGAGAGCGAGTTTCTCCTGAGTGCCCGAGGGCACGGCCGGGGAGTGCATCCCCACAGGCCCGGTTGGGGGAGCCCCAGCCCCAGCCATGCTGCTGTTCAACATCCCTCACTCTGTTAGGAGTGACCAGCCAGGCCCAAGAACGTGACCAGGGCAGGCCTGGCTGCGAATGTCTTTCCTGTAGCCTCCTACGGGAACTGAAGCCAAGCCCCAGAGCTCTCCTGGGCTAGGGTTACCTACGCTCGCTGCCCAGACTGTGCCCTGTGCAAATGGGAGCCACGAACATACCCAGGCCGGATCCATGGGGCAGGCTGGACCAGCTGTGCACTTCAAATCCTCCACCAAAGCACTCCAGCAGCTGGGCCTGCAAGGGCTTCTGGGAAGCGAGGGTGACAATCTGGGTGCAGATGAAAGCCGCTTTCAGCAAGGCCCCTGGAAAGGAGAGGGGAACCCCTGAAAGGCAGGTCAGCATGGCCATGCCCTGGCCACCAAGCCCCTGCTGGGTTAACCCCTACACTGCCAGCAGACTAACATGGTGCCCAGCCAGGTCACGGCTGCTGGGTCAGCCATTAGCACAAGCTCCTGACAGGCGGGTGCTCATAGAGACCCCACCCAGGCCAGCCAGGGCATGGGCAGAGCTGCAGCCCCAGCTCGGAGGCCTGCTCTCCCCATGGCACGGATCAGCAGGTCCTGGAGGAGGGGGAGGGGGGGACTTGCTGAGCCGATGGTCCCCCCGGGGCTGGCTCATTTTGGTGGGGCTGCTGGCACGGGAAAGGTGCCAACAGCCTCACTGTCCGGAACAAGCAGCAACAGGATGAGCATCTCCATCCCCAGTGGCGCCTGGGCTGTCTGTGCTACGCAGGTCTCCAGCCTGGGCCTCTCTTATCCACCCGGCCTCTGTTATCACCTCCCCACCCCTGACGGGCAGGGCAGGGCTATCACACCATTGCACAGAGGGGGAGTTGAGGCACAGACAGGCTAGGGGACTTGCCCCTGGCCCCACAGGAAGTCTGTAGCAGAATAGGGACTAAACCCAGCCCCTGACCAGCACCAAACTCACTGGGCCATCCTTGGCCACCCGCCCTGGCAGTGGGTTTTGTGCTGCAGGCTGCTGTCTGCTAGGGATGAGCCCCCCCAACTCCTCTACTGGCCACAGTACGGCCAGCCGCAGGGGAGGGTTCAGTGGCGAAGCTCGGGGAATGGTTCCCCAGACAGCGATCTGGCCCATTCCTGATCCCCCGGGACATCCTGCTTCTTGCGTTTAACTCTGCACAATTTCACCCCCCGCCCAGCCCACAGAACCCCTCTGGCACCAGGTGGATGTCATTCCTGCCAGCCTGACCGGGAACGGACCCCGCTTCTGAGACCTGCAGTGGATGCAGGCATGCAAGCCAGCTGGGGGGATGGCCCGTCTTGGTGCTAGGGGGGTGCAGCACAGGTCACTACTTGGCGCCCCCCAGGGGCCAATATGAGAATAACCCTGGAGAATTCACAAGCACCAGTGACCCACTCTCTGCCACCCATGGGGCACTGCAAGTGACCCCCAGCCCCTTTCCTGGGCTGCGGAGCAGCTGGTGAGCAGCGGGGTGGGTCTTACCTGGTGCGTGAGGCTGGCAGTAATCTTGCAGGTCCTCCAGGTCCTGGCACACCAGCTCCAGCACCACCTCGCCCTCCAGAGCGCCGCTAGCACTGACCAGCCGGAGCTCCGGCTCAGCGATGCGCCGGGCCCGGGCCCCGATTGGTCTGCGCCCATCCACCAGGATGGCAATGTCCACCACGGCGCCCCCGTGCTCGTACGTGATTGGAGGAGTGTCACTCCAGCCACCTGCAAGGCACAGAGGGGTGCGCACTCAACGGACCCTCATGCAGGACGGCCACCCACAGACCAGCCCTCATCTCCTGTCCTCTCCAGGCAGTGCTATAACACCCCCCCTTAGATTCCTTCTCCCTACCCGCCTTCCCCATGCTGTCCGCCATGCAGGGCATGACCTCCAGAGCCCAATAAGCCAGGCCATATCTCCCCGTCCAAGTCCCTCTTAAAGGCAGCATCCACAAGCCACCCTCCTGTGAGACACCTTAAACAGATGAGCATGAACCCAGGAAACCTCCTGCCCCAAGCCCTCTCCGGAGAGGGCCGGCCTGGTCCGTGTGTAGCCTGGAAACACTGAGCTTGGCACGGGCGTTCAACCGTATTTCTGTGGCAGCTGCTGCTTGCTGGGGCGGTGCATTGCTGGAGCTCAGCTGTCGGGGAATGGTGGTCGGCGAGCCATGTGCCTGTTTACAACCAGTGCTGTCCACCAGCTGTGCGCTGCTCCCTTCGCACCAGGGCTCCCTGCAGCCCCGGCCCTGCCCTGGTGGCCAGGCCAGAAGAGAAAGCCCTTGAACTGGGGCCTATGGAAGCTGCTCCCACCCCGAGGTGCTCACCAGAGACGTCTATCCGGGCAGGGCACTCCACCAGCACCCAGTGACCGACAGGAGGGGGCTCCTCCGGCCCGACGCTGATGAACCGGCATGCCGACATCACAGCCTGGCGGATCAGGATCTGCTCGGCCCCCTCGTAGTGCCGGGCGGCCCTCACCAGCAGCGCCGGCCTGAAACGGCAGGGGGAGATACGCACCACTCACCAGCTGGCAGAGAGCACCATTGGAGCGTCTTCCTCCAGGCATGCCAGCGGCACGGCCACAGTTAGCGGCTCTGACAACACTGAGCAGAAACACGCTCGACTGGCTACAGGACGGCAGTGGTGCCCATGTCGGCCTTTGGCACAGGTTGTCATGGTTACTGACCACCTAGTGCGTGGCTGGGTCCTTAGTCGATCTGCCAGCCACAGTCCAGGGCTGCAGAGATAGAGATGCCCAGGAACATCAGTCAGCCCAGCACAAAGCCCCCTGCAGAGACACAGGGCTGATGCCCAGCAGTGTCCTTAGCATCAGCTGGAGAGTTTATGGATTTCCAGCAGGACCTGGGACTAGGGTGACCAGATGTCCCAATTTTATAGGGACAGTCCTGATTTTTGGGTCTCTCTCTTACATAGGCTCCTACTACCTCCCACCCCGTTCCGATTTTTCACATTTGCTGTCTGGTCACCCTACCTGGGACCCAAGCTGCTGGTGAGGAGGGGCAATCAGTCCCCTACCTAGAGCAGGGGGATCAGGCCAGTCTGTCAGTGAATGGCTGACAGCCCTGAGACCTCACAGCAAACCCCGCTGCCTGCTGCAGAAAGGCCATGAGACAGGGCTGGAAATGCGGCAAAATGGTGGTGACATCCCTGCAGACCCGGTGGGGAACCCTGGTCCATTCAGGGGGGAGAGCCCAGCGTCACAGCCCCCAACACAACATCTCTGCCACTCCCGCTGGCTCCCGGGCAGCAAGGGCCCAGCAGCCCAGTCTGTTCAGCCATACCTGCCCAGCCATTTCCTCCTCTCTTTGGCGAGCGCCTTCACTCCCTCAGCGATGTTGCCTCTCTCCAGCTGCTGGAAGGCTGGGGCCCACTCCCGGTTGGCGGCTGGCCCACTCCGTAAGCCCCCGTCCCCTTTGGCCATGCAGCCCAGCACGTCGGCGATGCAGGCGAGAGCCCGGGCTGCCACCCCAGGGTCAGCAGTAACAGATGCCACTGTGAAGCAAAAGGAAGCCATCAGAGCGGAAGTCAGTCACGGCCCAGCAAGCTGGAGCCTTAGAGAGCCGCTGTCCATGGCAGGATTTCTTGCCTCCTCATCTAGCATGAAAGTTACCGTCTTCTTCTGCCCCCCAAGCCCCTCCAGCCACTAATCTACAGTTGTCCTGAACCAGAGCACACCCCCCTGTCCCTGAGTGGAATGAGTTTGCTGGGTCTCAGCCCAGTGCCCACGTCCCATGACCCACCATCATCAACTCCCTTATTGACTATCCTGGGTGGATCCAAGGGCTGAATGAGGCAAGGAGTGAACTCCCTCCCTTGTGCTAACCGGGGGTGGGGCACTGAGCTGGGGCAGCCCACAGAAGCTGGCACTGCCAATGCCGGTGCAGTGCCTGTTCTGGAGATAAATAAAAGCAGCAAAGAGTCCTGTGGCACTTTATAGACTGACAGACGTTTTGGAGCATGAGCTTTCATGGGTGAATACCCACTTCGTCGGGTGCATGTAGTGGAAATTACTACATGGATTCTGGACATAGAGGCGCTCAAGCCGGCACCTTTCTGCAGCACATCTACAATGGACCTATGCTCTGGTAGCCCACCTCGCCAGGGCAAGCCCATTTCCACTTCCCAAAGCCCGCAGGGCCTGGCAATTCCAGGAGCAGAAGAGTTATTTGGCGCTACTTATTTGCATGCTGTTACCCAGCATGCTCTGCCCGCTCATAGCCACAGGCCAGGCTAGCTGGAAACCCACTGTCTGCCACAACGGAAAGTGCGCTCAGGCTTTGGCTTCCACACGGCTTCGCTAGCGAGAACGGGAGGAAACTCTGCCCTCCAGCAGACTCCGTAAGCCACGTGCCTGAGGGATGTTCAAAGTGGCCACATTCCTCTCCAGAGGTGAGTGCATGGCAGGGGAGGGGGAAGGGACTGTGGTGCCGTCTGTTCAGCTGTCTGGGACCCGGCGTTACACAGGGGATGGAGAACACCCTGTAGCCAACTGCAAAGACAGCAGGAGAGACTCAGAGACGCACAGTGTGATCCGCAAAGATGGAATCCGGCAGGCCTCTGGGCTGACATCCCAGTGACTAGTCCCCTGGCCGCTGTAAGGGCTGCACAGCTGGCTTAGCAAGGGAGAGTGACCGGCTGTGTTCAAGGGTCCCCACCAATGCCCAAATCCACCAGCGCTCGTGGGCCTGCACAGGGGCTAAATCACCGTAGGGCTGGAGTCTGCTTCCTGACGGCCCAGAGCAGCACGTGTGGCTGACACGAAGGTCACATGCAGCCACAGGCAGCCGCCCGCCCAGCTCTCACCCTGGTCCAGAGTGCTCAGCATGGCCTCCTGGTAGCCCTCGTTGACAGCCGTGCGGATCAGTGGCAGGAGGCTGCAGTCCCTGTGTTCCAGCAGCACCCCGCGTAGCTTGCCCTGTGCCTGGCGGAAGAAGAGCGCCCGGCGGGACGCCAGCTCCACCTCCTGGTCTAGGCACATCAGCAGCTGCTCCCAGGACATGCGCCACGAGGCTCGCCACTGCCCCAGCCCCTCGCCCTCCTGGGAGCCCAGGAACCGCAGCACGTCCTGGACCCCCAGGGGCTCGGCAGCGTGCAGAACAGGGAAGAGGCGGGCGTTCAGCAGGCAGCGGCTCCTCCGCGGGACCTCGGAGCCCCAGAGATCCCCCTCCCTGCCGGAGTGAGAAGCAGCCTCAGAGAGCGGGCACCACGCTGCCATGTGCAACGGGGGCCGGAGGCCTAGGCAGTGGGCATCTGCCCCTCTAGCCTCCCTACCTACAAAAAGAGCCTCAGTTCTGCCCCAGGGAAAGCAGATCCTGAGAGGCCTGCACCTCCCGAAGGCACAGGGAGAGGGAATCATGGAGCTGAAGCTCCTGTTAGCTCTCTGCTGCCTCCTCACCAGCTGGACAGCGCCGTGCCCAGGATGACTGGCCGCAAGTTTTGGAGGATAGCTGCTGCCCTGCCCTGCCCCCATTCTGCACTGCTGGGATAGAGCCTCCTCCATGCAGACTGAAAGCAGGAGTCAGTCACTATAGCCTCTTCCTCTGCCAGCTGGAGGGAGATGCTCCAAGGCAGGGGTCGGCAACCTTTCAGAAGTGCTGTGCCGAGTCTTCATTTATTCATTCTAATTTAACGTTTCACATGCCAGTAATACATTTTAATGTTTTTGGTCTCTTTCTATAAGTCTATAATATATAACTAAGCTATTGTTGTATGTAAAGTAAATAAGATTTTTAAAATGTTTAAGAAGCTTCATTTAAAATTAAAATAAAATGCAGAGCCCCCCCCAGATCTGTGGCCAGGACCCGGGCAGCGTGAGTGCCACTGAAAAATCAGCTCGCGTGCTGCCTTCGGCACGTGTGCCATAGGTTGCCTACCCCTGCTCTAAGGAGACCAGCTGTGACGGGCTCACAGCTCCTGCCCTGCCAGCCTCTCCCAGCAGGAGGCGCTGTAGATACACATGCTAGTTACATGGAGAAGCTTCCCAGCTATCTCGTCCCAGCCTCTTGCAGGACAGGTTGCTTTAGGGTGCTGGCTTCATGTAGTCTCACTCTATCCCACTGGGGACCCAGGGGTTGGCACAGCGCTCTGGAGGCCAGTGCATCAGGTAGCTCCTCTCCGCCCCTTTCCATTTCCAGGCAGCATTACAGAGCGAGTTTCCCAGGTCCCAGCCGAGCAGAGTCCAGGGTGCGATGCAGAGGAGGAAAGCAGTTGCTCTCGGATCACTCTGTACCCTATCCAGGACCCTTCTCTGCCCAGCCTGTTTGGTACGTACCGTATCCCCGTCCTGTGGAAGAACTCAGCCCAGGGCACATTCAGGTAGGTGCCGGCCTCCCCGGCAGGGCTCTGTGAGGGAGGAGAGAGGAGCCAGTGAGCAGTGGGATTAGAAGGGGACAGGGCTCGCACCATCGCTGTGGGTTAATCTCTGCCCTCTCCTGGCGGCAGGCCCTATGTTAACCCCACACTGGCTCTCAGGGAGGCAGGGCAGCATCCCTTGCCTTCGCTCCTCCCCCAGAGCACTCAGTCCCCACAGGTGGCCCCCTGTGCCCCATTTCCTTGGCAGATGGTCCTCTCTGCACCTCATAGGGGAATGTTCCTCCCCCACAGGCACCCCCAGCAGGGCCCCCACTCCAGTGGGTAGCCAGGGCCCCGAACCGGGGGAAACACTGATGGTGGTCAGCCTGTAGGTGTGACTGTTCACTGAGGTCACATGACCCTCAGAGCTCCTGGACAGCCCCCCGTCCGGTCTCAGACAGCACCTGCCAGTCGTCGTGGCGCCCGGTCACGGTGAACACCTGGCGCAGCACGTCCCGCAGCCGGATGGCGTGCCCCTGAAGGACCACGTCACGCAGCCGGCAGCGCTGCAGGGCAGGCGAGGAGGAGACGTCCAGCCCCGTGAGGAGGCACCCAGAGCCTATCTGCAAGGGTCCCTGGGAGGGCGACAAAATGGGCTGCTCCAGAAACGTGGGGCGGTGCCGGAGATCCCCACCCCCATCAGAGCTCTGGGAAGCCCCTCCCTCTAATCTAGTCACAACCAGCCCATCATGGTGGTCTCCAGGCGCCCTCCTGCACTGGGGACTCCCAGAGGGAGCTGAAGGCTCAGAAAGACTTTCAATTCCACCCCATACAGCCATACTTTGAATACTGGCAAGGCCGGGGGTGGGGGGAAGGGACAGAGATGGTCACTGGTAAAATCTAGCAATGGGGGATATTGTAGGAGTCCTGCATTCATGCCCTGGGGTCCCTGGCCACAAGGTCACAAATAAGGAGAGGAGCAGGGGCTGAAGCGGGGTAGGTGTGAAGAGACTGGGGGAAGAGACACAGGATCTACATTGGCCTGAACATGCAGAGGGAGGGGACCCCAGCAGCCAGGCCCCAGGCTGGGTTAGAGCGAGAGCCCAAAGCCATAGGGTGATCCAGCCCCGTGCCTGGGAAGCGCATGACCCCCAGGGACCCAGCCGAGTGAGCAGGCCAGGGAAGGGAGCTGTACCTGCAGGTGGCAATGCTGGAGAACGCTTCCGGACTCCACCCGCACGGCTCCTTCCAGCAGGCTGTTGGTGACGGAGCAGCCGTCCTCCAGGAGCTGGGGCTGCTGCGGGAGCAGAAGGAACCAGCGCTCAGAAGTGGGGGAGAGGGGCCCGGCGGGGCAGAGGGAGCTGGGGAGAAGTACTAAGCACTTGCTGAAGGTCCCGCACGGAGGTGGCACTGATGGAGGGTTAGGGGAGCACCAGAGGCTCCAAGCAGATGCAGCCCTGTGCCAAACAGCTGACAGCAGCCAACACAGACACAAGGGGGGAAGGGGAAATTGAGGCCCAGCAAAGGGCAATGACTTGCCCAAGGTTACCCAGCAGGTCCAAGACCAGGCTGGGAACACAGCCCAAGTCTCCCAACCCGCAGGACAGTATCCTACCCAGCAAGCTACACTGCCTCTCCCACAGGGATGGGGTAGTAGTGTAGACGGTGCTGGCGCCTTTCCTGCTATGCTGTCTCAGAGCAGGGCTAGGTGATGAGGCCCAGATGCCACTGGTGCCCCAGGGCAGTGGGGGCAGAAAGGAGATGCCAGGGGGAGGGGCAAGTGGGGGACTTGGAAGGGAGGTACCTACATCTATGTGGGAATGTGCCACTTTGCGGAAGGAGAGGGCGTTGACGGAGCTGGTGCGAAGCGTCAGGTTGTGGATGTGGTCGCTAGCGGCCATAGTCATGTAGTCATAGCAACCGTCAGGTATACACACTGCCGGGAAATGGGAGAGAGGCAACACCATTAATGCACTGCCAGATCTCGGGGGTCTGGGAGGGGGGGCCTGGCAGGCACCAGGGGCCCATCAGGGTGGGGAGGGGAGGGGTAGGAGCACTCTGATCTGGGCAACACCCAGCAGGGTGGGTGCTGGACTGAACCCAGGCCAGAGCACAAGGGGGGCCTTGCCCAGTGGGAGACCGAAGGGATCGGCCCTGGCACCTGGGTGTGACTGGCGGCTGAAGCCCACCAACGAGATCCCGAGGAGCAAACTTGGCCTCACATGCAAGAGGTGAGGGAGGAGGTCGGGGGAGATGCGGAGCACAGAGTCCAAACACCTCCGCGCGGCAGGGACGTGCGCAGCCCCTTGCGCCCCCAGCCCCGCTGGGGTCCTTGGAAGCCCCCCAGTGGGTTAGATGACGAGGCTCTGAAGTTATACAAGCCAAGCAGCCAGTTCTTGCTTACCCTCCCGAGGCTCCTTTAATGACCCCCTATCACCATGCTAGGGCATTGACCCTGAACTGACGGAAACGTGCCAACAATCCTCAATATACTAACGAAGCACCCCTTGACAGCCCGCGTCTCCCCAGCAACCGAAGAGTATTTTGGACCAGTCATGTCCTGTTTCTAACGAGCACAGTTGCAAGCTCCACTGTGGTGGCTTCACACACCGACCAGGACTAAACCTGCCTGGCTTCTGAGTTGTAACAGTCCTTGGAGGAATGGCGGGGAAGGAAACAGGCCCCCCGGTGTCTTCAGAGACTATCCCAAATTCCTTTGCAAGATACCAGCCAAGGAACATCTGCTGGGATACTGGGTGGCTACCAAGGCCCCAGACAGCTCTAGCTGGGGAGGACAGGGGTATGGGGGGCTGGGGCAGCGCTCAGAGGCGGTCACACTCACCCATGCTAAGAGGGATGGCATGGAGGGCCTTCCACAGCACGGAGCGGGCGCTCCTCAGGGCCGCCACCTCCTTGGTATGGCCGCTGCCCACCTCCCGGGTCCTGCCGGTCACAAAGTCCTCCTCAGTCACCCCATCGGCCATGCAGAGCACGATATCGAAGAACAGGGACAGCTGGGGGGAGGCAGAGAATGGAAAACGCTCAGTCTGTGCCCTCCAGCCCTGACCTACAGGCTGGAGACTGACTGCAGCGTGTCTACACTGGGTGGGCCTCACACTGGATACAGGATGACAGCACTGTGGAGGGAGGGTGCCAGGGAAGGGCAGGGCTCCTGGGGTTGGGGATTCCAAGGGAAGACAAAAGAAAAGGGGTGACAGATCCTGAGTCTGTGCCAATGAGCAGGGTTTGGGACGGCGCAGCACCTGGCCCTTGGAATGGCAAGAGAAACTGGCACTGGCTGGTTCGGGAGCTGTGTGACTGGAGCAAGATGGCTGTCACAGACCGCAGGCATCTCTCTGCCCTGCCCCTCCCTGGGCAAAGGGCGAGTGGGATAACTTCCGTCCTCAGCCCCAGGCATAGCAGGATGGAGGGCAGGGGTAGGGCCTGTCCCACTTTCCCCAGGACAGTCCCAGGCCAGCCCTGTGGGGAAAAGGTGGCAGGGGGAGCTCGCGCTAATGTGTGGGGTCTGGAGCACAGGACGGGGGTTTCCCTGGAGCTCCGGGGTCCAGTGATCAAACAGGCCTCAGAGCTCTGTGTTGCCTCCGCAGCACTCCTAGAGACCCGGCTCCCTGCACGGCAGACAAGAGTTAAGAGCCCTGTCCGGGGGACACCCTGCTGCTCAGCTGGGGCGTGGGGTGCAGAGAAGTTTCCACCACAGGGAGTTGGGGGGGTCCGATCAGCCATGATGCTGCACATGCACAGAGTGCCCCCTGCTGGTCACCCAACGCCAGCGTGGGCTGATTTAACCCTTGGTTCCAGGGCCTCCCACTGCCCCTGTGCCAGCAGACCCATCTGCTGGGGGGAGGGGGAAAGGAAGGCCTGAATGCCCTGGCACTGCTTTAGACAGCGATGGAGAGGCGAGGGTAACTAGCACCAGATGACACAATGAGGGGATCCCTTCAGCACCGCTGCTGGCGAACGGCTGAGAGCATCACCTGGATGGACTGGGCCCCCGAATCCAGGCCCAGATAGGTGCAGGCATCCAGAGGAGGGATGACGTGTGTGGACAGGAGCTGCTCTGCGGTTTCCGAGGAGAAGAAGACGACCCCGCACACCTGAAACCACAGAGCTGGCTGGGTGGGGTGTCACTGCAATTCACACCTGGGGGGCCAACTGGGGCCATGCAGAGGATCCCTGCTGCTCACCGCTGCCTCTAGTGGGCAGACTCTCACCTGCATGCTGGTGTGTGATTATGTCACCCCCTAGAGTTACCGATACTAACCCTTTCTGCCAGCAGTGGCTGGTGGCCAGAGTAACTCTCCTGTGGACCAAGGGCTATTAGATTTTGTGGGGCCCCTGTACACAAGTCTTTTTCCTGGGAGGGAGTTTGGTGCAGGAGGGGGCTCCAGGCTGGGGCAGGGGATTTTGGTGCAGGAGGGGGTGCATGGTCTGGGAGGGAGCTTGGGTGCAGGAGGGAGCTCCAGGCTGGTGCAGAGTGTTGGGGTATAGGAGAGTGTGAGTGGTCTGGGAGGGAGTTTGGATGCAGGATGGGGCATGGGGTGCAGGCTCTGGCTGGGAGGCACTTACCACAGGCGGCTCCCGGCCGGCAGCACAGCACGGCTCAGGCAGGCTGCCTCCTTGCCCTGGCCCCACGCCACTCCCGGAAGCGGCTGGTGGCTGGCACGTCTCTGCGCGCCCTTGCAGGGAGGGGGACAGTGTGTCTCTGTGGGCTGCCCACTCCCGCAAGCGCCACCCCTGGTTCCCAGACAATGGGAGCTGCAGGGACGGTGCTGGGAGTGGGGGCAGTGCATGGAGCCGCTTCCCCTCCACCCCTGCCAGTGGCCACAGAGATGTGTCAGCAGCCAGCTGCTTCTGGGAGTGGTGTGGGGCCAGGGCAGGCAGCCTGCACACCCCGGAGATCGCTGCCTGTGATTTAATTTTGTGGGGTGCCCCCTTGAGCTGGGGCCTTGGGCTGCTGCCCCTAAAGTCCCTGCCTTAATCTGGCCCTGCTTGTGGCAACTCCCCTTTGGCTCATAGGCCAGTTTTGAAGAACAAGCCTGTGGTGCCTTCAGCTTGGGAGGAGGCTGTGAGGTAGATCCTGCCCCAGGCCAGGAGCACAGTCGCTCCCCTGTTTGGGCTGCAGACTGTCTCTAAAAGGGCTGGTGCTTTGTCTCCCTGCGGTAGTGTGACCAGATATCCTGATTTTATAGGGACAGTCCCGATATTCGGGGCTTTGTCTTATATAAGCGCCTATTACCCCCACCCCCTCCTGATTTTTCACTCTTGCTCTCTAGTCACCCTCCCCTGAGGTGGCATGGCTCGGTCAGGTCAGAGAGCAGGCACTCCATGGTACCCTAGCCTGTAACATCTGGTTCTCTCTCCTGTCCCCCCAGCAGGAGCAGGATTAGCAGGGTTCGCCCAGGGACAGCTCTGCATTTCCTCTGGGCAGGACCGAAGCAGACTCCAGGGAAGGTCAGAGCTGGATCTGACCCCTGTGGCTAAGGCCCAGGTCTGCGAGGCAGGGCCAGATTCACAGCTGGTCTGACCCTAACAAAGCCAGCAGGGCAGTGCTGAACCCAACCGCTTCCCCAATACACCCAGCGGCAGAGCTCCCCAGCCGTTCCTCCAGCTCCAGCTGGGCCGTTACTTCTCGACAGGCCTGAGTGCCAGCTCTCGGGGGGCAAGCCACTGCCCCTCTCTGCAGCAGTGTCCCCCGCTCGGCATCTCTCTCCACACGAGCTCGTGACACATGCATGTGTCAGCATGGTAACCTCTCCTGTCCACCCCAGGAGGCTGGCGCCATTCCAGTGCAGTGCAAGGAGGGGAGGGACTCATCCAAGGGCATTCAGCAAGTCAGTGGCAGAGGCTAGAGTAGAACCCAGGAGTCCTGGCTCAGAGCCTCCTCCTCTGACTGGCCTTCGTACTCAGTGTCCCAACACATTAGTAAACAGGAACTGCCCCCGATGCCCTATTGCAGGCCATTCCCACTAGCTCTACATCGCGTCAGAGCCCCGGTTTTACCTGCCCGCTATAGCAGCTACCCTAACTGGGAGGACGGTCAGGCCTAGTGGATAGAGCACCAGATTGGAAGGACCTGGGTTCTAGTTGGGTGGGAAGGGATCGTCTCGCGCTGTGTGTTTGGACGAGGACCTGATCTTGGTTGAAGTCTCTAGAGATGATTGCAATCATTACCCCTAGCAGCATCTATGGCAGCCAGGATCTGCCTATGCTCGTTAATCCAGAGACTTCCTGCTTCATGCAGCACCTCCCACCCCAGCTACATGCCTTCACCTGGCTGAGTTACACAGCCCTTCCTCCCAGTCTGCTGCCCTGGCGCGAGATCCTCATTAACCAACGAGCGGACGTACCAGCGGCACTTTCCCATCCGGCCCAGCACACTCCTGGATCCGGGACACTGGACCTTGGTAGATGATGTCACGCACGAATCCCTGCAAGAGGAACGGCACCCGTTAACTCCGGGCAGCAGCTCCCAGGTGTCTTGTGCAATTCAGCAAAGCAGCTAGGGAAAGGCCAGGGCTGGTTAATGGATCCTGCCACCTTGGGGGTCACCAGTCTAGAGACTTGGCCATCTGCCTCCCAGCCTCTCCCGATACTAGGAGCAGCCCGAGCTCCAGGGCAGGGTACCGTGTGCCAGAGATGGGCCTCACACACAGCAGGGCTGTTAAGGGGATGGGCAGGCCTAGCATGCCAGTCCCCAAAGCATCCCGTGGGCAGGACCCAGCTGCCTCAGTTCCCTGTGGGGTAGCTGGTTCACTTACAGCCCTGTGTCCTTCCCTTCCTGGAGTGCTGCTGCCATCCTGCATCCTAGTAACACATCACACATGCCAGCTTGGGGATCAGGTGCCCCGCTGGACGTGGTGCTGAGGCATCAAAGTGGAGCCCTGGCTGGCCCTGCCTCTCCCCACAGCACCCATGTGCCTGGGAGCCCATTCGCTTTACCCCCGCTCTGTGCCCATGAGTGCTGCTCCCCAGCACCTCTCTCAGAGCTCCAGGACTCCTGCTCAAACCTCACAGTAGATCCCATGTGCAGGAGCCAGGGGGTCTAAGGAGTCGGCAATGGAGAATGGAGCCTTCCTCACTGGCTCAGTGTCACTCCCCTCCAGCAAGGCCCTCCCAGGCTTCGAGGCACGTCCTGAACTCACTGCTGAGCGCGGCCAAGAGGCCTGCGCCCGAGTGCGATGCTGGGCCAGGCGCCCTCGTGGAGCCGCAGAGAAGCCCCTTCGGGAGGCTGTTCCCCAAGCCTGCATGGGAAGCCGTGGTGGAGTTGGCAGAGCCGGAGTGGGCCAGGCAGTGGCTGGCTCAGCTCACAGGCCACTAGCGAGCAGCAGGCTGCAGGGCAGAGTCAGGGACCAAGCCATGGGCTCACCAGGGCCTGCACCTCTCCCGGCTGCCTTCGGGCCCCAGTCAGAAAGGCTCAGGGTACCCACATTAGTGATAACCCCATGGGAAAGCCCTGGGGCAGGCCAGCCCCCCTCCTGCCTCAGACCCTGAGTGTGGACTCCGTGGCCCAGAGGGGTGATGCTGGAGGACAGCCCCCAGGGGAAAGGCCCGGGGCCCGGAGGGGGGTGCCAGAGGACAGCCCTCAGGGGAAAGCCCGGGGCCCGGAGGTGGGTGTGTGCCGGGGGACAGCCCTCAGGGGAAAGGCCTGGGGCCCAGAGGGAGGTGCCGGGGGACAGCCCTCAGGGGAAAGGCCCGGGGCGGGTGTGTGTGCTGGGGGACAGCCCCCAGGGGAAAGGCCCGGGGCCCGGAGGGGGGGTGCCAGAGGACAGCCCTCAGGGGAAAGGCCTGGGGCCCAGAGGGGGGTGCCGGGGGACAGCCCTCAGGGGAAAGGCCTGGGGCCCGGAGGGGGGTGCCAGAGGACAGCCCTCAGGGGAAAGGCCTGGGGCCCAGAGGGAGGTGCCGGGGGACAGCCCTCAGGGGAAAGGCCCGGGGCGGGTGTGTGTGCTGGGGGACAGCCCCCAGGGGAAAGGCCCGGGGCCCAGAGGGGGGGTGCCAGAGGACAGCCCTCAGGGGAAAGGCCTGGGGCCCAGAGGGGGGTGCCGGGGGACAGCCCTCAGGGGAAAGGCCTGGGGCCCAGAGGGGGGTGCCGGGGGACAGCCCTCAGGGGAAAGGCCTGGGGCCCAGAGGGGGGTGCCGGGGGACAGCCCTCAGGGGAAAGCCCGGGGCCCGGAGGGGGGTGTGTGCCGGGGGACAGCCCTCAGGGGAAAGGCCTGGGGCCCAGAGGGAGGTGCCGGGGGACAGCCCTCAGGGGAAAGGCCTGGGGCCCAGAGGGGGGTGCCGGGGGACAGCCCTCAGGGGAAAGGCCCAGGGCCTGGAGTGTGGGGTGCCAGGAGACAGCCCTCAGGGGAAAGCCCGGGGCCCGGAGAGGGGTGTGTGCCGGGGGACAGCCCTCAGGGGAAAGGCCTGGGGCCCAGAGGGAGGTGCCGGGGGACAGCCCTCAGGGGAAAGGCCTGGGGCCCAGAGGGAGGTGCCGGGGGACAGCCCTCAGGGGAAAGGCCCGGGGCCTGGAGTGTGAGGTGCCGGGAGACAGCCCTCAGGGGAAAGGCCCAGGGCCCGGAGGGGGGTGTGTGCCAGGGGACAGCCCTCAGGGGAAAGGCCCGGGGGTGTGTGCCGGAGGACAGCCCCCGGGGGAAACACCCGAAGCCCAGCGGGGGGGTGCCAGAGGACAGCCCCCGGGGGAAAGGCCCGGGCCTGGCAGGGGGATGCCAGAGGACAGCCCCCGGGGGAAAGGCCCAGGGCCCAGCAGTGGGGTGCTGGAGGACAGCCCCCGGGGGAAAGGCCCAGGGCCCGGCGGGGGGATGCCGGAGGACAGCCCCCAGGGAAAAGGCCCAGGGCCCGGCGGGGGGATGCCGGAGGACAGCCCCCAGGGGAAACACCTGAAGCCCAGCGGGGGGGTGCCAGAGGACAGCCCCCAGGGGAAAGGCCCGGGGCCTGGCAGGCAGATGCCAGAGGACAGCCCCCAGGGGAAAGGCCCAGGGCTCGGCAGGGGGGTACCAGAGGACAGCCCCCGGGGAAAAGGCATTAGACACAGGGCCCTGACAGCACCACAGTGCTGAGCCAGGGAGTCAGCGGGCCATGGAGACTGGGGCTTCTCGAGGGGCCCTCCTGCAGCTCAGTGGGCACTGCCCCATCTGTGCCACTCCTCGGTGGTGGCTCCAACAGGCCACGTGCTCTCTGACAGCCTAGTCTCCCAAAGGGAAAGGCAGATCACAGCTCCCTCCCCACTGCTTGTGGCCTGGGAATGGGGAGGCTGGCCCTCTGTCCTGGGCCCCTTGACCCGGACACTCCTGGCGCTGTGCGGGAGGAATCACAGAGCAAGAGATCTCCATGTGAACATTGACAAACAGAACTTGGCAAGTTCACTGCCCCGGGCTCAGCACCCCTTTAAGAGAGGTGAACGGGAGCTCAGCCAGCGCATTGTCTGGGGCTCGGCGCCCCTTTAAGGGAGGTGAATTGGAGCTTGGCCAGCGCGTTGTCTGGGGCTCAGTGCCCCTGTAAGAGAGGTGAACGCGAGCTTGGCCAGTGCATTGTCTGGGGCTCAGCGCCCCTATAAGAGAAGTGAACGCGAGTTCAGCCAGCACATTGTCTGGGGCTCAGCGCCCCTTTAAGTGTTGGGCTCAGGGTACCTGCTGGTTAGTGAGGTAGATGCCGTGGTTTCTGGCATACGAGACGCTCCCCGGCACGGAGATCACTTTGGCACCTTGGAACCCTTCCCAGCAGATCTCTGAGAAAGAGGAGCAGACACCAGTGCACACCTTGCCCGGACACCTCCCACCCACCGCGGGGCTGGCAGGGTGGGCGAGGCTGGACTGGGGGCTTATCGCTAAGGGACGGGTACTGAAGCAAGGCTTCCATGTTAGCTAGATGGTTTGAGCACCGTTTGTTTAGCTGTGGGCGAGATGGATGCCCCACAACGCATGTGTCCCACTGCACCCCAGGCATGTGCAGCTGGGCCACCAAGCACCCAGCTCAGAAACGCCCACCCCTGCCCTGGGCTTCCTGGCCAACCCTGAGCACTTCTAGCTCCCTCGGCTTGCATGGGCATCTGGGCGCTGAGCAGCGGCCAGCTTGAGTCTGAGCAGTTTGCAGACAGGCTTGCTGGATGAGAAGGGGATGCAAGACAAGCCCAGTTTGGGGGTGCACTGGGAATGCAGACCACACTGAGCTGAGAGCCCCAGTCTGGGCACATGAGAGCTACCACCCTGCAGGCCTGGCCTGGCCCAGGGGGCAGAGTCACGTGCCCTTCCCCATATGGGGGATCCCCTTTGCTAACACCAAGACCCCGCCCCAGGCTGCTGCAGCGATGGATGCGGGACTCCAGTTCCTGCCCCAAAGACACTTTGCCAGCAGGGGGGAGGTGACTGCAGCCCAGACCCCACAACCCAGGCTGCAGGGGCACTTGTTTCACCCTTCCCAGTGCCAGCTGCCCACCAAGAGCCCCTGCTGTGGGTCAGTGGGTGGGAAACACCAGAGTCAGGCCTGCCGGGACAAAGGCAGGGGGAGGACTGGAGCACTGGGCCTCAGCAGGAGCAGGAGCAGGTGCAGGGCGGCCGTCACAACTCTGCTTTGCCTGCGGTGGTCCATCGCATCAGGCTGCTCTAACACACCCACAAAGTGCTCAGCGCTCACCTGGGGACCGCCTGGGAGACAGGCTGACCCTCTGTGGTATGCAGACATGGGCCATCACTCCGGCCAGTCCCCAGGCCGACAGTACCTGTCCCTGGAAGGCGGAGAGCCTGGGCTGTGGGGATCAGAGCACTGGGTCCTACCTCTCGCACACCCAGGGGCTGAGCGGCACCAAGGCATGCCCAGAGCTCATAGGAACAAGGGCTTCAAGCTGCCTCCTGCCCTTAGCCGCAGGCCCGCTGGGCACCATTTGCTGCACCCATCAGATGCAGACTCCCAAGGGTTCTGCCCTGTGCTCCATGGGGCAGGCCAGAGAGGCCAAGACAGCCATCGGCCAAACCTCTTCTCTCAGTGGCTACTGCCACCCTATGCAAGCCCTCTGGGGACTGCTGAGGCCAGGGTCCCTGTGGGGTGCCAGAGGCAGGATTTACCCCACCTTGGCGCCCCACGGAGCCCTCCCTTGCACCCTGCCCAGGCTGCGTTTGGCTATTGGGCTGATCTCCTCAGCTGTGCCCCGCTCTGATTTGGATCCCCTCCCCGGCATAGGGCAAGCACGTACCTGCTGCCAAGGGAATGGTGAGGAGCATGTCGGTGCTGCAGACCCACACTCCCGGCGGGGAGCCCCTGCACAGCTACAGAGGGACATACAAGAGGAGGTGAGGACATCCACTGGGATCCGAGCCTGGGCTGCACAGCACCAGGAAATCAGCACAGGGCCCAGAGTACATGCCCTCCCGACCCCAGAACGCCGCAGGGCCGGGCAGAAGGGAATTGGGCAGCTATTTACTGTCTGATCTTCCTAACCTCACCAGCAGGGGGTGCCCACCCTTTTCCCAGCTGGATCTCATCATTGCCCCAGGGCAAGGAGCCCAGGGGTCCCTCTCTAGGAGACCCCAGGCCCCAATGTGCTGTGTGACCAGGCCATGGGGATGGGGATGGGGATGGAGAGAAAGCAGTGCATGCTGGGACCAGGATGAGATTGTATGGGCTGAATGGGGCCCAGTCTTGCTCTCCTAAAGGAACCCAGCCAGCGCTTCCTCTCGCCCCCGCCTGGCACTGACCTGGTGCGTCATGGTCCCCAGCAGGCTGTCCAGGTTGCAGGTCAGCGCTTCGGCCGGGGCATCGGGGTCCTCCACAGGGAGGCAGGTGAAGGCCCGGCTGCAGTCATCGAAGGGGAAGTCGCGGCCCTGATGGGAGAAAGAGCTGGAGCACTGGTCAGTGGGAGACAGGGCAGAAAGGCTCCATCCTGCGAGAGGCCTTGTGTAGAAGAGACTTGGCCCCAAGCCCCGCTCTCATCCAGGAGCCGTGGCCTCTGGGCCTTTTGGCTCTCACTCCCAGCAATGTCACCCCGCATCAGATGCCCCCTGGGTGCTTTGCCTGGATCCCCACAAGCAGGTGCGCCCCTTCCTGGGCTGAGTGCCGGGGCAGGGGCTGGTTGGACAGGCATGGGCAGCTGCGTCTGCAGCCAGGCTGTGGATAGGACAGTCCAGGGCTGGGGATCAGGGGCAGCACTGAAATATGTGGTGGCTTTGAGAGGTGCCATGTAAAGGACAGCGGACACCAGCCCTAGGAGGGGATTATCGCCTTGCTGCACTGAGAGGGCAGGGGAGACCCAGGGTGAAATGTGTGGGAGTGGAATAAAGCTGGGGCACTCGCAACTTAGAGGGATGTCATCCAGCAGCCAGTGGGTCCATGTGGATTGTGTGACCCGTCCGCCCAGGGTCCCACAGCTCCATCCACATCCCGTGGAAGGCAGAGGATGGCAGCACGGGGACCTCAGCCGCTGCCACAGGAAAGCAGAGCCGTGGTACCGATTGGGTACCCGTTCTCTCACTGCAGTGAGATCAAGGGAGGAGCTCCCCATATAGATTCACAGATTGCAAGGCCAGCAGGGACCATTGTGATCAGCTAGTCTGACCTCCTGTTAGCACAGGCCAGAGACCTGCCCCACGATAATCCCTAATCTGACCTCCTGTTAGCACAGGCCAGAGACCTGCCCCATGATAATCCCTAGAGCAGAGCTTGAGCTAAAACTGGACGGTGACAGAGAATCCACCACGCCCCTTGGTAAATTGCTATAACGGATAATTACCATCACTGTCAAAAATACACATCTTAGTCCCAGCCTGAACTTGTCGAGCTTCAAATTCCAGCCCTTGGATCATGTCAGACCTTTCCCTGCTAGACTGAAGACCCAGTATTAAATCTTTGTTCCCCATGCAAGTACTTACAGACTGTGATCAAGTCACCCCTGAACCTTCTCTTTGTTAAACTGAACAGACTGAGCTGCTGGGCTCTGGCACTATATGGAAGATTTTCGAGCTCTTTAGACATTCTTGTGGCTCTTCTCTGACCCCTCTCCATCTGATCACCATCCTTCTTGAACTGCAGACACCAGAACTGGACACAGGATCCCAGCCCCGGTCACACCAGTGCCGAATACAGAGGTAAACGAACCTCTCTACTCCTGCTCAAGATTCCCGTTTATGCATCCCAGCATCGCATTAGCCCTTTTGGCCACAGTGTAGCACTGGGAGCTCGTGTTCAGCTGATTATGCACCAGGAGGCTTTGATTATATCAGTGGGGGGGTGCAGCCGTCTGGTCCCAGCGTCTTTGGGGTTTACACCCCCTCATAGACCTCCCTCAGATTAACGTTACCTGCAGTGGCCCGTGCACATGCAGTGGCATTTAGCAATGGTTTGCACGGCCCCTGGTACCAACGTGCTCCGAGGTTCAGGGGGCAGAGCCGGGGTGTCACTCCCCTCAGTGCCAGGCGGGCTGGGTTTGCTGCCAAAGAGGCTGATGGTGGGAGGTAATGTGACATGCGCCCTGGAAGTAGGAGCTTTGGATGAGGGAGGTGGCAGCTGGATGGCACAGCCCAACGTCCCACTCCCCCAGGTGGGGAATCGCCACCGGCAGCCAGGCTGGAGTTGATGATGCCCCCAGGCTGCAACCCCAGGAGGAGGGGCAGGGTGAACAATGCCCACTACTGCAGAGCAGGCCTGTTCGCAGCCCCACTGGGCTCTCACCATGTGCAGGATAAGGATCCGGGCCTCGCGCAGGACATCAGCGGTGACCACCTGGAGGAGCACAGAGGGAACCTATTAGCCGAGCTGGGGAACCAGCCCAGTTCTGACCAGCGTCCCCTTCTCCAGCAAACGCTATAACCCAGAACAGACTGTGCCAGCTTTATAGGGCCACAGACCTGGGGACTCCCTACCAGCCAGGCCTCAGTGTCTCCTGCCATCACCATCTGGGCACCTGGCTGCAGGCCCTTCCCCAAAGCAGCTACATGCTGCAGGCTGGCCCCTGCTCCCCAGATATGGCCCCCAAGAGTGGGCACGCAGGGGGCTGGGGCCATTTGGCCCACCTGGGTAGCTATACGCGCTAGTGAAGGGTATTATAGCTCTGCTTTGCTACAGCACCCTGCACCTGGGGGTCCCCATAGGCGCTGGGAGGTGCTGAGGCACCACGCCTATGGTGTGGCCAGCCTGTGCTGAATCAGGCATGGGGGAGGGGATGACTGGGGGTTCCCGGCTCCGTGGGCTGGGGGCAAGTGGGCTGGAAGGGAGGCACCTCCAGGGCGGGCAATGCCAGCACAGCCTTGCACAGGGAGACGAGGGCACTGGAGCCGCCCAGCCAGCTCATCTGGGTGCACACCCAGCAGCTACTCAGTACAGGTGCCACCTGGACGCAGCCCAGAGCCCGTCGTGCCACATCACTCACCGTGCAGCCTACCCTGGCGCTCAGGTGCTCGGCTGCCACCAGCAGGGCGTTGAGAGTGGCACCACCGCTGCCCACGCATGCTGCGGGGTCCTCAACAGTCAGCAGGAGGGGGTGTGGGCCCAGTGCACCCCGCCGCCACCGGATCTCCAGCTCTAGCAAACGAGAGCAGGGGCATTTGGTGGCGCTGAGTGACCGGGGGGGAGCAGGGATGTGCTGAGTGACCAGGCCTGGGGACGGGGGGCTCTGCAGGACCACAGCTCCCTCTCTGTGGGTCAGACCGTGGCAGATCCCTGCTGTCTGTTGGTGGTGGGGGATCTCTTGCCATACAGGCTCATCCTTGCCCCCTACAGCCCTGGGCCACAGTGTGTGGAAGGTGAAGCAGGGCCCTCCCGAGACAAACAGCCCCTCTCTGAGTGGGGGGGTTGCTCCCTGTGCTGCAGGACTACAGGGCACCTAGGAACCGTGTCTCCCTTTGCCTGTCACCCAGCCATAGTGGGGCCTGGACTCCTCCAGGGCCCAGACAGCCGGGGATCCAAACCGAGGGCAGACTGGGACCAGGCCCCCAGTCCAGGCAGCTCTCAGGGCTACTCAGTCCAGCCTAGGTCCCACCCATTGCAGCCAGGTCTCCCACGCAGGGCCAGGCAAAGCCACCCCCTCCTCCACCCCGCAGGCTGAGCCCCCAGGCACGGAGAATGTGACATCTGAGCAGCACATGGGCCCGCTGACCTGCAGCCTTCTCCTGTGCTGATAACAGAGCCACAGTCCCCTACCTCACCCTGTGGCCACAGCACACACTGCCACCTCTTGTCCTGAGTCCATCGCCAGGGATGCCAGCTCCTTGGGATGGCTCTGCCCCTCCAAGCCCTGCCCTAGTGCATGGGAACAGGGGTTAAAGCAGCGGTGCAGCCCGAGCATTTGGTTAGGTGCCAATGACACGCCACCTCAGCACGGATAGAGCAGTGTGTCTCTGAGAGTGCCCTAGGCTCTAGCACGGCTGCACTGGCATCGCTGAGTGAGCAGGGCTCCCAGGGTTGGAACAGCAGCGGGGATTCCCCTGGCAGAGCTGCACGCAGGGATACTGGGAGTAGAACAGCATGGGGGGCAGGGCTGCAGGTCAGGAATTCAGTGCATCAGGGCTGTGAGGGGGGCGGTCCTGGGGCTGGGATAGCAGGGGATTGCAGGTCAGATGGAGAGACACTAACACACCCATGGCAGGTGGGAGCCCAGGGCTGGGATACATGTGGCTGCAGGTGGGGATTGAGGGGCACCAACAGAGCTGCATGTGGGATTGGCAGGAGTCTGCAGATTGGGATCAATGAGCTGTGGGAGGAGGAAGCTTGCAGAGAATGGGCCCAGGCTACAGGTAGCGTTGGCCAGCGCGCGAAGCCAAAGTCCATCCCCAGATTGGCATAAAGTTCTGAGGGCTGGGAACCGCCCCTAGCCGGGCTGCGTCCATGTCAGCACCAGGCCCCTGGTACGCGAGCTGCGCCACTTGCCTTTCTGGAAGGCACACACACTGTCCTTGTGTTGGCAGGTGAGCACGATGACGGTCCACTCCACCCCTCCTGGCGCCATCCAGGTGCCCTGCCGCCCGCAGCTGGCTCTGCACAAGGGATGCAAAGGCTGCAGCATTTCCTCATCACCAACCCACCCCGCGCAAGGCACCGGCACCCCCAGGATGGGGCTCTTGTGTAACAGGCTCAGGGCCTGGCTGTGATCGGGGACCCCACTGTGCTGTGTGGCTGGTGATGGAGGGCTGCGTGACGCTGGTGAGTTGCAGCCACACAGGGCTAGGTTTGGTTCCCAACAGCCATTAGCCAGATAAACCTTATCTGAGGAGGAGACGCAGCAGCCTTGACACAACAGGGCTGCACAGCGGAGGCTGTTCTATACACAGAAACGGCGCCCCTAGCTGGACACTTTGTGACTGGCTCCGCTGGGGGCTCAGGAGGGTTGCGATCTGAGCAGAAACTGGGGCAGGAGCTTTAATAAATATGCTAGTCGATGAAATAGGCGGGGGGATGGCACAGCTCAGGTGACAGGAACCCAGTCTTTCACGTCTGGGCGCTGTTCAAAGCCAGGTCAGGAGAGACTCAAAGCTGTTCCCATCGGATGGAGTTTTGTGAAATAAATTGGCCCTGTAGATAAGTGTCTCCAGCCCAGTTCTCATCCACCAGCTCCTCTCTGAACGGACGCAGTGGCCTGAAGAATGGGTGCTCTTATCTAGGCTGCAAAAGTGACCCATCGTTGGCGGTGGATACAGCTGAACCGGTGCGGGACACAGCTTAGCTGCAAGCACAGCCAAAGCCACAGGGTAAAACCTGTTCTGAGGTTGCAAATGTGAGCCCAGCCTCCCCTCCTGCCCACAAACAGAGTGGTCTGACTCGACTCAGCAAGCACACAGGACCCAGGTCCTAGAACCTTCTAAGGAGGAGGATCAGAGCCCGAGTTCTGCTGAGACTGGAGTCCAAGCCTTTTCATGCTGCCGTGTGGATGCAGCTCACGCTGCAGACCCAAGTCAGGTCTGTGTAGCACTGTATGGACACGTTAGCATGGCTGGGAGGCTTGGGTCCAGCAACTGTAAACCCAGGTTTACAATGCAGTGTGGACGCTCAAGTGCAGGGTTGGCAACACCAAGTCCACAAGCCTGGATCCCACAGACCTGGGTTTACAATGCAGTATAGACGCACCCTGAGGATCTCTTTGGGGCAGGCAGGAAAACTCAACCACTGATTGGAGAACAGGAGCAAACTGCAGGCGGGAGGGGAAAACTGCAGATTCCAAGCTGTAATTATTTTAGCTCTATTTGCTTGTAAATTCTAGAAATTTGCTGTACATTTGGGAAGGAGACGTCGTGTTCTTCATACAGAACAAGCCCGGCTTTAAGTGCTAACCTTAACTTGCTCTCTAATGTGCCTCCTTCCACTGGGGACAAGAGAAAGCTTCCAGGGAGCACTCAATGGCACCTAACGGCAGGAAGCAGAAACACTGCAGTCTGGTCTCACTGCAGCTCCCACCTGCTTGATGAGCTCTGCTTTGGGCCCTGAGCAGTCACATGCGAAGACCTGCTTGTCCGCTCACACAAGCGGACTATGCCAGAAGAGTTAAAACTGTGCAATCCCTAGTGTGGATGCAGTTAGACCCATATGTGTGCGTACGGCAGCAGAGCTATTCCCATTTGGGAAGGGGAATGAGATGTGCTGGTGTAAGGCACCTTTGTGCTATTGTAACAGCATCCACACTTGGGCCAGTGACGGTATAAGCACGGCGGTTAAAAAAACCTGGAATGTTTATAAGAATCTGTGTGCAAATCAGGTGTAATGGGGTGTACTGGCCCTTTAAGGCGAGAGGGAGAAATCTGAAAGGCCACGCTACCCTGTTCCAGGGTTTTAGGAACAGACAAGTTTCCAGGGAGTGGCAGAGGCAGGTGCTGGGAGAAAGGAAGTGATCCCTGGGAAATGCCAGGCTACCTGGAATCAGGGGTCTTGGAGTGGAGGGTGGGGCAGGGCTCCCCTCCGCCTCAGCCAATCAAGATGAAACTGGGGAAAGAGGTCAGGCTGTAAGCTCCCCCTTCCCTTGCAATGGGGAAGATGTTAGCAGGGGAAAGTCTGCTGACCTCTCCAACCCAGGGGAAAGGCCCGAGGCGTGACCTGGCCTCCATGTCAGGGATGAAGGCTGTGCCCCGGCAGAGATGCTTGAGAGGAAAAGACTTCTGTCAGGAAGAGGTTTTGGTCTGTTTGAGTTTGAAAGACTTTGTTGCCACCAAGCCCATGGAGTGACCAGCCTGTGCTGAATCAGGCATGGGGGAGGGGGTGACTGGGGGTTCCCAGCTCCGTGGGCTGGGGGCAAGGAGGCTGGAGGGGAGGCACCTCCAGGGCGGTCAATGCCAGCACAGCCTGCTGAGGGCAACTTAATGGGGCCAGCTGGGAGGAGCTGCCTTAAAGGGCTGCAGCCTGCTCCACTGGGTATCACCCAAACCACTGGCACTGAAAATGTTGCAAGTGGCTTTTTTCCGCTCTTGATCTTGTCTGTCTAGACTGTGAGCTCTTCGGGGCACACCCTGCTTCTTGGTGTTTGTATCGCACCTAGCACAGTGGGCCCTGATGACTGCAGCCTCACAACAGGGGGACGAGCTTTTGCCCAGCTAGGTGCCACAATGGCAGCTTGCCAGGAAGCCCACTGATAAAGCAGACTGCCCCAGCTCTCGTCAAGAATATGGATCACACTTGGGATGAGATGGGACGCTGCCTGTTGGGATGTGCAGGCTCCAGCTGCTTGGTTCCAGGTTGGGACGGGTAGTCTCCATGGGCCAGCTACGAGGTGTAGAATTGCATGCTGGGATATTTAGTCCCCAGTGGCTGGCTGCTTGGCACAAAACGTAGCATGGGTATGTGTGCTTATGTGACCCCGAACTCCACTTTGCTATTGAAGAGAAGGGCAACCACAAGCTACAGCACAGAATTCCATCCAGCCCACAGCCTGCATTTCCACTATCCCCGTGTTATGGGCTGTTGAGACCCTAAGATGCTGCAGTGAAACTAGGAAATCTGTCCATCTGCCTGGCCTGCAAATGCCATCTCAAGGCAGGGCAGATAATCTCTTATCCTTGCAGCTTCCAGGAAAAACCCTCTTTCCTACAGAGCCCCTATGAATGCCAGACACCAATCGAAAGCTCTAATTGCTACTGGTCAAAGGGGGTTTGCTCTTTCCTGGTGACCAACGCCACACCTATCCTGTGGCTTACTCGCCAGGAACGGGCTCTGCAATGTACATGAGCACATATTCCCTTGGTCAAAGCACAGATGGCAGAAAGCGGTGGAGGAGTTTTTGGCCAATTCTTTTTGGGGGAACCAGATGGCATCTGACTCTCTTGCAATAACCTAGGGCAGGTCTACACTTAAAAAGCTGCAGCGGTGCAGATGCACTGTGGCACTTAGTGAAGATGCTACCTATGTTGAGGGGAGAGCATCTCCCATGGGCAAAGGTGCTCCACCTCCCCGAGAGGCAGCAGCTGTGGCGACAGGAGAAGCAGTCCCATCGACGGAGCACTGTCTACACTGGCAGTTAGGTCGGTAGAACTGCGTCACTCCGCGATGTGGATTTTTTCATACCATTGAGCAATGTAGTTAGACCAGTGTAAGTTTGTAGTGTAGACCTGGCCTGAGCTACAGACACCTAGCTACTTACTTACAGAGTCCCATCTGCCACACAATCTAGGTGCCAGAGACCAGTGACAGCGTGATCATACCTCTTAAATTAGAGCTGTGGAGGCGAATGGCACAACAAAGACATTAGCCACTAAAATGCAGACATAGGACTTGCTTACGGTGCTGGTGTAGCTCTGAGGATTTGAGTCAGACGAGGTAGGTGAGGTAATATCTTTTTTTGGATCAACTTCTGTAGGTGGAAGGAAGAAGCTTTTGAGATACACTGATCTGAAGAAGCTCCGTGTAGCTTGAAAACGTATACCTTCCACCAACAGAAGTTGGTTCAATAAAGACAAAAGGCTTATACTATGCGACTGGCATCTAATTTGCAGATTATGCCCCATCATGCAACAGTAGTACAGTAGAACCTCAGAATTATGAGCTGATGGCTCAACCACACCAGAACCAGAAGTATGCAATCAGGGCAGCAGAGACAAAAACGAAAAGGCAAAAGTAGTACTGTACTGTGTTAAATGTAAACTACTAAAGAAATAAAGGGAAAGTTTAAAAAGATTTGACAAAGAAAGGAAACTGTTCTGTGCCTGTTGCATTTAAAATTAAGATTGTTAAAAGCAGCATTTTTCTTCTGCATAGTAAAGTTTCAAAGTTGTATTCAGTCGACGTTCAGCTGCAAACTTCTGAAAGAACAACCATAATGTTTTGTTACGAACATTTCAGAGTTCCGAACAGCCTCCATTCCAGGGGTGTTCATACCTCTGAGGGCAGGTTCTTAGCTAGTAAATATTTAGCAAAGACAGATCACGATATGAAACAGATCAGGAACTTTCAATTGGTGTTTGGCATTCACAAAGCATACTGAGGATCTGTTGGCTCTGCTCCGTTGTCCAGGTGTATGTTCAAAAGGATTTCTCTCCAAAGCCAAGAAGTTTCTTGGAAAACCCAGGTGGTTTGCAGAATTCAGAAGGCTCAGAATCAAATTTAATCTTATACTATCTTGGAAATGCTTGTACTTGCACATTGTGTCTGTAATGTATTGTGCAAGCAACACGATTTAATTTGTTTCTACACAGACTCATAGACTTTATAGCCAGAAGGGGCCATCATGATCATCTAGCCTGACCTCCTGCACATTGCAGGCCACAGAGCCTCATCCACCACTCCTGTAATAGAACTCTGGCTGAGTTATTGATTATCCTCAAATCTGATTTAAAGACTTCAAGTTACAGAGAATCCACCATTTACTCTCGTTCAAACCAGCAAGTGACCCGTGACCCACTCTGCAGAGTAAGGTGAAAAACCCCAGGGTCTCTGCCAATCTGACCTGGGGAATAATTTCTTCTCACCCCAAATATGGTGATCAGTTGGAGCCTGAGTATGTGGGCAAGACCCTCCAGCCGGACAGCTGGGAAGAATTCTCTGTAGCAACTCAGAGCCCTTCCCATCTAGTGCCCCATCTCCAGCCCTTGGAGATATTTGCTACTAACAGTCACAGATGGGCCACATACCACTGTAAGCAACCTCATCGTACCATCCCCGTCAGAAACAAGCTTATCTCCAGAAGAGGGTAGACACATCAAATGGAGCCTGTCCTAAGAAACCACCAGGCTTTATTGTTTCTCCACTTTCTAGACACACAAAACTCTCAGCCCTCCTGTGAAAAAATCTAGGTCATCTAGCCCAATGGGAAATGTCTTGTTCTAAGAAGTATTCTAATCAGAAATACCACTAGAGGCACTCCAGACACTATCGTGCACATATCAGTACATTGCAATAGTCACTGCCAACTTCCCTGACTCAAAGCAAAGAACTATGGGGCTAAAAGAAGGAAGAAAGCCATTGAATTATAAGGGGATAAAGTCCAGAATATTTCACCTGCCCCAGAAAAGT
The DNA here is from genome assembly GCF_007399415.2 of Gopherus evgoodei. Classification (NCBI taxonomy): domain Eukaryota; kingdom Metazoa; phylum Chordata; order Testudines; family Testudinidae; genus Gopherus; species Gopherus evgoodei. Next base: position 4,287,523 of record NC_044333.1, on the reverse strand, counting down.
AATCCAAGGTCCAACTGGTGCTATATAAATAAGATAAAGGTTGTTAGCACCTTGGATGCTGGCCCAATGCTCAAAAGCACTGGATCTCACAGAGCAATGCACAAAATGCATGCAAGTGCACCACCAATCAAGCGTAAGTGCTTCCCCTTCCTCCACTGTACCTCTAGATCAGTGGTCCCCAACCTTTTCCGTGGGGTGGGCGCTGGATGACTAGCTGCTGAGGACCGTGGCTGCCGGACAAGCAGACACCGAAATGCAGCCGTGAAGGAGCGTCGTCAAGAGGCATCGCCACCGAAATACACTTCTTGACATTGCCACTTCTCAGCGGCATTTTGGCAGCTGCTTCTCTGGCGGCCAGTAGGTGGGCGCCATGGCGCCCGCGGGCACCATCTTGGGGACCCCTGCTCTAGATGGTTTTGGCCAGCACGTGGCATTGCAATACCTCGCAAATCAACAACCTATGAAGAAACATGCCTGGGAGAAATCCAGCGCACAGTGGCTGGCAGATCAACGGTGAAAGCAGCACATTTCAGACCACCCGAGAAACTCAACACAACTTCTGTAATCAGCTGAGCAACTCATGCTCAGGTGTCTGTCCCTTATTCGCTCTACTGGAGGGACAGCTTCCTCCCACTCATGGTAGATGAGCAAGACACAAGGCAGCCAGAAGACTCATTCTGCAGCCACCTCCTCAAGCAGACATGATGGAAGCTGCTTCCTCTAGAGCAAAGGTCCCCAAACTATTGGGGTGTGGAGGAATGTTCAGGGGGGCACAGTGGGCTCGGGCCAGCTCCTACAGGGGGCAAGGAGGGCGCGCCACCCAGCCCCACCCCTAGGCACAGCTCCTGGCTCCATGCCTAGCCTCGGCGTGGCTCTGCACCCAGGGCCTAACTGTGGCTCCGCCCTCATCCCCACCCTCGGCCCCTGCTCCCTGCCCCAGAGCCATCCCCTGCTGCGGCCCAGGCCTTGGCCTCCATACCCCTGTCCATGTCCTGCTCCCAGCCCCGGATCTGGGGGAGGGAGGAGACATGGACAGGGATAAGTGGGGGTGCGACCCTCAAAAGTTGGGGGCCACTGTCCTACTCCATCGTCTCTGGTCTTGGGCTGCCCCTGCTGTCAGAAGTTGTTTTTTTCACAGCCACGCCCCCGGTAAATGTGAATATTCTCCGTTTCCATAGCGCCTCCCACCGGGTCTCAACGTGCTCAGCCCCATTTGACAGACCGAGAAATGGAGAGAGGGGGCGTGACCAACCCAAGGACACACAGAGAAGGAGCATCAGAGCTGAGAGCAGAACCGTGGACTCCTTAATGCTCCTCTCTGCCCACTAGACCCTTCTCCCACCCAGCTACAAGCACCTGCTTCAAACCCTGCCTCTCTCCTGCAGGCACCTACTATTATTTCATTCCTCTCCTGGCTCCACCTCCTGTCATGTCCCCTGGCTGACAAGTGACCTGTCTTGTGAGACGCTGACGTGAATGAGATGTTCCAAAATTGTAACCAATTGGAGAAGTGTATCACTAATGGTCCCTCAACATGAGGCAGTTGCCATCCCCCATAAACACAGAGGGTGAACTCACGGGCCCTCGAAATCAATGGAAAGGTTCCCATTGACTAAGTGTACAGAGGGGTATAAACAACATCCAGCCCTGAACAGCTGGGGAGAGGGAGGAGCCAGCTTGTGATTCCATATGTGTCCTCCCTTGCCCAGAAGCTGGTGAGAGAACAAAGGCCAAGTTCACATTCCCACCAGTGACTCTATCCTCGGATCTACCAGGAGTCCACAAGCACATCAGCAAACCCAGGGATAATGCAGAATCATTTGATCCTGTGGACTTTCAATAGCCTTCAACAGTGCACCAGGAGGAGGGCTTCTGTTCAACGGTACAAACCCTGCGCTGCATTTCAGAATGGATTTGAAGAAGAACAGACATAGAAAGATTGTGCTGAAAATAGCTTGCAGGGGACAGCAGGGCTGGTAGACCCTAGAGACCCACCCATCGCTGCTGCAAATTCCTCTGCAGGGCACAGGGCTTCAGAGAAGGCTTGGTTTTGCTGTAATTTAAGGGAAAATGCTTGGAAATGCTCCTCAAATAGGGTTTTCATTATTAATAAATGGGATTGAACGTATCACAGAATAAGCCCTGAGAATCTAGGGACCGAATGGCTAGGCAGAAGTTCTGCAGAAAAGGACCTAGGGGTTACAGTGGACAAGAAGCTGGATATAAGTCAGCAGTGTGCCCTTGTTGCCAAGAAGGCTAACGGCATTTTGGGCTGTATAAGTAGGGGCATTGCCAGCAGATCGAGGGATGTGATCATTCCCCTCTTTTTGACATTGGTGAGGCCTCATCTGGAGTACTCTGTCCAGTTTTGGGCCCCACACAAGAAGGAAGTGGAAAAATTGGAAAGAGTCCAGTGGAAGGCAACAAAAATGATCAGGGGGCTGGAGCACATGATTTATGAGGAGAGGCTGAGGGAACTGGGAGTGTTTAGTCTGCAGAAGAGAAGAATGAGGGGGGATTTGATAGCTGCATTCAACTACCTGCAAGGGGGTTCCAAAGAGGATGGATCTAGGCTGTTCTCAGTGGTAGCAGATGACAGAACAAGGAGTAATGGTCTCAAGTTGCCGTGGTGGAGATCTAGGTTGGATATTAGGAAACACTATTTCACTAGAAGGGTGGTGAAGCACTGGAATGGGTTACCTAGGGAGGTGGTGGAATTTCCTTCCTTAGAGGTTTTCAAGGTCAGGCTTGGCAAAGCCCTGGCTGGGATGATTTAGTTGGGGTTGGTCCTGCTTTGAGCAGGAGGTTGGACTAGATGAGTTCCTGAGGTCCCTTCCAACCCTGATATTCTATGATCAGGGGGAGAAACTCACTCAATACAAGACACTCTTGCTGCAAAGAGTGTCCAGAATGTAACTAAACAACCTATGATGAATGTCCCATAGGTTCCTGCTCCCAGGAAATGGAAGGGAGGGTGTGTTTGTGCATATCCAACGTAAGGAGTGCAGAGAATGCTGCCTCTACATCTCTATGCACATGCGAAAGGAACATCTGTCATATGTCAGCATATATGTACACAGGAGCGGCACCCACAGGCCTGCATGTGTGTAGGGAGCAAGAGCAGCAGCAGCTTCCCTCCCACATACACACAACAGCAGCATAGGGCTGTGTGTGAGGAACACCTGCTCTACACCTGCGTGCATGGGATGTCAGCTGCCTTTCAGCTCGAGGGTGCCACCTTTCCGTGGGCATCTGCCTGCTCGTGGGGATCAGACGCCCGGTCTGGTTGCTTTAAAGCTAGTCCTTCTGAGCCAGCTTCGCCAGTCCCCTCTGGCTCCTTTAAAGGAGCCGAGAGCAGGCGTGAGAGCCCGCTGGGGAGTTCCCAGCAGGTGCAGGGCTGTCCCAGCTGTCCCTAGGCAGTACCCCGCCCCGGGCATAGGGGTGCGGCCGAGCTGTTCTCACCCCCCCAGCTGCCACCCTGGGCGAGCTGTCCCAGCCCTGGGGCAGTTCTACCCCCAGCAAACGCCACGTCGGTTCCTGCTTAGCTCGGCTCCAGCGCGGGGCGCGATGAGGGCCCGGAGAGGCGCCGATCCCAAGCTCGGGGGCCAGCGGGGCCCGAGCAGGAAGCCGGCCCTGCCCCAGCACTGAGGCCCCGAAGGGAACATTGCTCCTTCTCCCATGCCCCGAGCCCGGCGGGGGAAGGGAGCAGCCTGCGCCCGGGGGTTGCACCAGCGCGCCCGGCGTGGCCTGCCCCGAGCCCCACGCTGCAGGCTGGGCTGGGCTGGGCTTACCTGCTGCCGCGGGACGGTGCTTCCCAGAGCTGCCCCTTTAACGCAGCCCCTTCCCCGCCAGCCGCGCCTCCTTGGTGCATGCTGGGAGTTGTAGTTCGTTATCCCGGCCGGGTCTAAAGGAGACTCATCGGCTAATTGCTTCCGCCCTGGGTTCCAGAGCTGGCACGCGCCATGCAGGGCTAAACTACACTTCCTAGGGTGCATTGCGCCCCAACCCGCAGGCCCGTTTCACGTTCTGGAATACAAGCTGCCAGGAACACTATCCCTGATGATGCCACAGCACAACTGGCTGCTGAGCTCTGTGCCTTTATACTTACACACCACTATTTCAAATTTGATGACAATATATATCTCCAGATCAGTGGCACTGCTATGGGCACCCGCATGGCCCCACAATATGCCAATATCTTCATGGCCGACCTGGAACAACGCTTCCTCAGCTCTCGTCTACTCACACCCTTCTCTATCTACGCTACATTGATGACATCTTCATCATCTGGACCATGGGAAGGAGACTCTGGAAAAATTCCACCATGATTTCAACAGCTTCCACCCCACCATCAACCTCAGCCAGGACCAATCTACACGGGAGGTCCACTTTCTTGACACCACAGTGCAAATAGTGATGGCACATTAACACCACCCTATATCGAAAACCCACCGGACCGCTATGCCTACCTTCATGCCTCCAGCTTCCATCCCTGGCACATCACATGATCCATTGTCTACAGCCAAGCACTGAGGTACAACCGCATCTGCTCTGACCCTCAGACAGAGGACCAACACCTACAAATCTCCACCAAGCATTCTCAAACTACAATACCCGCACGAGGAAATAAGGGAAACGATCAACAGAGCCAGACGGTACCCAGAAGCCTCCTACTGCAAGACAAACCCAAGAGAGAAACCAACAGGACTCCACTGGCCATCATATACAGCCTCCAGCTAAAACCCCTCCAACGCATCATCAAGGATCTACAACCCATCCTGGACAATGATCCCACACTTTCACAGGCCTTGGGTGGCAGGCCAATCCTTGCCCACAGACAACCTGCCAACCTGAAACATATTCTCACCAGTGACTGCACACCACACCATAATAACTCTAGCTCAGGAACCAATCCATGCAACAAACCTCGATGCCAACTCTGCCCACATATCTACACCAGCGACACCATCACAGGATCAGCCACACCATCACTGGTTCATTCACCTGCACATCCACCAATGTAATATACGCCATCATATGCCAGCAATGCCCCTCTGCTATGTACATCGGCCAAACTGGACAGTCTCTACGGAAAAGGATAAATGGACACAAATCAGATATTAGGAATGGGCAATATACAAAAACCTGTAGGAGGCACTTCAACCTCCCTGGCCACACTATAGCAGACCTTAAGGTGGCCATCCTGCAGCAAAAAAAACTTCAAGACCAGACTTCAAAGAGAAACTGCTGAGCTTCAGTTCATCTGCAAATTTGACACCATCAGCTCAGGATTGAACAAAGACTGTGAATGGCTTGCCAATTACAGAACCAGTTTCTCCTCTCTTGGTTTTCACACCTCAACTGCTAGAACAGGGCCTCATCCTCCCTGATTGAACTGACCTCGTATCTCTAGCTTGCTTGCTAGCACACATATATATACCTGCCCCTGGATATTTCCATTACATGCATCTGAGGAAGTGGGTATTCACCCACGAAAGCTCATGCTCCAAAACGTCTGTTAATCTATAAGGTGCCACAGGATTCTTTGCTGCTTTTACAGATCCAGACTAACACGGCTACCCTCTGATACATAGCGCAGAGAAAATCTTGCTCACTAAAGTTCTGGGTCAGTCAGTGTGCCACGTTCATGCTGGCTCTAGCTCTCGTGACCTGGTCCTGCTGGGGGCCTGTACACCCAGTGAAGTGTGAGGATTGTTCACCTAAAATAAGACTCAAGAAGGAGGAACCATCAGAGCCATCCGGTTGGCAGCAGCAAGCTTTGCAGGGCCAAGAGGATGCAGCCTGGGGTATCCACCATAAATCTTCATAGACATGTTTTCAAATCAGAGAGGGAGAAAGAAACCATCTCAAAAAGGGTGCCTTGGTGCAGAGAAGAGAATCACCTGCCTCTTTATCCGAACGTCTTATTGTCCTGATTAAGAAAATTAATCCCTGATTATTAGTTGAGCCCCATGGAGCGAGGGGCAGTACCTGTGTACAGTCACAGAGCATCTCTGCCTCAAAGATGTTAATTCTAATTAGAGAAAGGGTGGAGGGGAAATGACTTCTCTAAGGTCACACAGCAGGGAACAGAACCCAAGTGTCCTGCTTCCTTGCTACTAGACTGTGCTGCCTCTCAACTCTAATTACAATGCAATTAAAATGCAGTGTCCCTTTCAAAGTAATTGGTAGGGTTAAGCAATTAAACGCATCCCCCAGGCTCACAGATACAAGAGTTGTATAATGCTAAAATAAGCAGGGGATTCCTAAACTCCAGTTTCCAATGAAGTACTTCTAGTGATTCACTGGATGACTTTGGGGAAGTCCTCTAGCCTCTTTGGTTCCCATCTTAAAGGAAGAGAATAATACCTACCTCATGGGGTGTTTGGGAGAATGAATGTTTGCAAGTTAGATCTGAGGCCCTTAGTTAAAGATGCTATGGAATATCTGCAATTGTTTTTAACATGAGAAAAAATCAGAATACCCAGAAGTGGGTTTATTGTATGATATTTTGAATTCCAAGAAGTTAAGCAAGTTCAGAGAAGTGGGATAATGGGTTTATGAGCTGAACTGTGTATTTAAGGAAACTCTAAGGCTCAAAGCAGTTTAACTTTCAAATGAGCAGTTAATTTAAAGCAAGAAGAGAGAGTATGGCAGAACAGACAAACACATGGGCCTGGATCTGCAAAGGGACTTAGTGTTGCCATGAACGTCATTGTAGTGCCTAATGAATCACAGGAACAACACTAACAAGGAATCTGGTGGCACCTTAAAGACTAACAGATTTATTTGGGCACAAGCTTCCATGGGTAAAAAACCCACTTCTTCAGATGCATGAAGTGAAAGTAACAGCTGCAGGCATTATATAATGACACGTGAAGAGAAGGGAAGTTACCTCACAAGTGGAGAACCAATGTTGACAGGGCCAATTGGATCAGGGTGGATCTGGTCCACTCCTAATAGTAGATGAGGAGGTGTCAATTCCAGGAGAGGCAAAGCTGCTTCTGTAATGAGCCAGCCACTCCCAGTCCTGATTCGAGCCCCAATTAATGGTGTTAAATTTGCAAATTAATTTTAGTTCTGCTGTTTCTCTTTGAAGTCTGTTTCTGAAGTTTATTTGTTCAAGTATAGCTACTTTTAAATCTATACAATGTCCAGGGAGATTAAAGTGTTCACCTACTGGCTTTTGTATGTTACCATTCCTGATGTTCTTTTACATAGGAACTGTCCGTTTTGGCCAGTGTACATGGCAGAGGGGCATTGCTGTCACATGATGGCATATATCACATTAGTAGACGTGCAGGTGAATGAGCCCTTGATGATGTGGTTGGGTCCTCTGATGGTGTCGCTAGAGTAGATATGGGGACACCATCAGAGGACCCAACCACATCATCAAGGGCTCATTCACCTGCACGTCTACTAATGTGATATATGCCATCATGTGTCAGCAATGCCCTCTGCCACATACATTGGCCAAACCAGACAGTCCCTGTGTAAAAGAATAAATGGACAGAAATTGGACATCAGGAATGGTAACATACAAAAGCCAGTCGATAAACACTTCAATCTCCTTGGACATTCTATAACAGATTTAAAAGTAGCTATACTTGAATAAAAAAAACAGTATCCTGTCTTCCCACAGTGGCCACTGCCAGGTGCCCCAAAGGGAATGAACAGAACACACAATCATCAAGTGATCCTTTCCCTGTCACTCATTCCCAGCTTCTGGCAAACAGATGCTAGGGACACCACTCCTGCCTGTCCTGGCTAAGAGCCATTGACGGACCCATTTTCCAGGAACTTAACTAGTTCCTTTTTTACTCCTGTTACAGTCTTGCTTGCCCTTCACAACACCCCTGATTTCCTCTTCCCCTGACAACCCTGCAGGAGCCTTTCCCCATTTCTGATCACAGCCGCAGTAGCTGCGGCTTTTAATCTAGGCGGGCGCGCTGCATGCTGGGAACGGTAGTTTCCCCTGGCCTGGCCCTTCCCGAGGAAGAAAGCCTCAGGAGGGCCAGGTGACTACAAGTCCCACCAGCCCCGCCAGGAGCCGCGGCTCTGCGCGCAGTGCACATGGGAGCTGTAGTTTCCTTCCCCCCGCAGCGCTGCGGTCTGCTGGGGGCTGTTGGCCGCGCGTGGACTACAACTTCCAGCGTCGCGTGGGACCGCCCCCTTCCCCTGAAATCTCTGCCAGCGGCGCGGGGGTGTCTCCGCGAGCTGAAGTGGGGCTGCCGCGGGTGGGCGGGTAGAAGGGCAGTAGCCGCCGGCCGGGAGCGATCATCCGCCCGGCCCCAGCGGTCCAGCAGCAGCGCCGAGGGGCTCCCGGAGCCGAGCCGAGCCGAGCCGAGCCGAGCCAGGTGCCGATGCTGCCGCGCGCGGGGCTGCGGGACGCGGGGCTGGGCGCGGGGGGCTGCTGGCCCCGCTGCCCGGCAGCGGATCGGCCGCGGGCTGGGCTGCCCCGCGGCAGGGGCAATAGCAGCCGGCTGGCCCGGCTTGCCACGCGGGCTTGCTGCCGGGCGGGAGGCGGCTCCGGCCGGGGCACGGGTGACAGCAGCGCTGCGGGGAGCTGCTTTGCCTGGGGGAGGGTGGATCCGTCCCCGCACTGCCGGGCGGGGTGTTTGCAAACACAACCCCGGCTTTCGGCGTGCAGACGTTGCCCCTGAGCCGCAGCCTGTCCGTACCCTGCGGCGCGGCTTTTAACCCTGCACGGCCCTGCCCTGCCCGGCGGGGTAATGGATGGGAGCGTCTCTGACTCCGACTTCCCTTCGCCCCCGTGTCGCTCGCTGGCTGGCTGGGGTTCCCTTCCCCGGGAGCGGCCAGCAAACCAGCACTGTGACCGCAGCGTGATTTACAGGCTGTCCCGGGGGCTGTCAGGGCTCTGACTTGTCAGAGAGGTGAGGTCCGACTGGATCTAAATGTACATTTCAAAGGAGTGTCGTCTTCGTTTACTTTTTTATTGTGGCATTGAGTCCAAGCGTGTCCTGGGCCCAAGAGCGAGCCCCAGATTAGCACTTGGAATGGCTTTGTGGCTTTTTTGTAACGTCCACGTCTCTTTCCTCCTGAGATGAGCCTAGGAGAAGCTGAACGTGGGGTCAGGGTGTCCTTAAACCAGTTGGGGTCAATGTGTAGCCAGCGACTCTCTGCTAAAGGTCTGAAATAAGGACGTGTAACAGGCAGCTGCTACTTGGTGAGAATTGCTCCTCACCAGGCATGCGAGGTAGCAGTGCTCTGGAGTGGAGAAAGTCCTGGGGCCAATGTCGCTTCAGCTGGGCATCTGGAGCAGTTTGTGACTGTCTCTAGCATGCTGCTAGGCATCATGGAGGTCTGCTGTGGTGGGTTGGTTTGGTCTGGAATTATTTGCCGAGCTGTTCAGCAAACCTAGCATTGTCTCTCCTTTTGCTCTCCCAGTGCCACATGACTCCTGGCCTTCATGCGTTGTGGCATGGCCACTAGACGTCTGGTGGAGAGCAAGGGCCTGGGCCTTGTGTCCAAATTATCAGGTCTTCCATCATGAAGTGTCTCCAAGTGCTTCATGACCTGACCTATCGTCTATGCCCCGGCTGTTCTTGGGTGCTGGATGGCGTGCACTAGCAGTAGGAAGAAAGGGAATCTCGAGCAGTGATTTAGGGACAAACCCCTTCTTTTCCTAGCACTCTTTGCAGTGCGTTTCTCCAGAATCGAAGTGCTCTAAAAACCCACCGACCGGCTCCTGTGTCATGAGATCCTGAGTCTAGTGCCTCTCAGTAACGTCGGAATCCTGTCTGCTCAGTTCTCAAGCGAAAATCAGTTGTGACTTCTCCCCCAGCCCTTTGCTAACTCCAGTCTGGGATCTCAAAGTCAAGCTGAGTTTTTCCTGACATACGCCTAGTCCAGGCCAGGAGAGATTCTGTAACTAACGTTCTGTTGTTGTGTGGTGCAGAATGGAAATGAGCTGTCAGTGCAGTCAGCTGTCCTGTAGCTGGGTGACCAATGTTTAAAAGAAAACAGGTACAACTTGACCAGGAAAAGTCACAGCTGTGGCACCCAGCAAGTGGTCCCCCTTCTTCACAGGGTCTTCTGGTGGTAGCCGGACTCTTAACATCCATACATAGGAGACAGGACTTTCTACCAGACAGGGTCCAAAAAAGTCTCGATGCTGGAAAGCCAATAGAGTTCAGTTTCTTTAACCAGAAAGATGAGAGGCTGAATTGGCCATGTTGACATGTGAACCTGTGGGGGTTGGGTTCTCTAGATATGTCCAACCTGCTGCTCCGAACAATCCCCCCTGCGAGTGCTTCATGGCCTATGATGTCAACTCTTCCTCCCTCCTCCTAGGGCTACATGAGCACCACATAGGCCAATGCATGACCTGCTGCTTCCGGTCCTCTTGCGCCACTGTTGCATTTTCCTTGTGCTCAGTATGGTCTGGGAGGGGGCTCCTGCCTCTTACATCCCGCCATGTGTTTGCTGAAACAACAGTCCTTAAGCCCAGCAGTGGCTCCCTCCTCTCTGCCAGCTGGTGATGGGATGAGCCTGTTCAGAGCTAACCGTCTTTCATTAGCAATGCCCACTGGCCACCACATTGCCTGTAGTGCACTGCTGCAAAGAAAGGTCTAGGTGTGATCCTGGGGATGTGCTGGCTTCTGCAGCATAGCCAAGCTGGTGGGATATGAGCGGTGGGTACATCTCAAATTCGGCCTTATTATCACCCTTGGGCTGATTAGTGCCTCTAACTCTCCCCTGCTCTAGAGAACTTTCCCCAAGGAGGGGAGAGCGTGCTGCTGCAGTGTGCAAGTTTTTATTTCCCATTTGGATCGCTGCCATCCGCCGGAGGTTGGCCGTGACCGGCTGAGGCACGGCTGAGAAGCCCAGCTTGAAAGTTTATGCAGCGTGCAGGAGGGAGCAGATTTGATCAGAGCCAGATGTTCTGTCTGCAGCAGACACTGTTGCAGGAGGGAAGGAAGGAGAAAGGAAACTGTTAACCTTGTAATCTGAGACAGGGTAACCTCTGCAGCTGCTTGGGTTCACCGCAATTTTGTTGTTGTTGTTATCTCTCAGGGCAGCCTTTGAGATCCCTGTTACGCTGCAGATGCCTGTCCAAAGGGTTTTCATCATGGTCCCATTTACTTGGTGCTGACAGGTCAAAAAATATTTCTAGATACTTGAAGACCAAACGGAAGAGACTTAACAATGGGATAGAGTTGCTGGAGTCCTAGATAACAGGATGGGGGTTCTGTCACCGGCAATAACCTGGAGCTCAGCACTCAAATGCTGTCAGTTTAACAGGCCTGAAATTGTCAGCTTACCAGGTTTATTAAAGGCTCCTGCCAAGCAAAGGTGATGGAGTCGGTTGGACTCTGTCAGCAATTGTTAATTGTTAATTAGAATCGAGACCCGAAGAGAAACCTGCATGGTGCGTTCCTGGTGTGGCATCTGCTGTTTCCTGCCCGTTTCTGTCCTGATGAGAGGAATGGGGGTTGCTGCCTAGCATGGACCTTGGGCCCCATCCTGCAGGGCCTCTGTGTGCACTGACCTCCCTTTTGGGCCTATGGGAGTCGTGTGCATGGAAGAGACTTCCACTGGGGAAGCAGGTGGTGCTTTTCCATAGCTTTCCTGATCCTCAATTCTTGAACAGGGCTTTTCCCTCCCTTAGCGCTCCACAGCAGGGTCAGCTGAGACACCTGGGAGGTGACTTGCTGGAGCTCACACAGCCCATCAGCTGCAGCTGGGACTAGGTGGTAGCCCAGGCTGTCCTCCATCTATTTAGCAGAATTGTGTACTGGGCCCGGTTCTTGAGCTCATGTGTGTATATTTGGGTGCACTACTTCTTGGGGTTGCTTCAATGACCGAAGAGTTCTTACGCCAGCCACGTTGACTCCTGAGCCCCGCCGGCAAGTCTAGCTAGTCTGTCTGGTGCATCTCTCTGCAGAGCTCACATTACTGGGGATGTGACAGGGCAGGGAGAAGTTGAGTGGGGCTGGGTTGTGCGTGCCTCGGCTGTTCTGAGCTCACAGTGCCGGCAGTTAGGGAAAAGCGTCTTTCCTTGCGAGCGTGGCACATTTGCCATCAAGTTGCCAAGTGTGTCAAAATCTGGCTACTCATTGGTTTGTATCATCCTGAGCACAAGCGCACCCGGATTGGTCGCCTTTGGGGGCTGCTGTAAGTCAGATAATTAAAGAAATGCAAATATCTCTTCCTTTCCTGCACTGCTGTTCAGCGCCGAGACAGACATTGTGCAGATAGATAGGTGTCCAATGCCTAACTGCTAATAAAACCACTGCATTGGGTGCATGCTTCCCAGAGAGGCATCTAACATTGGCCTACAGAGAGAATGTGCAGCCGTGAAGAAGGTGAGAAGTAGTTCTTGTGAGTCCCCTGTTTTAGGAGAAGATGCCCATAAGACAAGTGTCTCCACGCTTTGACTGTTCACCCATGGAAGGAGGAGTGTTTCTGCTCCTGTTGCAAAAGCAGTTCCTAGCAATGGGCAGCAAAGCCAGTAGGAACGTCCCTTGCTGTGTGTGCTTCAGAGAGAGCGCAGATAAAACCAGTGAGGAAATAGATCTAACATTGATTAGTATCCTGTGTGCTCAGCTCAACAAGGCTACTCTCCTCCCCAGCCCTGTTTCCTCGGGTCAGGGTCCATCCGCTCCCACCCTCCCTTCAGAGTCATTCCCTTGGCTCCAAAATAACATTTTAAATTAAAGACTTAGGATAGCTGGTCCTTTCCCACTGCTTCTGGGTGAATCCAGAAGTTCCAGCATCAGCCCCGGAAGGCTGCAGAGAGATCTCTACAGATGGTGTGTGCTCCTGATTAGTCAGTGGACTACACTACTCTGGATCTCCTCCAGCCTGGAGTGTGGCTGTCAGGCAGGTTGGAAGCTCCTGGGAGCCTGTGTGTGTATGGGAAATCCTAGCGCTTGTGGCTTGACTGGGAAGTGAGGGCAGAACAGAGCCGTAGAGCCCCCTGGCAGCCTGCGCATCAGTCACTGTTCCCTGCTCAGTGTCCCTGCCTTGGGCCGATTCGGCGTTCCCTTCCCCGGTGGTGCAGATGGCGAACCTGGCTGATGTCGATTCGGTCCCTAACATCATGCAGGAGGCGCGGAGAGTGAAGGAAGCAGGCAGGCAGAGGATTGTGACTGGGGAAGCTATTCACACACACATCTGTAATCGGGCCCTGTTCGGGGTGAGGGTGGGGGAGCCTGTGGGAAGGACGACGTGATGGAGCGGAGCTGCTAAGCTTGCATGCATTTAGTCTGGTGCATGTGGCAGGGGGGCAGGGGCCCTATCCTGCGTTTGTGGAGCATCCTCCCATCCTATTTGCTGCAGGGGGCATTGTCCAGGATTGACCCCCTACCAAAGGCCATGTGTGCTAGCTGAAGAACACCACGATACCCCGTCGTGCTACATTCCACTTGGTAGGTGCCCCATGACCACAGAGCTTGCTAGGGTATTTCTCTACCCCTTGTGACCTCCGGAGTGGCCGTGTGGCTTTCTGGTTTTATGGAAGTTGGTGGCCCTTGAATCCTGTTTCTTGATCCCTTCCCAGACTGTAGCTGTCTGGACCTCAGGAAGCTGGAGATCCAGTGTGGTACTGTTGTGGGAGTGTCACATTGGACTTTAACACTTCCAGTTGAGTTACACAACAGCTGTGCTATTTTGAGGGTGGCTCTGTGTGAGGCCTGGGATCACGGCTTAATTTTTATCACAGATCCTTGGACTCTTGCTTTGTGTGGGAAGCACCCAGCTCCTGGAGGGAAATCTTTATTTCTGCCCTGGCTTTAGCAGCTCTTCTAAAATGCTCGCTTGCCGGCGGCTAGTATAAAATGCTGTGGGTGTAGCACTCCTACCAGGGCCCCATCCCTCACACACTGCAGTTTCTTGGCCGTTACGGAGCGCTCTGCTTTTGTACCGCTTTCTCAGCATCCTGGCCGCTGCTATGGTGAGGATCTGTCTTCTCACCTGCCATCCCCCAGCCTCCCTCTTGGGTCCCGTGTCACAGCGAATAGTGAGCCTGCCAGCAGTGCTGAGAAAATAGACTTGATGCTCGTCCGTGTCGCTGCCATCCACAGGTTCTGAGTAACAGAGACGGAGATGAATGAGGCTTGGCTCAGTTTTCACAGAGCTGCTTCTAGAAGGTCTGATTTCTCTGTGACTAGCTCAGGGGTGGGCAAACTACAGCTGTTGTAAGCAGGCCCTTGAGCTCCCACTGGTGAGCAGGGTCTGGGGCTTGCCCTGCTCTGGTGCTCCAGCCGGGGAGCAGGGTTGGGGACCATTCCACGTGGCTCCCAGAAGCAGTGGCACGGCCCTGCACTGGCTCCTATGCGTAGGGACAGCCAGGGGGCTCTGCCCTGCACTCTGAGCCTGCCCTAAGTGCCACCCCTACAGCTCCCATTGGCTGGGAACTGCAGCTGCTGTGCCTGTGGACAGGGCAGCATGCAGAGCTGCCTGGCTGCAGATCCGCATAGGAGCCGGAGAGGGACATGTTGCTGCTTCTAGGAGCTGCTTGAAGTAAGCACTTCCCAGAGCCTGCATCTCAGAGCCTCTCCTGTGCCCCAACCCCCTGCCCCAGCCCTGATCCCCCTCCTGCCCTCCAAACCCTTGATCCTAGCCCGGAGCTCCTTCCTGCACTCTGAACTCATAATTTCTGGCCCCATCCTGGAGCCCACAACTCAACCAGAGCCCTCACCCCCTCCCACTCTCCAACCCCAATTTTGTGAGCATTCATGGCCTGCCATACAATTTCTATTCCCAGATGTGGTCCTCGGGCCAAAAAGTTTGCCTACCCTTGGGCTAGCTCCTAGAGGAAACACTCTGAGCATGAGCTGTCGGCAAACTCTGCCGTCTCTGCTCTGGTTACTTGGGTCTGAGATGGCAGACTTTCTCAGCAACATTCTCACTAGGGCTAAGTTGATGACACATGCTCAGAGAAGAAGGTGATTTCTCTAGCGATTCTCCTTATGGGAGAGAGAAGGATCTGGGAGCCGCCTACCACAGCGAGGTGAGACTTTATTAATATTGACTTGTCCTGTGGTAGCACTTGGGGACTCCAGCCATGGACCAGGACCCCACTGTGCTCGGTGCTTAAGAAACCGCTCCAAAGAGCATCCCGTGGAAGTTAGAGCACGGCATCCCAGCTCTGCAGCAGCCTACAGTTTTCTGAATGGCAGCAGAGATCCGGGCAGCAGCTGGTTCACTTCACTGTGCTGCTGGTCTAGTTTTTTCCAGCAGTAGTCCCCACACTGGATCTTCCTCAGCAGGACCTGAAGAAACCAGCCTTGGACTAGTGCCAAGAGGGGCGTAGTCGGCAAAGGGCTGGTAGTGCTCAAGAGTGAACATTTCTGATTCAACTGATCCCTTGGGCCCCAAGGGCTGGGCATGTCCACTTGGAACGCTGGTGACATAAATTACGACGCTTTCGTTTGCCTCCTTCCAGCAGTCTCTCACATCAGGCTTATTAATCTGTGATCCTGGCTTTGAGAAGTCTGGTTCAATCCCCTTCCAGGAGGTCCAAGTCAGCTGGGTCCTTCTTGGAGAGAGCCCTGTCCAGCAGCTCCTCTGCCATCTTTAGCTGGGTGCCTGAGCAAAGGTGCCTCTCCAAGTATCCCTGCACCAGTGCCCAATCAGGCCCAGCAGGAGGGTGCCCAGACTTGCCCAGCCAATGGTGGCAGGAGCAGCTTGGCAGGAGCCTGACAGCTGCACATAACTTACAAGGCAAGTTGGAGAAGTGCCAGCAAAGGCTGCAGGTACCAGCATGCAACATTTAATCACAGTTGCTGTAGCCTTGCCGCACTGTGTGTGGGGTCTGTTGCTGACATTGGTTGCCCCCCTGAGCTGCAAGTGGTCCACGGGCCGCCCCTGCACCGCCCCCTATTGTGCTAGGAAACAGGTATTAGAGCAGTGTTTTATAGTGGGGGTGCTGAGAGGCATTGAACCAAACTTTAAACCCTATAGAATGGAAACCACCCTGTGGCTCCGGAGCCTCATGCGGCTCTTCATAGGTTAATATGCGGCTCCTGGCATAGGCACTGACTCTGGGGCTGCAGCTACAGGCGCCAACTTTCCAATGTGCCGGGGGGTGCTCACTGCTCAACCCCTGCTCTGCTCCAGGCCCTGCCCCCACTCCACCCCTTCCCCTGAGCCTGCCATGCCCTCGCTCCCCCCCTCCCCTCACCAGAGCCTCCTGTGCACCATGTAACAGCTGATCATGGTGGGCGGGAGGCACTGATTGGTGAGGCTGCCGGGGACAGGAGATGCTGCAGGTTGGAGTGGGGGGAGCTGATGGGGGGGGGGGCTGCTGACATATTACTGTGGCTCTTTGGCAATGTACATTGGTAAATTCTGGCTCCTTCTCAGGCTCAGGTTGGCTGCCCCTGGGGTGGAGCAATGGTAGCAGCCAAACACAGCTTGTGGCCTGCTGCAGAGCCCAGCTGTGCCTCTCCGGCCTGCAAGGCCTCCTAGGGCTTCTGGTGTCTGAGGCATCTCAAGCCTCCACTGGAACAGTGGTGGAGAGGAAGAGACGGGAACCGTTGTTAACCCATTTCCCTGCTCTTTGCATTCCCATGGAGACGCTTGTCCGTAATTTCAGAACCACCGGCCCCTGTGTTTTCTCAGCTGGTGCCAAGGAGCCCTCCTCCCTCTCCCTCCCCTCTCCAGGGCATGTGAGAACATGGGTTAGCGCCCTCCATGCGCAAGGTGCTCCCTGGTAGGCCAGCAGAGCGCGGTGGGGGTGCCCTGATGCAGTGCCGGACAGCGACCCAGGGCCAGGAGGACAACTTCCTGCTCCTGAGGGGGAGAGAAGCGGCTGCCATGCCCAGAGCCCCATGATCAGTCCCCCCTCCAGGGGGTCCAAGCCAGCTGGGCCCTTCCATAGAGAGATCTCTGTCCACTAGGCTAAACCCTGGATCTAGGGGCAGCATTAGGGGGGAGAAGGGAGGTCTGGAGCTCTCTTCCCTTTCCTTTCCCTCCTCCTGCACCAAAACGCCCCTAGACTAAATTAAAATTGTCTTGGCTCTGGCAGCCTCCTTGGGGAAGGATCAGCATTTCAGCTGCTCCAGGAAGCTTGCCAGATGCCGAGGCCTTTTTTCCCTGATCTCGTGAAGGCAGGGATTGTATTACTCGTGTCCCTGCAGACTGCAGCTCCTTC
Organism: Gopherus evgoodei; assembly: GCF_007399415.2. Taxonomy (NCBI): domain Eukaryota; kingdom Metazoa; phylum Chordata; order Testudines; family Testudinidae; genus Gopherus; species Gopherus evgoodei. The sequence continues at coordinate 4,270,401 of NC_044333.1, read as the reverse complement.
CCAGCTCGGTCCTTGCTTGAGCACTGATCCACCCTGCTCTGCAGCCGGGTGAAGAGACCTTGATGGTGCCCAGGCAGAGCTCATCAAAACAAACTGGTGTAGGCCTGGGGCAGCAGCCTGTGGAGCTCTCCAGAGACACACGGCTTGTTCACTCTGGCTTGCTATCTCCAGAAGCACCCTCTTCTTGCCACATTAAGGGGCTGATCCCACTTGCCCCTCATCCCTGGAGAGGCACTGTGGTTGAGTCGATAAAGGCATTGGACTGGGAGTCAGGAGATCAGGGTTCTATTCCCAGCGTGGCCAGGGACCTGTCTCCCTGTGCCTTAGTTTCCTTTCTCATGCTTTGACTTGTCTAGTGAGACCATAGGTTCTCTGGGCTGTCGTCACTGTCACAGGAACCTATCCTGCAACAAAGCCTGTTGCCAACTCTGTCCACATATCTATTCAAGGGATACCATCGTAGGACCTAACCACATCAGTCACACCATCAGGGGCTCGTTCACCTGCACATCTACCAGTGTGATATGTGCCAGCAATGTCCCTCTGCCATGTACATTGGCCAAACCAGACAGTCTCTATGCAAAAGAATAAATGGACACAAATCAGATGTCAAGAATTATAACATTCAAAAACCAGTCGGAGAACACTTCAATCTCCCTGGTCACTCAATTACAGACCTAAAAGTCGCAATTCTTCAACAAAAAAACCTTCAAAAACAGACTCCAATGAGAAACTGCAGAACTGGAATTTATCTGCAAGCTGGACACCATTAAATTAGGCTTGACTAAAGACTGGGAGTGGATGGGTCATTACACAAAGTAAAAACTATTTCCCCATGCTAATTTTTCCCCTACTGTTACTCACAGCTTCCTGTCAACTGTTTGAAATGGGCCATCCTGATTATCACTACAAAAGTTTTTCTCCTGCTAATAGCAGCCCACCTTAATTGATTAGTCTCGTTAGAGTTGGTATGGCTACAACCATTTTTTTTTCATGTTCTCTGTATCTTCCACCCCATGCATCTGATGAAGTGGGTTTTAGCCCACAAAAGCTTATGCCCAAATGCATTTATTAGTCTCTCAGGTGCCACAAGGACTCCTCATTCTTTTTGTGATGCCATTAGTAACTCACTGTAGAGTAGCTCTCAGGTGAGCTGGGTTTGGCCCATATTGCTGTTAGCCTAGGCGATGACAGCTATTCTGTTGGGTTCTTGGAGGCTTCTGCAACTGAGTCTTAAACCTCCCCCTGCTTGGCTGCAAGTTCTGTCACATGCAGACATGTGAGGAGAAAGTCTACGCTGCTGTGCAACCTGCAGGCAATCAGAGGGATTGCAAGGGGCACATTACATATAAATCCTTGCTCCCAGGAAGGACCAGCACCAACCCACAATTGGGAGTGAACAGATGAAGCCAAGCGGACCAGGCCATCTTCTTCTAACCAAGTGCAATGGGCCACCCTGGGGGGGGTAGGTTTAGAATCCAGAACCTTCAATAGCACAGAACAAGCAGCTCCTTCTTGAGCTACAGGAGTAGCTAGGCTAGCTGGTGGCAGTAGTAGGCTGCTAACTTTTAGTGAACCAGCCAATAGAGGCCACTGGAGTGCCCTCTGCAGCCCATGCTTTGTCAGTCTGCTACATGACCTCTGTAGCTGTGTACTGGGCTCAGCTGGTTCGGATGGGTTTGGAAGGTAGAGGATATAGAAGAACATGAGAACGGCCATACTGGGTCAGATTAATGGTCCATCTAGCCCAGTATCCTGTCTGCCAACAGTGCCCAGTGCCAGGTGCTTCAGAGGGAATGAACAGAAGAAGGCAGTTTTGAGTGATGTAGCATTGCAGCCTGAACATCTGAGAACCACTGTAACAGAGGTTGACTTAAGTTCAGTATTTAAAATCAAATCTCACTAGTTAAACGCATAAATCCCTCTTAACTCAACCTTATGGAACATTTTGTTCCATCTTAACTATGAATCTTTGTGGATAACCACACAGCCTGCAGTTATGTGAACACCCTCTACTTCTCAAATACCCTGTCCCCTTTTTAGTATTTTGGGTGGTAAGCATGAGACGGGGCTTTATCTTTAAGTCTGATCACAACAAAGTACTAGTGAAGACTTCTTTCACCCACATGCTATATTTTAACACATTCTGGTAAGAACAATAGCAAAGCAAATTATAGCCTGGCAAACATAAGGGCTCACTGTTAAGTAATGACATGAACTGTTGTGAAAACTGGAGCACAATCAGTTGGTTCGTTAACTCTTCCTACTCCAGACAATGGAACTAGGTACTCGGCACTTTGGAAGCAACCTAACCTCCTGTCAGTTTAGGAGGAGTCTGTTCTAGATATGGTGATGTTGGGGAATGGGGAAGGGAATTGCTTGGCTGAATTGCGGCACAGAAATTTGAGTAACTCAACACAGTGGTGTTTTGTTTGTTTGTTTTTTTTGCACCATAGTCCCTCCCCCACCCCCGTTCAAAGGGACGACTTCCAATCCTCGTGCGAAGGTGCTGTATTTAATACTCTTATGAAGACTCATTGGGAACTGAAAGTAGCATGTTACTAGCCATTACGGTGAGATTCGTCCACGTGACCTGCTCTGAGTTTCTTAATGCTGTTTTGGAGCAGGGTTCTAAAAAAGGGGCCATTTAACTAAATGCTGCATCTGTCTTGGGTTCTCATGGTTGCCATGATGGAGGTAGCTGAGTGCCTCTCAGTCATTAATGGAGGGCTTTGCAGACACTGAATCTCCACGTCCAAGTTGTGCTTCAAACAGGAGATGCACTGGGTTATCTCTGAACTCTGCTGCTGCTCTCAGGCAGTCTAGCCTGCACAGCCTGTTCAGACCTCCCACCTGACTGCCACTTCCCCCCTGCACTCTGTTTCTCTGAAGCGTGAAACACCTGGGGGAGGCAATATTTGCTGCTCTGCACCATAAGCGTTTCAGGCAGGCATGTCCCTCGTCTTGGCACCAATGGGCTCCTCTCCCAGGGTCATCTGTGGAAGTGCGCGATGCTGGGGTGCACTGGGATGCATTTGATGCACTGGGAGCTCTTGTGAGCCCACCCCTCTGCTCTTCCCTACTGATGATGTGCAGGCAGTATCCACTTTGCCCCCTGAACAATCCCTGGTTTCCTGAAACTGGGGGGAGTTTGGCTACTGACTCCAACTAGGACAGACCCTGGTCCTTCAGTGGCCAGGGACCTGTCCTTTGCCACCTGGGGCTCTGATGAGATGGCCCCGAAGATCCACAGGGCAGCGTGTCTGGAGGCAGGGCACTGCATTGTCATGGGGGCGGGCACTCCAAGGACTTGGGATCTCTGACTCCTGGGATCAAGGCCAGGTGTTGGGCTCTGGTCCTGCAGTCTAGCCAGCAGGGAGTCGGCCCCCATGGTCCTTGGATCTGCTGCTCAGCTGCCTTCCTAGCTCAGCCAGCACCAATACTCCAGAGAGCAGCCAATTGCAGTGTTGCCAACTCATGTGATTTTTATCATGAGTCTCAGGGTAACGATTGTTTTCTGTAAAGACCCAGCTCCTGGAGTCAAGTGGAGCTGTGACGAGTTCAGCCTTCATTCTGAATGAAAAAGTAAGTTTCTAGCCCTCGTGGCTGTGGAGAAAGGGGTCCCATTTTGAAGTTAATGGCTCAAAGGTAAATAAAAATAACCCCAAATCAATTTGTACAGAATCTTGGGATTTTTAAAGCCAGTCTCATGATTTTTTGAACATTTGGGGTTGGCGATACTGCAGTCGCTCTGCTTCGGCTCTGCTTTCCATCATGCACTGCAATGAATTGTCGGCAAAAAGAGCTGCTGGCCTGCATGTGGTGTGATGTTTGGCTCTCCCAAAACAGCCCCTGGTTCGAGCAGGCAGTTCCTTCCCTTTCAGACTTTCCTCTCAGAAGCCAGACATCCGTGCAAGCCACCAGTCCCTCCCTTTTACGAACTCTCTAATCCTGGGCCTGCTGTCTGGGCTCACTTGTATTAATCAAGATGAAATAAAGGGTCCAAAGAGGCAAGTGACCGATGTCAAACAGCTTTAAACAAGAACAACAAGGAGTCTGGTAGCACCTTAAAGACTTAACAGATTTAATTGGGGCATAAGCTTTTGTGGGTAAAAACCCCACTTCTTCAGATGCATGAAGTGAAAGTTACAGCTGCAGGCATTGTATAATGACACATGAAGAGAAGGGAGTTACCTCACAAGCGGAGAGCCAGTGTTGACAGGGCCAATTCCCTCAGAGTGGATGTGGTCCACTCCCTATAATAGGTGAGGAGGTGTTTAATTCCAGGAGAGGCAAAGCTGCTTGTGTAACGAGCCAGCCACTCCCAGTCCCTATTCAAGCCCAAATTAATGGTGTTAAATTTGCAAATTAATTTTAGTTCTGCTAGTTCTACAGACTTTAGAGAGACAGCAGAACTGGAAGTGCGCGCTTTCCCCTTCTGTCGTCTGGCAGCCAGCCAGCGTCATGGTAGGCACCTTCCCACCAAAACAGTCTTTTAAAGAACCCCAAAAGGGAGAGGTGGAGGGAATAGCGCATCCCCTCATTATTTTGCCACCAATTAGGCCTAATTTCTGACACACCAGTTTTAGGCCATTGATTTCCGGTCCCACGTTCCTCTTGTTTACCAGCATGACCGTAACATGGTCCTTGAAGTCTTTGTTTGGACTAATTCCCTCTGTCTCCATTTCATACCCTTCCCCATCACTGTTTGTTAGGTTATTCTGCACGAGTTCCCACTCGCTTTTCCCAGCTGAGCCTGCACTAGGGGAAATCCGTAGGGACAGATCTTGCGGCAGTTTTCTGGCAGAGGCCTGTATGGTAAGGAATGGGGAAGCAGCATGAAGTGATGGCTGCTCACGGTGCCTCCTGCTGGCTGATCTTGGCAGCACCGGTATCACATCTCGTCAGGTTAGAGGACTGGAGCAGTGGCCCTAACTGCCTGGAGGTGGGAGGGCTGCAAACCTGGTTTGGGCACAGTGGAGTAGCCCTGCACTGCTCACTCTTCGTCCCTGGAGGAAGAGATGTGGCCAGCGAGCAGTGTTGACTGCCCCAGTGGGCCAATGCAGTTACGTTGGCAGCTAACTCAACGTCGCATGCCCCCAAAATACTAGCAAATCACTGTCGCCTGGGAACTTCATGTTGACAGCAGGGCTGGAGCAGGAAGCCTCTTTATCCAAAGGTCCAGACCCTCCCTCTGGAGCACAGCAATACAAGGCCCATGACACTGCTCGGGATGTCTCCCGGTCTTCAAGCATTTGCTAATTGTTACAGCCAGCCCGTGAGGTGGGGCAGTATCTGTGCCCTGACTGCATGGGGTGTGTGTGTGTCTTTCTATGGCCAGCCAACAAGCAGGCAGCAGAGCTTGGTCATTCCTGGCTCCCAGGCCTGTATTCCAGCCACTGGCCCACAGCGTCTCCTACAGAGCACCAAGATGTGCTGATGCCACCTGTCTTACCACTCCCAATGGTGGTGGCCTATTCCTGCAACAAGGCCTCAGCTGGGGCAGGCAGGTGAACCACCATCTGGCATGCGGAGGGTGGTCAGGGGGCCAGGTTTGAGCCAGGCAGATGCGATGTTCCCTGTTCTGCCAGGACCTGTGAGAGCTGCTGCGCTCGGCACTCCCCTGCCAGGTTCTGGTCAGCCAGTCCTCTGACGGATGCTTGTGGGAAGATGGCGGACCAGCCCCATCAGGCTGCTCCTCCCCTTCCCCATTGACACCAGCTGAGCTCGTACTTACACCCCAAATCTGCCCTTTGGATGCAGGGCGACCCCACTTGCCGCTGTCATTCCTGGGCCCTGTCACAGCCCTGCTGAGCCCAAGGCTGCAGCACAGCGGTATTGCCGGGAACTCGCAGCTCACTCCTCTGACCTGGGAGACCAAGCCATGGCTGGAGTGTTGGACCAACGACCTTAGAATGGGGATCCCAGGAGAGCTGATCTCCCACATGGAGAGCTGGGACCTGAGGTTGCTTGTCAGCTGGGGGCAAGGGTGGTAACTGCTGCCCGCCGGGCAGGCGGCAGAGCGTGGGGCACCCTCGTCGCTGATCCAGAACCTGCAGGGACTGAAGAAGCTGTGACTCTCCCAGTGATCTGCTGGCTGGAGGAGTGTCCAGATGTTGTTGCGCCCAGCTCAGTTCCTCTCTTTAAGAGGTGCTTTTTATTTACGGTGACTTGAAGAGAAGTACGTTGCCCTTGCCCTTCTGGGACTCAGTGTGGATCTGTGCCAGATCTTCCACTGTCGGACTCTTGCCCCCAGTGCCTGTACCTGTCTGGCCTTTCCCTAGCTCTGGGTTAGCATCCCAGGGAGGGGACATTGCAGGTTAACCATCTATAGCAAATTTCTGTTAGGTACACTAGGCGGAGCTGAGACCCCCAGTGAGCTGCGGTCCTGGGTTTGATGCTCAGGGAGGAGCTGCTGGCAAAGTCTGTCTAGCAGCGTGGGTGGATGTTGGGAGGACTTGGCTGGCACTCTCCAGCCAGGCTGTTTGCTACATCCAGCTACTGCTGAGTGCCCTGGGATAGTGTGTGGCAGCGGCTCTGACCTTGCCATGTGGCAGTGTTCCTTGGGGGCCATCCTCTGGCCAGGGATGGCTGGAGCGTATCGTGCTGTTCTCAGTGGTAGCAGATGACAGAAAAAGGAGTAATGGTCTCAAGTTGCAGTGGAGGAGGTCTAGGTTGGATATTAGGGGGGGAAAAAATCACTGGGAGGGTGATGAAGCACTGGAATGGGTTACCTAGGAGATGCCACCACCTCCCTTCCTTAGGGGTTTTTAAGGCCCAATTTGACAAAGCCCTGGCTGGGATTATTTAGCTGGAGATTAGTCCTGCTTTGAGCATGGGGTGGGACTAGATGACCTCCTGAGGTCTCTTCCAACCCTGATATTCTATGCTCTGTGTTGTGCTGGAGAGAGCTTGCACCTTGCCCATTGCAGAGTCTGCAGCACCAAGTTACAGTGAGCAGAGACTCATTGGGTCTCTGCCTCCTCAGAGCATGTATCCTCACAACCTGTCTGGGAAGAGGAGTGTGCTATTATCCCTCTTGCACAGATGGGGAAACTGAGGCGCAGACTAAGTGACTTGCCTAAGGAAGTCTTGTGGCAGAGCAGAGGATTGAAGCTGGGTCTCAGGCTAGCTCTTGTTCTTTCCTTTGGGAGGGTGACTGGATGAGATTCTACCCCTTCTCTGGTCTAGGAGTGATGGTTAGACGAGGAGATGCTGCAAGATGCATAACCCTGCTCCCAGTGGCTGTGCTGTCCTTGTCCTCTTTGCCAACAGAGGATGCCTGTGGCTGCAGGACATCGAGAACTGTTGGGGGTGGGGGCGAGTTTCTCTAGCCCACGACATGAGGCTTTGTGCTTGCGTGTGGGTGGTGGGATTCTCTCTGGGAGGAAGGGGCTGGAGCTCCCCGCCCTGCATGACTGGACCTAGCCCAGCGTGATGTACAAATGAATGGTGCCATGAGGGGCACCACGAGGGAGTTTGGGAGCCCTGGCCTAGCTGGTCGGTTGCCACCATGTGAACTCCAATGGCAGGAATTGGCCATCCCTTGTTCCCCAGCAGAGAGAGTTGCATGCGTGCACTGCCATCAGCTGCCCTCCCCCCACTTGGGTAGTGCCTATTGGTATCTGGGCTTAGAGTCAGACCAGGGCCGAGCTGCCTACAGCTACTGGGTGAATCCAGGGGTTCCCCTCTGTTGCGCTTCCTGCAGTCCAGAAGCTGCCCTCTGAAATCCAGCCAGTTCTCCATCACTGGGGACATGGAGGGAGCTATTTTAGTCACCGGAGGCAACAGCTGTGACCTCTGAAAACGACTAGGTAAAGCCAGCGCAGCATCTGTCTCCTCTGGCTGGGGTCTTGCTTTCCTTTCTGTCTGGCTTGGAGCATGACCCACTGAGAGGGGGCAGGCGCTGCTCACCCAGCCTCTTGTTGTTTATATGGGGGGTTGGGGAGATTGCACTCAAGGCTGCTTGAGAAATCCTCAGCAGGTGTGTGTGTGTGTGTCTCTGTCCTTGTTCTCGTGACCAGGTTCCTTATGACTCACTGATGACAGACCTGTTCTTTCTCCTGTTTGTACGGATGCCCTTTTAGATTTTTTCACCACAGAGCCGAATCCCAGCGGCTGTAGGTATTCGCCGTGACAGGGAGGGAGTGTGTGTCTGCCCCAGTGTGACCTATAACTGTTTTTTTCCTAGCCTGGGAGCTGTCTGAGCCATTGCTGGTGTCACATGATGGGATTTTACCATAACTCTGTATCTCTTCCCCCCTACTCCCTTACACATTGCTATGTTCAAAGCTGCTGCCCCCAACCTGGCTCTGTAGCTGCTCACACAGATCATGCAGGGTCTTGTGATGAATAATGAATGGGGAGCTTACCAGGCCCTAATTAGGCAGCCCCTAGTCCTGCCAAGCGCAGCCGGCACCAAAGGAGAAAAGGGAACTGATCGTCATGCAGAGAATGAAGTCTGACACAACATTCACTTCCTGTCTCAGGATGTCTTCACTGCAGAGTTATAGCCTGAGTCCTGTCCACACACAGCCCCTCCATTTGAGTGCGGAGGCTGCCTTGGAAAGGGTGGTAGGCCAAGTGAGCACAACTCATCAGCTGCTGAAGTGACCACTCTGCAGTGTGGATGCCGGCGAGTGCCCTAGTCTTCCAGAGCCTTCCCAGAATTCCCCCCTCCCTGTGCCCAGAAAGGACAGAACAAATTGCTTTTTTTTGCAGCAGCATCCCATTGCTGACTCATGTTGAGGTTATGATCCACCACAACTCCCAGATCTTCCTCAGCAGTGCTGCTGCCAGACCAGTTATCCCCCATTCTGTATTTGTACATTTTGTTTTTTCTTCCCTAACTGTAGCACCTTACATTTGTCTTTGTTGAATTTCATTTTGTTGTCGATAGCCCTGTTCCCCAATATATCAACATCCCTCCGAATTAAGCTCCATCCTCCAAAGTGTTGGCAGCACCTTCCCCCAGCTTTGTGTCATCTGCACATTTGATCGGTATGCTCTCTATTCCTACAGCCAGGTCATTAATACAGATGTTAAACACCGGATCCAGAACAGAGCCCTGTCGAACCCCACTTGAGACCTCCCGCAATCCAACATCCTTCCATTAATTGTTACTTTGTGGTTGTTTTAACCAATTCTGTATCCACTTAATGGTAGTTCCGCTGAGCTCACATTTCTCCAGCTAACTTACCAGAATGCCATGTGGGACTGTGTCAAAAGCCTTGCTGAAGTCCAGGTATATTATGTCCACTGCATTCCTCCTGTCCACCAAACCAGTTACCCTGTCAAAGAAGGAAATCCAGCTGGTCTGGCAGGATTTGTTCTTAGTAAATCCATGCTGGCTGCTAATGATCACCTCCTTCATCTTCCAGGTATTTGCAAATTGAATATTTTATACATTGCTCTAGTAGCTTCCCAGGAATCAAGGTCAGGCTGTCTGGTCTATAGTTCCCCAGCTCCTCCTCTCCTCCCCACCCCTGCCCCTTTTAAAGATGGGCACCAAGTTAGCCCTTCTCCAATCTTCTGGGACCTCTCCTGTCATCCATGAGTCTGTAAATATTCTTGCCAGTGACTCCGAGATTTCTTCAGCTAATTCCTTAAGCACTCTGGGGTGAATAGCATCTGGCCACATGAATTTATTCAAATTGGTCAGAAGATCTGTGTTCTTTACTTATCCCGATCTGCATCCCTTCTCCTTTGTGGTCTGTGGTAACTTTGCTAGTTGTCCAGTCATGTGGTGGTTTTTTGTGAGAAGACTGAAGCAAACTTCTGGCTGTGCACTAACAGCTTGCTTTGTAAAAAAACTCATCCTTTCCTGGATGCCTCGTGCTAGGCCCTCATGGAGGAACTTCCCCCTGTCCTACCTCAACAGTCATCGTCCCAAGAGTAAGTCAGAAGCGTTCCTCTAATACAGCCTCCAGCAGGCAGTCACACAATGCTTAGTCAGCTGTCCTCTCTCCACATGCCCTGTCTGGAGACATCCCAGGCAGCCCCTCGCCTTAAAGGGTCTGTCTCACCATAACAGATGTCCCAGCCATGCCTGCACTTACTGGCTTGTGCTCTTGCACGGTGATTCTAAAATTAGGGTCCACAGACCCTTAATAGTCAATGGAATGTCAGCTTATGTCCTGCTGGAGTGGGAGCAGAAGGATTTGCTCTCCACTGTGGTCTGCAGAACAAGAATGGGATGAGCAGAGTGGTAATGCATCAACAAGCCCGTGATAGCCGCTTGCCTTCTTGCCACCACCTCTTCCATCCCAGGAAGCTCTTTTCTAGCCCCCAGCTGGCTGTTAAAAGTGTGAGTGTGTGAATGAGAGAATCTCTCTGCACGGGACTTGTTCTTCCAACAAATTGATTCTCGTGAAAAGTCACAGTGACTTAGAACTATCCCCTGGCAATCGGCGTTGCCCTTTCTTGCACCGAATGCTCTTGCTTCCTGAAAGATGGGTCAGAACAACCTTACCTAGGAACTGAACACTGGCCTTCTCAAAGCTGTTGTAAAGTGAAGGCAGCTGTCTAGCAAAGGCCACCTGTGCCTCGCTGCAAAGATCTTCTCAGTTCGGTATTCCAGGAAAAACAGGAGGCTGTCTTCTGTGGCCTGGTTCTGTCATGACTAGAACTGCTCTACTCTTTTGGTCCAACCCCCCCGCCCCCCAACACACACACCTTTTTTTCCCCCACCAGAAAATGTGGCTTTATGAAAAGTGACATTTTTCTGCTTGAAGTGGAAATGTCTTCACTAAATTGTTTTTTCAGACAAGAAAATTTTGGTTTAGACACAAGGTCGTTTTATTCTGGGAATCTGGAAACCTGAAAATGTGGGTCTTTCTTTCGGGGGCCTTTGCACTTGAGAAGGGCATTTCCCCCCATAGATTCCAAGACCAGAAGGGTCCATTGTTATAATCTGGTCTGACATCCTGTGTAATGCAGGTCCAGTGATGTTCCCCAAAATAATTCCTACAGCAGATCTTTTGGAAAAATCCAGTCTGATTTTAAACATTGTCAGTGATAGAGAATTCACCACAACTCTTGGTAAATTGTTCCAATGATTAATTACACTCACTGTTCAAAATTTACACCTTATGTCCAGTGTGAATTTGTCTAGATTCAAATTCCAGCCATTGGCTCATGTGAGATCTTTTCTCTCTACTAGATCGAAGAGCCCATTATTAAATCGTTGTAGCTACATGGGGAATTTATAGATTATAATCAAGTCATCACCTTAACCATCTCTTTGTTAAGCTAAATAGACTGACCTCTTGAGTCGATCACCATAAGGTCATATTTTCTAATGCTTTAATCATTCTTGTGTTCTTCTCTGAACCCTCTCCAATTTATCAACATTCTTCCTGAACTGTGAGCACAAGGAACTGGAAACAACAGTATTCTAGCAGTTGTCACACGAGAGCCAAATACAGAGATGAACTAACTTCTCTGTTCCAACTTGAGAATCCCCTGTTTATGCATCCCAGGTTTGCATTAGCTCTTTTGGTTCCAATGTCACGTTCAGCTGATTATCCACCATGACCCCCAAATCTTTTTTTTTTTTTTTTTTTTTTTTTAAGAATCACTGTTTCTCAGGATAGACTTACATGACCATTCTGTAAGTATGGTCTACACTCTCTTTGTTCCTAATGTGTATGTTTACATTTAGTTGCATTAAAATGCGTATTGCTTGCTTGCGCCCACTTTACCAAGTGATCCAGTGATCTATTGTCTTCGTTTTTTTCACTCCCTCCATTTGTGTCATTTGCAGACTTTATCAGTGGTGGTTGTGTTTTCTTCCAAATCATTGTTAAAAATATTTAGTAGCATAGGGTCCAGAACCAATCCCCCACATGGTTTCTCTGCAAACACACCTGGTCTACAGAAAAAGACCTGGGGATTATAGTGGACGAGAAGCTGGATATGAGTCAGCAGTGTGCCCTTGTTGCCAAGAAGGCTAATGGCATATTGGGCTGCATTAGTAGGAGCATTGTCAGCAGATCCAGGGAAGTGATTATTCCCCTCTATTTGGCACTGGTGAGGCCACATCTGGAGTATTTTGTCTAGTTTTAGGCCCCCCACTATAGAAGGGATGTGGACAAACTGGAGAAAGTCCAGAGGAGGATAACAAAAATGATCCGAGGCCTGGGGCACACGACTTAAGAAGAGAGGCTGAGGGAACTGGGCTTGTTCAGTCTGCAGAAGAGAAAAGTAAGTGGGGATTGGATAGCAGCCTTCAACTACCTGAAGGATGGATGGAGCTCAGCTGTTCTCCATGGTAGAAGATGACAGAACAAGGAGTAATGGTCTCAAGTTGCAGTGGGGGAGGTCTAGGTTGGATATTAGGAAACATTTATTTCACTAAGAGGGTGGTGAAGCACTGGAATGGGTTATCTAGGGTGGTGGTGGAATCTCCTTCCTTAGAGGTTTTTAAGGCCTAGCTTGACCCAGCCCTGGCTGGGATGATTGTTGAGGATTGGTCCTGCTTTGAACAGGAGGTCGGACTAGAGGACCTTCTGAGGTCTCTTCCAACCCGAATCATCTATGATTCTGTGATGATGATGATTCCTTATTTACAGTTGCCTTCTGTGACCTATCAGTTAGCCAGTTTTTTAATCTATGTAATGTGTGCCATGTTAACTTTTTATCATATTAGTTTTTTTAATTAAAATGTCATGCGGTACCATATCAAAGTATATTATGTCAATGCTGTTACTTATATCAACCAAACTTTTAATCTCATTAAAAAATATCCAAATTATCCATCAGCCCATGTAATCTGAATTAATTACAGAACCTTCCTTTAATTCTTTATTAATAGTCCTGTATCAGCTGCTCCATTATCTTGCCCAGCATCAGCATCAGGCTGACAGGCCTATAATTACCCAGGTCATCCCATTTACCTTTTTGAAATACTCTCAGAACGGTAACTTTCTTCCAGTCTACCTCAGTGCTCCATGACCTATTAAAAATCAGCATTAATGGTTCACTGGGCTCCTTAGCCAGCTCTTCTAAAACTCTTGGGTGCAAGTGATCTGGACCTCCCGATTCAAAAATGTCTAACTTTAGCAGCTTTTGTTTAACATCCTCCAGAGATACTGGTAGATGGAAAGAGTGTTAGGACCATATGTTTCCTGAAATACAGAACAGAAACATTTATTGAATGCTTCTGCCTTTTCTGCATTATTATTAATTGTACCACTTCTGTCTAATAGTCCAATAATGTATTCAGTATTCTTTTGGTTCTTAATATATTTTAAAAACTCCTTATTGTCCTTAACTCTGTTGGCCATAGAGTTCACCTTTGTCCTTTTGCTTTTCTTATCAATTTTCTACAATTCCTGACTTCTGATTTATATTAATTATCAGCTTCCCCTTTCTTCCATTTGTTTATCTATTTTTTTCAGCTGCCTTCCATTCCCCCCCTCAGACAGGTCAGTATGGACATCTTCCTCAATTGTGGCTTTTGGGGCATCTTCTTTTTGTTCTAACTGGAACAAGTGTCTTTTTTTCTTTTCTTGGACTACGTCTAAACTTTTAAAAAAAATGGTGAATCTAAAACCACAAAAAGTTGGTTTTGTTTCTGTTTTTGGGGAAATCAAAACACCACAACATTTCCTTCCTCCACCCCCACTCCTTTCAGGAAACTTCTAAACATGCCAACACCACTTCTGTCAAAAGATTTTGAACAGGCATTTTGGGGGGCACCAGTTGTGATGTGTTTAAAAATTGTGAATGCTACTCTGAATTTCAAGGTTTTCCAGGTCCTGCTTGCCAGTAAGGGGCCTCTGTAGGGAAGAGTTCATCCTGGGCCTAGCAGTAGTCAGTCTGAGGAGAGCCAGCCTAGAGTAAGGTGGGCTGAGTCGTGCCTCCTTGTTTAAGGGAGCAGCCTGTTTTGTTTCCCTGTAGTTCCTTGTGTGGTGGTCTGAATTCTCAGAAATAAAGTAGTGTTACATTGCAGTGGCTCCATAGTAAGCGGGCAGACTGCGTGGGACAAGGGAGCATGCCGAGTGAGCATGACTGAACTTCTCAGAGTCCTGGTTTCTGGGTCATCGACTGCATGGCACTGTTCAAGTGGAGCTAACCATAAACCTGAAGCTCGGTGGGCAATATCTGGGTTAGCATGGGGGGAGAGGACAGGAAGGAGCATGTATAGTTTTGGGAAGGGCAGGTGTGTCCAAATACCCCCAAAGAGCCATCTGCTTCTGGGCTCCTGGAACCCATCTGGGAGGGGAGCTACAAACAAGGAGGGTAGAAATCTGCAAGACTTGATGGAGCTCCTTGATGCTGCTCACAATATCCAGTCGTGGAACACGAGTTACAAGAAGCATCCCTGTGAAATAGTAGCTACTTAAAGTGAGTTGCTGCCAAAGGCATCCTGCAGGGAGTAGGTCAAACTCTCCTTAAATCTGATCCAACAAATGCTGCTTGTCTTAATTACCACATGGATGGACTGTCCAGCTGCCTAGTGCCTTGTGTGTGTATATAAGATTCCTAGATGCTTGGCTTTGTCTGAGAATCTCTGTTCGAGGGATGAGGTTTTTTGTTAGCAATCTGTGTCTGGACACAGTGCTGTTTCATAGGGAGGGACAGACCTGTAAGTCACTCTTGTTCCTCTTCCTCGCCAGGGTGGAGTAATTCCCTAGGCACAAAATCTGCTAGCATGTCCACTAACCTCCAAATAAAAAAGTGAGGACATAAAGGTGCAAAATGTCTCTGCATCCAGTGCACATTTTCCACACCTAATATGTACCTCTTTGCGCATGTACTTGCCCACTTAAGAGGCTGATTTTCAGAATCTTAATGGCAGCATCAGTTTGCTGCTGCATCACTTGACATTCGGGACTTTCCCAATCTGGCCTTCCTCCTAGCTGGAAAGGAAGTTGGAGGCACTTCCACTCCCCGTCCTCTTTCTGGTCTTTAGTGGCTTTGCATGGACTCATGCATTCCTTGCTCTGTCCTCTGTGGCAGACCCAGACCAGTGGGGTACAGGAGTCTGGTAGAGGGCAAATATACTGGTCACTAGGTGAGTAGTTTTCTGTTCCCTGAGTTACCAGAGCAGGGGCTGCAGTAGAGTAATCAGGAACCTGCTAGAACCAATTAAAGCAGACAGCCTGATTAGATCACCTGTAGCTAATCAAGGCAGGCTAATCAGGGCACCTGGCTTTAAAAAGGAGCTCACTCCAGTCAGGCAGGGAGGAGCCAGAGGAGAGGAAGTGCATGTGGGGAGCTGGGAACAAGAGGCACAAGGAGCTGAGACTGAGAGGCTGTGCTGCTGGAGGACTAAGGAGTACAAACGTTATCAGACACTAGGAGGAAGGTCCTGTGGTGAGGATAAAGAAGGTGTTTGGAGGAGGCCATGGGGAAGTAGCCCAGGGAGTTGTAGCTGTCATGCAGCTGTTATAAAAGGCACTATAAACAGCTGCAATCCACAGGGCCCTGGGCTGGAACCCGGAGTAGAGGGTGGGCCTGGGTTTTTCCCCCCCCCCCAAACCTCCCAACTCCTGATCAGACACAGGAGGAGTTGATCCAGACTGTGGGGAAGGTCACTGAGGTGAGCAAATCTGCCAATAAGCGCAGGACCCACCAAGATAGTGGAGGAACTTTGTCACACCTCATGCTGCTGCACATAAAGAACCATGGAATGAAACCAGCGCCATAGGATTAAACTGGTTTCATTTTTGGAAAGCTCGGTTTAGAATTCCAAAGCCACTTGTCTTCCGGTGTAACTGACTGGAGCCGGAGACCTGGGAGATTAGGTTGTCGTCTCACTTGAAATGTACATGAAACGATGAATATTCAGCAGGCCCGTCGGCGCTACAGTAATGCCAAAGGAAGTGCATGGAAATGTTTAGGTGGTGCCCACGTAAAAGCAGTGCTTCCAGCTGTATGTAGTGGAGGATGCATGGCATAATGCTGCTACTGGGGTTGACCTTCAGGGCAAGCAAATCCAGACCCCTGGAAGTTCCTGTGTCCCACTGCAAGGTGGATGGGTTACACAAGCACAGGAAACAAAGGAATCCAAATATGTGCAGGCCCCTCTCTCCCCATCCCGTGACTGCAATAATGAGAAAGCTGGAAGGAGGGATTGACAAAGCAAAATGTAATAGAAAGCAGTTTGCACTGCGAATTCGGGTGAGGATCATAGCAACGTGGGTGGGATGGTGTAGACGTCTATCTGGAGGAATTATTTGGGGTGGGCTGGGGAGGGGGAACAATGGCACCAGGGGTAACGAGCTGATGAAGAAGGGGAACGCGTAGGATGAACATCAGGAGTAGCTCCCTGCTGGGTTAGCCTGGCGAGTAGTCTCCCATGGAGCAGGCTGACTGGTGCATGGGACGCTTTGAAACTAGATTGCTTCTTACAGAGCACGTCATGTGTGGCTAATCCTGCCCTGGCATGGCCAGTCCTGCCACTGGATTATCCAGCCTGTCGTCCATCTCTAACTGTGTGGTTTCTGCCACAGATGCACGTCTGTTGGCTTTCTGATGCAGTCAGCAGGAAAGTTATGGTCATAACTGGGTGGAAAGTCACAGCCAGCGGAGATGAAGGCAGCCCCTATCCCCTTGCTTCTGAGGCTGCAGCCTGCGGCTTGGAGACTTCACTCCCTCACTTTCCTTGCTGAAGCTCTTCGTGGGCTGACCCTGAATGCTATCAGACCTGCTGGGCAATGGTGGATTAGCCAATGGACCAACGGAAAAATGGGCGCCCCCCTGCCTGGACCCTGCTCCTTGCCAGGAGCACCGGGCGGGCGGAGGAAACCCAGACCCTGGCTGCGGCCTAGGACAGGAGGAGCTCCAGTTCCCTGCCTTAGCCTCAGGGCTGGGGGAACTCACTCCTCACTGTGGCCCTTGGGCAGGTGGTGGTGGTGGGAACAGAGCTTCTCTGGTCTTGGGGCTGCAGTCAGGGGTGGGGTGGGGTGGGGGCAGAAAGGAGCAAACAGATTGCGGGCCGCAATGGGGGGATGGAATGGGGTGGCCTGTGGGTGGAACAGGGGTGGGGCTGCAGGGGGAAGGGGCAGAAAGGGTGGGGAGAGGGAGGCCTCCCCACTTACTCTGGCCTAGGGTCCCACGAAACCTTAATCCACCTCTGCTGCTGGGAAGCCTCTGAACCCGTGGCCCCAGTGGCAGCTCTGGGTAACCTAGAGACAAAAGAACCTGCCTCTGAGGCTGCTTCCCGCCCAGGCTGGTGGACGGCAAGTCTGGCTCTTCAATGAGCGGCTCTGGTTTGGGCTTTTGATGGGTTGCCCGGAATTAAAAGATTACAGCCAGAAGCAGGGCAGGGGAGAGAAGCAGCCCCGTGTCTGGGATGCACGTACCGTTTGGTGGGTAAACCTCCTACCCATTTAAACTCTCACACCGGTAAACCCATTGTTGCTCATGCTCATTAGCAGAAATTGGTTTAAGCCCACAGGGTCTTAATTCACACCAGCTGCTGAGTGGGAGGAGGAATTAGCCCGCAGGTTCCAGGCCTGAGTGGAAGCCTGGAGTGGGACCGTGGGCTCCTGGATGGGGAGGGGTGCAGGAGCTCTGAGGCCAATCCCTCCCCAGCCGGACTCCTGGTGGTTGGGGTCAAAGTGGGCACAGCAGTCTGGGCAGGTGGCTGTGGTGTTTGCTCCTCACTCCAGGAGAATCTGGCCCCTGGGAGCCTGCAGAAGTGGGTTGGCTGCTGAGCTCGAGGTGGGTGGCTAGTCTGGTGGAGCAGCAGGGTCTCACACTGCTGTGGTCTAGGTCTTTAGCTCTGCACCTAGGCAAGCGTCTGCCCATTCTTCGGGCAGCACCGCTGTGGGTAGAGCAACCTCTGGGTGCTGCACCATTGTCCCAGCCTGGGTGAGTGGGTGCCTTGGGCTTCAAGGGCCTCTTCCCCAGATTCGGGGTCTGCCTGGGCCCTTCTGATCTGGGTGCTGCTAGTTGCTGCATTCAGAGTGGCTTTACCGTTGGTTCCCATGAGACCTCTCCTTCCCTCATTACCCTGGCCAGTCTGCTGTAAATTGAGACAGACTTGGCCAATCCAAATCCTTTTGCAAAATCCTCTTTGCCTTGGGATTCAAAATCCTCTCTGCCTCCCACAAACCACAGCCACATGATCCTGTGGCAGATGCACAGACCTGGTGAGACTGGCTACTGCCTGGATGTTTCTCAGGCGCCCAGGGAAACCTTTCATGTGCTCTGCCAGATTCTTGCTTTCGAATAACTAGCTGCAGTTCTTTGGCGCCTGAGTGGATGTGCAGTGGCAGGGATCACACAGGTAGGGTAGGGATGGTGCTAGGGGAGGCTGTAGCATTTGCTGGAGTTCATTGGAGGCATAACTGCCACTCTTCAGATATCCCTCCTCTGATCTCCAACTGCCGATGGAGACGGGCAGAGCTGGAAAGAGGTAGGTTTCACATGCAGCAGCTCTCTTAGGAGCCACGGGCTCAGATGTAGATTCTCTCTGGGGCTCTCACTTTCCTCATCCGCGTACCCCTGCATATGGGGTCACTGTCCCCTTCAATGGAAGCACCCACTGCAGCCTGCAGCAGGGCTGGGATGCTTGCTGGAGGACAGCCATGAAGTATGGGGCTCCAGAAGCTGAACAGGTTTCCAGGAAACCTTTTAATGTAGCCCTTTAAAACTTCTTCCCCTACTGATGACACATGGTTTGTTTTTTGGTGGGGGTGAGGGGCAGATGGGGTTTAAGCACCACACATTGAATTTTCACTAGGGTGTGTGTGTGTGTGTTTCTTGTCGCTTTCATCACTTCTTTAAAGATGCATGCATGCAAGTCCACTAACTTAGGAAGCTTTGGGGCAAAACTTCTGTTTACCGAGGAGGGGCTGGTGCAGCAGAAAGCCCTGTGGGTGCTCAGCATGGAGAACAGGGGTGGTGTGGTGTGGTGAGCTAGGACTAAGGTGGGGAGGAAGGGGCTTATGGCATTACTACCCCTCTAGAACCAAGAGGTCTCCTGGCAGGGAGACAGGACAGCTAGGGCGACTTCAGCACTGCAGGGGCACTCGGCTCTGTATCCTCAGCTCTGGCAGATTGTGACATGGACCCTCCATGGCCTGGTGTACTATCAGTAGAAGCTGGCACTTGTGCTCATGCCCTTGGGTTAGCCCAAAGAGCGCTGGAGAATCTGGCATGATGCCCTTGCATTCTTCTGGCCTTTCATTCTGTTGCTTCCACTTTTTCCTTTCCCGTTTACTTCCAATGGCAAACTGCCAATCCCACAAGCTTAAAATGGGGCTACCTTATCACGGTTTCCATTGCCTAGAGCTGTGGAGACCTCTGTAAATACATGGCTAAATGAAACACAGGTGTAGATTAAAACACTAGTTGCAACAATGCCACATGCTGCCCCTGCTTGGCAGAACTCTCTGCTGCACAATGCCCCTCACAAACTCCAGTGTTAACTGTGTACATGCCATACACTGAGATAACTAGCCTGCCGGCTCGCAGAACAAAATGTCTCCTGCAGAGCACATGGCCAACAGGCTACAGGTCTTTCCTGTCAAGATGGAGTGTTGCATGATGAGAATCTGTAGTTTCTGTGGGCTGCAGCATCCTATCAGGAGCAGCTACAGTTTGCTCTAGTCTGTTCCATGCAGATTAGAAGCAGCCTCCATGCTCCTGGCAAGCTGCCAACGTAGGTCTGGGTTGGGCAAGGGTCTCCCACTGCCCCGCTGGCCAATGACTTCAATCCCCAGTTCTCAGGGCTCGTTCTGAGTTGGGCTATGGAAGGCATGAGACAAGCGCAGGCCTGCTCCAAACCACTGCAAGTGGGGCCAAGGAACAATTTTTTACATCCGAAACAGCTTGTCCTACTTAGTCCTCTTTGTGCTCTGCTAATCTTCTCTTCCTGGATCCCTACCCTGTAATGCTAACACTGGACTGCCAGTAAACATTTCCATTTCCTGGGAACAGATCCTCTGCTGTAGCTTGAGAGTTCTCTGCCACTCCTACTTATGCTATAATGACTGAGGTTCGTCTCTGTATAGAAATCAACAGCATTGTGGGATTTCAAGAGAGAGGGGGTTTTTTTCTTCCAAAGTGGCCTAGTGATTGATTGACCCCTTTTATTAGAGGCCTGATTTTGTTTTTAAAGGGGGTTGATGCGCAGCACTTACTAAAACCTGGGGTTCCTTTTGGGTGTCCTGAAAAATCTCAGCCCATATTTCTCACCATGAATCTCATGCGTTTTGTAACTGCTAGTGCAGCAAACTCAGCTTGGGAGTTGAGTCATGCTGGGGGGATGCTCTGTCTGGCTTGTTCTTAATAGCCAGTAAAGATCCTGCTGTTGGCCTATCAGAAATTTTACTTGTAGGGGATTTATGGGGAGGCAAATCTTCTTCTTTTTTTTATTTCCACCCCCTCGCCGCAAGGCTCTTTCCCCAGCTTATTTTGGGTGAATTCTGTGTGTTGATATTCAAGGAATCTATTAATTTTAATCATTCATTGCTAGTAACTTAAGTCATTATTAGATACTCTGTCTATATATTAACTATGTATTTGAACTTGGATCGATATTAGTGTAACTTAAAACAAACAGCCTCCTCCCACTATCAGCTCTCACCCCAGAGACTTTGTTCATTCTTGTAAAGCCACAGTAACATCACACCCCCTTTCTATTTCTTTTAGCACAAAGTGTGTGTGTAATCAGAATGATCTTAACAGCTTTTTATAAGTCTTTTTAAAAAGCGACTTTGATTCATGGGCCGTCTAACTTCTGTATTTGCCACATTACTGAAGTTGCTCTTGTTACTTACAGCACTGCTGCCATTTTCATTTTCTTGGCGCGCTTGGTGCTGTGCTGTATCGTTTCTTCTGAGTCTACTCTTGCAGGTAACAATTGCCAATGTCTGTTTCCTCTATACACTTGATTGTTATTATTCATGACATCAGAAGATTGAGGTGTTACTTTTTTGTTACAATGGCTTTGAGCCTGCTTTCTTCTATTATAGATATCTATTCTGTCATTCGGGTTCAAATAAGGAAGTTTGTGATCCTCTATTATAATTCTTCTGATACAAACCTCAACTGATATTTATATTTACTCCTTTTCTTACATCCTTCTTGAAATATCATAAGTAATTTGTTTCTAAGCTCTTTGTCATGGCGGTTGTCTATAATTTAATAATGCCAAATATAAATAGTTTTTTCAGCTTTTGTTTAATAACCTTTTTACTGTTTAAACACCATTGTCAAGTAGTCCATTAGGTTGTGGGTAATCTGGACTTGATGTAATATGTTTGAAATCTTGACTGTGAAATTGAGATCCATTATCAGTTGTTACTGTATTGGGAATGCCATGCCTGGCAAAAACTGATTGACTTGTTTGGCACATGTGTCTTATAGTGCAGATGTTTCAGGAAAATGTGAAAAATAATCAAGAACTGTAACATATGCATGTCCTTTACAGTCAAATAGCTCTAAACCAAGGTCTTAAGTTTTCTTGGATAAATGTCATTGGTTGTTTAGACTGAGCATTTCTATGTTTTTTGACATATGTCACATTCTTTTATATAATCCTGTTTTGCTTCATTTAGACCAATATAGAACCTCTCTTGCTCTGTGCTTACATTTTTCTGTGCCTATATTCCCCTCCTGTATATGTTTCAACATCTTTCCTGTTAACCGTAAAGGAATTACTGCTCTTTTTCCTTTAAACAGAATTCCTTCAGTTACTGATAAGTTCTTGAATAAATTGATTATTTGGCTTCAGTAACCTTTTTCAATAGCTGTAATACTCCTTTGTAAATTCTCAGCCTGTCTAGTTGCTTATACCATTTCTTCCCATGCTCTCTCTGATGTAGAAAACAATTTACATACATGTACATGTGCCACATCATGTTCTTAATTACATTGGTCACATCATAAGCTTTAAAAAGAGAATAGCAACAGTTAATGATTTGCCTGGCTGATATTCTAATTTTATGTCCTGTAAATACAATTGGAGAAACAATCTTTGTAACAGGCAGTGTGTCTGTCATGTTCCCTTTTGAAATATTAACTAATAGTTCATGCTCGGTTTCCGCCAGTACAGATCTAACATATATAAATATGTGCATTTTTTTTGCATGCTGAAGCCTCTCTTTCTAGTTGAGTTTATGAACTTTCCATGTCTGACACAGCTCTAGACATATAAACAACTGGCTTCCCTAGATCAGCACACTCCTGTAAAAGAACTGTGCCTAGGGATGGTTTGGATGCATCTGAAAACAATTCTGTAAATCTGTTACTATCAAATAGTTTTAATACTGGAGCTGTCTTCATTAGTTGCTTAAGCAGCTTAAATTTCTGGTTTGTTTTTGGTTTTGTTTTTTTTTAACAAGGTAAAGCCCTCAAAATTTTGTATATTTTTTTCGGCTAAGTTACACATGTATTTTCCCACAGAATTAACCATAGCCAAACATTTCTATAATGATTCCTTTTGATCTTTTGGGTAAGCAGTCTTATCACCGTCTTGTCTCCTGTGGATCAACCTACAATCCCCGACTGCTCAGCTTTTCTTCTAGAAATTTTAATTCTTGCACTCTAAATTGTCATTTATTTTTGTTACGTTTCAGTCCTACGTCTTTTGCTCTAGATAATGCTTTAGTTAACCTTATATTATGCATACATAGCAATTAATCCAATCAAAACATCTAAAGAAGAAAAGTATCTTGCTCCTGACATTTGTCTAAATATTTCTTCCCTGGTAGGTATTTTAATATGTTCCCTCTTAACATTCTTATTTAAGTCTTTTGGAGCTAAACGTAAGGTTTGATCTTTCTTTTCTACTATTACTAATGAATTCACTCACTCAGCTCTTTCACTCTCTTTTAATTGCATTTAAATTAACTAGCTAATCTTTCAAATTCCTTTTGTACTCTGTTTCTTAAAGTTAAGGGTATTTTTCTAGTTGCACGTATAACTGGTTTCTTTTGTTTCATTTAACTCCGTTTTATACATTGAATCCAGTTCACCACCTATGAATAACTCTGTAAATGAATGTTCTGTTTCCAACTTTTCAGAATCCTGAAGAGTCTGAATTCAAACAATTTAGATTTAGCCCTAAACATGTTTCTAAACCTAAAACAGAAATACCTTGTCCCTTTTAGAAAAGATAAGATTTGTAGTAGCAGTGGAGCTGGAACTCGGGGTGCTGGGGGTGCAGCACCCCCTGGCTCGAAGTAGTTTCTGTCATAAACAGAGTTTACAGTTTTTTGTTCAATGATTCTCAGCATCTCCACTATACAAATTGTTCCAGCTCCCCTGTGGAGTAGTCATCATTAGCTAAGACCTGTAATTTACAAATACCCAGAACAGGAATATTTTCACCACTAAGATTGTAAATTAATACATACTGTTTTTGTTCTCTTACTACACCTTTTACTTTTAGCCATATAATTTCTTTTGAAATTGCATTAGCTTGTGCACGTGTATCTATTGTGTATGAAATAAATGTTCCATTAGTAGATAGTGTAATTGTCCAATACTCCTTGTAGTTCGGAGTGACTCTCTTGTTTCTGGGAATTTTGAAACAATTTTCTTCATCTGTAATGGCAACTCTGTATTCCTTATTCTCTGAGACTTTTGAATTCTGAACTAAGTCTATTTCCAAGATTTCCCAGACTTCTGTTTACAGACTTTTGCTAAATGATTCAGTTTCTTTTAGATACGACAAGTTTGACCATATGCTGGAGATTGCCTAGCTTGGTGCCTCCTTCCACATCTAGAACATGCTGGGTGCATGCTGCTTGGGTCATGCCGTGCAGGGCCTGTGCCATGCTGAGGGTCCCATTTCATGGGCTGTTGCTGGCTTTCTGTACTGACCGTGTGCCCTGTGCCCTACAAGATGCAGAAGTGGTCCTTGCCCTGAGGCTGTTAGTTGCTCCTTCAGACTGCGATGCACACAGGCCCTGCTGGTAGTGCCAGCCTAGAGGGGTGTCCATGGTATGGAAGAGGAGTGAGTCTCCAAGAGGGTTGGCACATGACTGGGCGTGTGGTCTCATCTCGGGGAGGTGTGAGGAAGTGACTCTAGATGGTTCTTCCCATCGTTGTGTGAAAGGTCCTTTGAAACAGTGACTGACATGCACTCCTCTCTGGGGTGATGCTGGGACCTCTGTGCTTGTGC
This sequence comes from Gopherus evgoodei, assembly GCF_007399415.2. Lineage (NCBI taxonomy): Eukaryota > Metazoa > Chordata > Testudines > Testudinidae > Gopherus > Gopherus evgoodei. The sequence goes on along the minus strand of NC_044333.1, from coordinate 4,246,313 downwards.
AGAGCATCTCTTGGCAAGGCATCCAATGCAAACATTAGGGGGATTCAGACTTGTAGCGAGAAATGCAGCATTGGGGGTGGGAGGGCTGGCAGACGTCTCCTGCACGAAGGAAAGAAGGGAACAGCATGAGAGTTGAACGCAGCACTGAGGATCAGTAAATGGCCAGTAACGGGTGGGCGGATGCAGAGCCTACCTTCACGCGGAGCAGTGGAGTAGGTCAGGGCCTGGAAGAAGAGGGCAGCAGGAGGCTCAAATAGCTCTTTGAGTCCATCCTATGGAGGCGTCCATGTGGGTGCAGCAGGATGGTCCTGCTCTCAGGAGAGACCTTCGGGGTGGACCTTCCAAAAGTGCTCAACCTTGGCCTGCCCCTGAAGTCGGATTTCAGCGGGAGTAGAGCTAGGCCCACGCTGAGCACTTCTGAACCCCGCACCCTACAGCGGGCTGACGTTCAGGGCCATCTCGGCTCCAGGTGTTTGGAATAATTTGGTTTTGCCCATGTGACTGGGACCAGTTTGTCTTATAACCATGTTGTGGGAATAGGCTACAGCCCCCATCTCTAACAGGATCCTCCCACATGCTTGTTATGTACAAGATCTGCCTGTCAATGCTATTTCCTTCCCCATCTGACCAAGCGGTGAGCTCAGGCCATGGTCTCTTGTGGAGCCATGCGAGGGAGGCTGAGGCCCTGAGGTGGCTCTGTGCCGCTCAGGTTGTATGGAGTGCTTGCTCCCTACTGGAGCGCCACACGCCTAGCCCACTGGTCGCTCTCCAGACCACGCAATGAAAAGAACTGGCAGAGGATAAATCTCAGAAGGAGGAGGGGCACTGCTGGATTGCAGCCTGTTCCTGCTGCATGGGCACAAAATCCCCCTGGTAAGGGATGGGTCACCTACTGAATTGCTGCTGCACGGCCTTCTGGCCAAGGTCTTTGTGACACTGGTAGCCCAGCTCTTGCCAAGGCTGTTGGCGTCTGCTGAGCACTGATAAATCCGTAGCTAGAAACCAGACCAGCTCACTGGTATGTTAGTATTGTTCCAGGGAGGCAGTAGACTTGTAAGAATGGGTTTAGACTCTATAAAAGGCTTGTAAATTGCTGCATTACTCTTGCTTGTAATGTCTGTCCCCCGGGCTATGCGGTTATAGGGATGTTTTGCTTTCGAACTGTAAAAGTGCCTGCTCTGAACCTGTGAACCCAGGCTGGAGCAGGGTCAAGAAGGACTGTCAAAACGAAATGGGCCATTGTGGGACATGGTGATTCGAAGCCTGGGTTAATGGCCCTCTCGCACCCATGAAGGATGTTATGTGAAAGCCAGTGCATCTCATGAGCCTGAGTTCTAGAAGAAGGAAATCTAGATAGCTGACATAAGAAATGTTCATCTCTCTTGTGCTGTTTGGAATCCTCCAGGCCTGGAGCTAGGAAACAAAAGCTGGGATCCCCAGGGTCAACCTCCGTTAGCCCTAAAAGACAGTCGGTGCTGACTGATCACAACAGTTCTGTCACCTTTTTGGAACCATCGACTGTAACTCATTTGTGTATATACGTTGCCTGCTTTAACCCGTAAATAACTCTCTCATTTCTTTTTTCCTAGTTACTACATTCTGAGTTTACTGTAGGATAGGCTGCAAGCCTTGTCTTCGATGTCAGATCTGAGGTACAGATTGACAGGGGCAAGTGACTGGTCTCTGGGGAATAGAAGCAACCTGAGTCTTTTGTGATCTTTGGTGTGTGGCAACCAACTGCCACTCAGGCAAGCTGGACTCAGTGATAAGACAGACTGGAATGCACAAGGGGCCTGTCTGTTACTCCATGCTAAGACTGTTGTACTGAGCCAGGCGATCACATTTGTTACTGGCTTGGTGAAACCTACTTCTAGACAGTACAGTCAGTTTGGGGCATTTGTCCTGCTGTTTGACAGTCTGCACTGAGGTTGGTGCTCAGTCAGGAGCTAGTCTAGACAGCGTGACCATCTTGGTCTTCTGTGGGTTGGTACCAGCCTGTGCACGAACTAGACCGTTTGCTGGGTAGAGGCCCGTAGCACCCATGTGGCTGGCAGGAGGCAGGATTCCCTGCCCCAGAGCTTCTGACTATTGTCCAGTATGACCCCACTGATGAGGGATATGGGACAAAGGTCTCGCACCATGACAGGGTGGGAAGTTGTGTTGGGGTGTATATGGGGCTGGGGGGACCTGTCTCATCCAACCAGGTGCCAGCTGATGACTCATCTGGCTCTCGTTGAGACCGAGGAGAGAGCGCGTCTATCTGCAGGAGAGTTTGTTCCCCTCCTTGTGACCCGCCCCCGGCTCTGGGCGTATGCCTGACACCCAGTGAGAGGAGTGCAGTGTGTGGCCATGGTACAGAGTTAACCAGGTGGGACGGGCGCTTTGGGGACCTCCCTCTGGAATGATCCTCGTCTGGAGTCTGAGCTTTCTTGTGCTGTGCTGTTGCGCCATGCCTCTAGTGGGGGAGGGGTCTGTAGTCCAGATTGCTTCCAGGGGGAAGGGGAATGGGGAGGGGGAGAAAAGGGTCACCAGCTTGTTGTCATCTAATGAGCATAGCCTGTGTCATCTGCCTGGGGCTGGGAGAGGAGGAAACGGGCCCCTCTGCCCGACTGAACCTCCTGGCTCTGGGAGGAACCTCTGAACCGAAGGGGTCACAGGCAGCATTTCCCTTCTGGGCAGGAGGCCCGGGATCTGTCTGTCTGATTTACGCCTTTCCCTTGGCCGCCGTCCAGCCGTGCACAGGGAATGACCATCTTCCACTCTGTTTTCTTCTCTGCTCCCGGCCTGCAGCGCAGGGATGGGGTCCAGCGTGTGCACTGAGTGTCCCTGCCTCATCTCTCAGGGCTCTGAGCCCAAGTGCATTCTGCATGGTCCTGGGGCCCAGTGCTGTGATCCCCATGCAGACCAGTCCAGCCATCACTAGCCGGCTGGCTCAGCCATGTGTATCCTCCCCAGCGGGGCTATGGGTGGAGGCTGTTCTGTGGCTGCATGTTGCTGATAGCAAAGGCTGCTCTCTGGGCTCCAGCAGTGTGGTGTCTGCCCAGGGGTTGAGCCACGTGTGTCTGGGCACAGCTCCTGCTGTGTTTGCTGGACACGGGAGGGGCTCTTGCCTGATGCAGCCAGCCGTGAGTGTGACGAGGCCGCACGCCAACCTAGAATGGTGTTGTGTCTGCAGAAATCAGCAGCAGAAGGGGGAGAGCACTCAGCAGGGTGAGAATGGCACACCAGGGCACTGTGCAGAAGGGGTGGGCGGGACGGCGGCTTGACTTGGGCACTGTGTGGCTGTCCCTGAATGCACTTGTCTGGTCTGTGTGTGGCAGGATCTAAGGGTGCCCCCCTCCCCCAACTGTGCCCAGGTCCTGGCCAGCACATGGGATGTGTCAAAGGACCGGCAGGGCCCATCTCAGCACCAGATCTGCAGCGGGTTCGTTTGGGGCATGTGGAGGGCGAATGGAGTAACTGGATCCCCCGGCAGCGCGGTGAACTCTTCAGTGAAGGCAAGTCCCCAGGCTACTTTGCACGCACAGCTGGGTTAAGCATGCGCAGGCTGACCCATGCATGAGCACTCGCTCCTCTGCCCGCTGCAGCTGATTTGGCTCCGGGCATCTGGAGCAGCTGCTCCCCCCAGCCCAGCCACGTGTCATCCTTGTCAGCCTGTCTCTTGGCAAATGCCAAGGCAAGGAAATCATAGAATCTTAGAACATCAAGGTTGGAAGGGACCTCAGGAGGTCATCTAGTCCCACCCCCTGTTCAAAGTAGGACCAATCCCCAACTAAATCATCCCAGCCAGGGCTTTGTCAAGCCTGACCTTAGAGGTTTTTAAGGAAGAAGATTCCACCCCTCCCTAGGGAACTCATTCCAGTGCTTCACCTAGTGAAAAAGTTTTCCTAATATCCAACCTAAACCTCCCCCACTGCAACTTGAGACCATTACTCCTTGTTCTGTCATCTGCTACAACCTGAGAACAGTCTAAATCCATCCTCTTTGGAACCCCCTTTCAGGTAGTTGAAAGCAGCTAGCAAATCCCCCCTCACTCTTCTCTTCTGCAGACTAAATAATCCCAGTTCCCTCAGCCTCTCCTCATAAGTCATGTGCCCCAACCCCCTAATCCTTTCTGTTGCCCTCCGTTGGACTCTTTCCAATTTTTCCACATTCTTTTTGTAGTGTGGGCAGGGTTGTCCGGGGGGGGCAGGTGGGGCAATTTGCACTGGGCCCTGCAGGGCCCCCAGGAGAGTTTTTCAGAGCCCCTGGAGTGGGGTCCTTCACTCGCTCTGGGGGCCCTGGAAAACACTCGTGGGGCCCGGGCTCCCGGAGCTTCTTCCGCTCCTGGTCTTCGGCAGCAATTCGGGGGGGGGGGGGGGGCGGGGGGCTGAATCCTCTGGGCGGCCCTGAGTGTGGGGCCCAAAACTGGACACGTTACTCCAGATGAGGCCTCACCAATGCCGAAAAGAGAGGAATGATCACATCCCTCGATCTGCTGGCAGTGCCTGTACTTACACAGCCCAAACTGCCATTGGCTTTCTTGGCAGCAAGGGCACACTGCTAACTCATATCCAGCTTCTCGTCCACTGTAACCCCTAGGTCCTTTTCTGCAGAACTGCTGCCTAGCCACTTGGTCCCTAGTCTGTAGCAGTGCATGGGATTCTTCCGTCCTAAGTGCAGGACTCTGCACTTGTCCTTGTTGAACCTTATCAGAGGTGGGTGGGAGGGAGGTGCCTGGCTTCCTTGTGGCTCTGCCCGTGCTGCTGTGAGCAGTGACTTTTCGCTGGCTAATTCAAGCCCTGGAAGGGGCTATAGAAATGGAGAAGGCCTGGCTGGTAATGCATGATGGCTCTCTGGGTTAAATGACTCTCTCAGCTCCTGCCTGTATTTGCAACACAGGTACCTTTTGGGGCTCCCAGGGGAAGGTGGCTTGTTCCTATGCGCAGAGCCTGTAGCGATGGTGTTGCTGTGAGACGTCTTGGACAGCCTCAGCATCGGGAAGTTGAGGGAATCGCCTTTCTGAGCCTTACCATGCACAGCTTGGCGCAGACCCAGCAGTGTGGTGTGTGCAGTGGAGTGGGAGGAGGCCATTTGATGGGCTGAGGTTGTTTTGGAGCATGGTAGGGGGAAGGGTTACCTCTGGCTCCCAAACGCTTTCCCCGTTAGGAAGTTGGCTTGCTGGCAGAACTCCCTTCTAGCCGTGTTCTGTCTAAACCATGCTCAAGGCCTAGTCCTTTCTCCTTCGCTCCTTATGCAGGGCCCATCACTGTGACGTCTGAGTGTCTAGCATCTGTGGCCTCTAGAGCAAGTGGGAGCTGGTTGAAATGGAGGACTGGAGAGATGAGTCTATTCCCAGCTCGTCTAGGGCAAGTCACCTCCCCTCTTGCTCCATTTTGATGGTTAGTTCTTTGGGACAGGGATGTTTCTCTTCCTAGTGTGGCTAGTCCAGTGGGGTCCTGATCTCAGCTACGTCTTCGGGGCGCTGGTTTGAATGTTGATATTAAAGCCTGCATGGACAGCAAAGTTCATAGTGCCCCACGGGAGATCATTGAGAGCAGCAGCCCCTGGGAAACCCTCACTGCAGAAGGGACTGAAGATGGCAGCCTCTAGGAGGTACTTCTGACCTGAATGGCTGTACAGGCAGATAATCGCTTCCCTGATCAAGGTATAGAGGCTTCAAGGCACAAGCGACTCTGCTGGCTGTAGACTGACTCTCCCCATAGGGGCTGACAGATGTCGCCTCTGTTTTTAGTTCAGTCTTTGCTCTTGAGCACTTTTTGACCTCTGTCTCTGTGAGTTCCTGACAATCTTCAAAGCTGGCAAGGAGCCACTCTTCCCTCCATGTTCCCCTAATAAGCTGGTCCGATTTTTCCATTGTGAGAGAGGAGGTCTCCATTTCAGGGACCAAAAGTAGAAGGAATGTTAATACCAGATGCTGCTTCCCCCGCAGCCCCACGTGCTTTGAAATCTGGCAGATTCTTTAAAGCTCTTCCACAAGGGATACGGATCCTCCCGAGTGGCTTACAGCTCCGCCAGGCAGAGGCTACAGTGAGTCTTGAAGACAGCAACTAAAACTCTGGGTCTGAGGGCATGTGCAAGCAGTCTGAGATGTAGTCTCAGAGCTAGTTGTCCTGAGGGCATTAGCTTCCGTCGAAGCTGCTCGCTGAACACTGGGGCTGCAGAGCTTGTGCTGCCGAGGCTGAAACTAGTGTCTGAGTGGTAAAGATTCCAGAATACCTTGTGTGTGTCTCCTGGAACGGGCAGTGACGCCTCCACACGCAAACTAGCAGCAGCAGGTTTCAGCTGCCAATGGGCAGAGCATGGTGGGATGTAGTAAGGCACCTAGCTAGCTGCCTGGGGTCAGAACTCTTGCCTCAAATGACCTTTGTTGTTGTTGCAGTGCCTGATGTCCTGCATTCTCTGGGTCTGAACTATACTTGGTGATGACAGAAGCACCGGCTGCTCATTGCTGTAACTCCCTTTGTTCCCAGCAGCATTTGTGGACAAGAACGTGGTGGCGGCCGTAACGGAACTGGACTAATGAAGGAAGACTGTCCTGTTAATTTAAGGTTTCAGAGTGGCAGCCGTGTTAGTCTGTATCAGCAAAAATAACAGGGACTCCCCGTTCTATTAATTTAAAAATGCCACACCAAAGAAGGATGATAGTGTCTGCCACCAAACCATCCCCCTCCTTGCCAGCATAGGGCTCTTGGTCCTATGCAACATGAATATCTACTTTGATTGTATCTGTGAATAGCACCAAATAACTCTTTAAAAATGGAATCCTGACATGCCTCCTCTGTGTTTGTAATATTACAGCCCCATGTTGTCGCTCCCGAGGGGAGTGTTTACAACAGCAAGTTGGGCTGAGTTGAATCTGCCTTCTCTGGCATCTGAAATATTGTCATGTTCTCTCTGAGCTATACTGAGATCCTTGTGCTGGTTTTACATGTCTCATAGAGTGCTCTGTTTTGTCCGCAGCCTATAAATAATAAATAGCAGTGTAGACTTACTGTAAAAATCAGAGGAGCAAAGCCTTTAAATGCCACTGATGGCACTCTGGATGCAGTGAACATGCAGCAATCTGTCCTAATCTAGTATTAAACTTGGTTAGCCTGGCAGTCTCATTTAAAGATTTTGTGTCTGTGTGTATTGCTGTAGGAAGATCAATCTCCTTATTCTGGCTGGACTTTGTGTAAGAGTGGAGTATGTTGGGTTTTTCCAAGGGAGATGCTACATAGCAAGAACGTGTCTGAAATGATTTCCTCCTCAGAGGTGCCCCTGGGAACCCAGGGGTGGGGAATGGAGCGGTGAGGATGGGCACCTCAGTGAAAGATCAGATGGGCTATTGCTATTGCCAGCGCTCTTGTTGCAAATCTCTCTGCCTTGCTGCAGGTTTTCAGGCCCCCAGGGGCAGAGCCAGCGAAGGAGGATTTTGCACTTGCAGACCTGACTTATCCGTTTAGATCTAAATGAGCAGGGTTGAAATTGGAGTCCCCCGTTTTCAGGCTGGCTTGATCAGCCTGTTAGAGAGGCTCTGCCTGTGAACTCTGGGACTGCCTCTCACTGTGGGGCGCCTGTTAGGAAAAGCTGTAGGAACCTTCCTCTTGATAATGGGTTTTCCTCCACAATCAGGAGCAACATTCACAGCATCAGGTGTCCCCTGCATCTATTCTCCCCCCAGACCCTTCAAAAAGGACCCTAAACCAAGCAGAATTCCTGAAACAGTGCTTCTTCGAGTGCTTGCTCATATCCATTCCAATTAGGTGTGTGAGCACCACGTGCACGTCCGTTGGAAGATTTTTACCCTAGCAACAGTCAGTGGGTCGGCTGGGCGCCCCCTGGTGTGGCGCTGCTATGGCACCGAATATATACTCCTGCCGACCCGTCCGCTCCTCATTTCCTTCTTACCGCCCGTGTCGGTCGTTGGAACAGTGGAGCATGGCTTAGCTGATCTCCACCTCCCTAGCTATTCACTTGTTCTAATACTTACTATGTATATAGTTTATTCTCTCTAGTTCTAGTTAATACTTTTAATACCTTTTCGTAAACGTAGTTAGTGTATATAGTTCAGAGGGTTGGGGGATTAGCCCTTTCCCTCATCCGGTGCCCAGGCTCATGCCTGGATCACCAGGTTTCAAACCGTGCTCGGCTTGCCGTGGCTGATGCCCACGGGAGACCCTCACGACTCCTACCTCAAGGGCCAGCTGCTTTATGCCTTTCCACCCTTCCCACTAGTGCACAGGGTTCTCTTAAAGCTCCGCAGAGACAGAGTTCGCCTGATCCTGATCGCCCCTGTGTGACTCCGACAACACTGGTACACCACGTTGCTGGACCACTCAATAGCCAACCCGATCCCCCTGCCTCCTCATCAGGATCTTATAACTCAGGACCATGGCAGGCTTCACCACCCAGACCTGCAATCCCTCCATCTCATAGCGTGGCTCCTGCATGGTTAACCCAATCAGAGTTACGCTGCTCTGCCCCAGTGCAAGAAGTACTCCTGGGCAGCAGAAAACCTTCCACTCGGTCTACATACTTGGCCAAGTGGAAGCGATTTTCCTGCTGGTGTCAAACACTGAATGCCATACCCACGGAGGTTCCCATCCCCACTATGTTGGACTAGCTCTGGTATCTTAAAGAGCAAGGCCACGCTATCTCATCATTGCGAGTGCACTTGGCGACTATTTCTACTTTCCACTCAGGAGAAGGTAGTCACTCTGTCTTCTCCCACCCTATGGTCTCGAGGTTCCTCAAGGGTTTGGAGCATCTATACCCCCTGGTACGACGCCCCCCCCCCTTCCTGGGACCTCAACTTGGTCCTGACGAGACTTCTCCATTTGAGCCATTGGCAACCTGCTCGCTCCTATATTTGTCATGGAAAACAGCCTTCCTTGTAGCCATCACGTCGGCGAGGAGAGTCTCTGAGCTTCGGGCTGTGATGGTGGACCCATCATACACGGTGTTCCACAAAGACAAGGTGCAGTTACATCCAGCATTCCTCCCCAAAGTAGTCTCGGCCTTCCATCTCAACCAGGACATATTCCTCCAGGTCTTCTTTCCCAAACCACATACATCTCATCAGGAGCAGCAGTTACATTCCCTCGACATCCGTAGGGCACTCGCCTTCTATATTGACCGAACGAAGCCCTTCCGCAAAACGCCCCAACTCTTCATTGCAGTGGCAGACCGGATGAAAGGCCTACCCATCTCTTCTCAGAGGATTTCATCCTGGGTAATGGTGTGCATCTGTACTTGCTATGATCTAGCTCATGTCTCTCCGGGACACATTACCGCACATTCTACCAGGGCTCAGGCTTCGTCGGCCGCCTTCTTAGCTTGAGTACCTATCCAGGAGATATGTCGAGCAGCTACTTGGTCTTCAGTGCACACCTTTACTTCCCATTATGCCCTGGTACAACAATCCAGAGACGATGCAGCCTTCGGCTCAGTGGTTTTGCATTCTGCAGTATCTCACTCCGACCCCACCGCCGAGGTAAGGCTTGGGATTCACCTAACTGGAATGGATATGAGCAAGCACTCGAAGAAGAAAAGACAGTTACTCACCTTTGTAACTGTTGTTCTTCGAGATGTGTTGCTCATATCCATTCCAAAACCCGCCCTCCTTCCCCACTGTCGGAGTAGCCGGCAAGAAGGAACTGAGGAGCAGGCGGGTCGGCAGGGGTATATATTCGGTTCCACAGCGGCACCACGCCAGGGGGCGCCCAGCCGACCCACTGAGTGTTGCTAGGGTAAAAATCTTCTGACGGACGTGCATGCGGCGTGCGCACACCTAACTGGAATGGATATGAGCAACACATCTCGAAGAACAACAGTTACAAAGGTGAGTAACCGTCTGTCTGGCTCTTCCCCAAGTCCACCAGCGATGGCTTCTCTGGGGAAGGGGCTCAAACTCTGCACTGATGAGAAGCAGGACGAGGCCCTATGCTAGAGGACTCCAATCTCCAGCGCTGTCAGTCTGGCACCTTTTTGCCATTAAATATTCACACCCAAATTTAAATCTTAAATATTGTCCTACACTTCTGGGCAGAGCACACACTGCGCAGCAGCTCCCCCTCCCCACCTCCCACGTGCATCTGTTTGCAGCCTGCTCAGGCATGAGACGTCTGAAGAGGAAGCAAGTGGGTTCTTGCTTTGGGGAGTTTTGCTGCTTTTTTGGAGAGCCGAGAGCCCAAGGTTGCTTGCTGTGGAGCTCTGAGTGCTGCCTCCCTAGCTGGGATAACTCTGTCTCTGCCATCTTCACATCTGGGGCCTAACTTCAGGCTTTGATTCCTGCTTCTCTTGTGAAAACTCCATGTCAAACTATTGTCCTAGCGGGGTTGTCTTTGGAGATTGAACCTGGGACACACACACACCCACCCCCCCCAGATCAGAGAGCATGAGTCTCATCAGCCTGAGTTGAAGGACCAGGACTCTTAGCCAAGACCAGTGGTTCTCGACCTTTTTTTATCTGCAGACCCCTTTGGCAATGTGTATATACAAATGAATTCTGTTCAGTCCGTTTTTGGTCTGTCTTTTGCAGACCCCTTGGGCGTGGTTCATGGATCCCACCACAGGTTGAGAACCACTGAGCTAAGGGGCAGTAACAGACTCATCAACCTCTTTCCATGGATTGCCACTAGAGGGAGACAGCAAGCCACATGGCTGGGCTGGGTCATGTGACTTAAATACGAAATATCTTTCAGTTTTACAATTTGTTTTTAAAAAGGCACCTACCTCTTACCAAGGGTCTGGCCGTACAGTTTGCAGACATTGGAGTCATCTGCATTTCAGATCTTCAACTACTGTGAATTGGCACAAGGCTATTTTAAGTCAAGAGCATCTGTCCCTCTAACTCAGTGGTTCCCAAACTTTAACAACCTGTGAACCCCTTTCACTAAAATGTCATCTCACGAACTTCCTCCTAAAAATGAATATTTCCAGGGATCTTCTCCTTTACCTGAGTATAAATTATAAAAGCAGTGATCTTGGAAATATAAAATTTTGTTTTTATGACATGCTTATTACACACTATTTATTATTATTTATTACAGTATTTTTATTACATTATGAAAATGGCAACACTCTTCCAAGATCTCCTTTTTGTAGCTTGTATCGCTCTGAATAAGCCTGTTATAAGACAAGGCTTCTGTTCTCAGACGCTACCGGTGTGGTGCTCTGCTCTGTTCAATGTTGATATCAATCCGTTGCATGCGTGTGTTCCCTCTGTGTGCTGCCCTAGCTCTGCACAGATCGCTGACACAGCAGACCCAAAGAGAACCCCCAATGACCACAGACTCTAGTAAGGTACGAAGGCACCCAGGCCAGGATTATTGTCGAAGAGAAACAGTCTCCAACTTTCCCTGGCATAGAAGTCCAAGGTGCTGCTAAGGTGCTGCTAGTTAGTACATAAGTGTTCCCTGACAATGGACTCAGCTCAGTCAGTGGCGGGACTTTCCACTGCCCCCTAGGCTGGACAAAGACATCCACTCAGGAGTGCATTCTTGTACACAGGTATAAACAAGTTACACATCACTCCTGATGTAGCAAGATGCCGCCTCTCACCTTGTACATGTTGGTTCGAACAAAACAACTCTATCCATCATATTACCCTTTTGACCCTGTCTTTAGGATGGGTCAGTTTTGTTCCTTGTTATCTGTGTGGAATGTTCCAGTATCAGTGTCCTGGCACCATATTTATGCTTCTAATATCTAACATGCTGTCGGTATATGTTTATGCAGCATCAGCCCTTTCCTTGCCAGCTTCTGTGAGCAGGGCCTGCCTCTGGCTCACGGCTTAACTTTGCTTTATGTTAGCAAAGTCCTGACCGTTACTTTAGTTCAGGCTGTAGGCCTCATACCAGGCCTCTGACACCAAGGTTTACATCTCAGGACCTCCTCTTACTACAGCTCCTGTGTTTCACCAAGGAATATCAGATGTGAAACAGCAGGAAGGGATTTCAGAGGCCAGCTCAGAGTTCTTCCTACACAAGCATTCAGGTCTTGAGCAGTCCAGACAAACAACTAGGGTGACCAAATGTCCCAGTTTCATGGGGACAGTCCTGATTTTTGGGTCTTTTACTTGTATAGGCTCCTGCTTAACCCCCCCCCCCAACACACACACGCCCATCCTGATTTTTCACACTTGCTGTCTGGTCACCCTATAAACAACGCATGTTACAACAAAGCTTAAACTTGTTCTTCTTCATAATTTAAAAAAACAAGACTAGTTGCCTATTTAATTTAAAAAACAGCAGAAAATATCCACCTCCCCTTTACATTTTTTATAAGGAGTCCTTGAAGTTTAAATCTCCTCAGTGTGATAGATACACTTGCTTTGATCTGCTTAGCTCTTGGAAGTCCAGGGGCTCCGGGCTGCTGGCCCTATGCTGCCTGGGATCCCCATAGACAGCTCTGCCCACCATTAGGGAATTTTTTCCCAAGAACCCCCATAACATTTCATGAACCCCAGTTTGGGAACCACTGCTCTAACTCTTTTCCTTCTCAGAACGCCCTGCTCCACAGCTATTAAACAGCTTGAATACAAATTTCAAATAGAAGAGAAGCTAAGAAATAGTAAACTAACCAAGTCCTGTACCACATTGTAACCTCCAGTATTGGTATTCACACTGGGAAACACACAGGCAGAATTCCCCACTGTGCTTCACTTGCAAACTCTCTTTAATCTGTTCAAAATATAGAACTCAAATTAAATCTAGTCTGTTGAAATGGAGTCTCGGCAGGGGCAGCTCTAGACATTTTGCTGCCCCAAGCACAGCGTCATGCCGCGAGGGGTGCTTCGCCGGTCCCGCGGCTCCGGTGGACCTCCCCCAGGCGTGCCTGCAGAGGGTCTGCTGGTCCCGTGGCTCCACGGAAGCCGCGGGACCAGCGGACTCTCCGCAGGCACGCCTGCGGGAGGTCCACTGGAGCCGTGGGACCGGCGACCAGCGGAGTGCCCCCTGCGGCATGCCACTCCAACCACGCGCTTGGTGTGCTGGGGCCTGGAGCCGCCCATGAGTCTCGGGATCCAGTAGGAGGAGAATGTTCTGCTGTGTAACTTAAAGGATGCCACACGGTTTGTAAGTTGTGGGGTTTTTTTGTTTGCTTTTTTAACACAGTAGTTTTTCCAACCCTTGTCTCTTCTACCGCACGCCCTACTTGGTATCTCCAGTCATGGCCCTGATCCAGCAGAGCACTTGTGTAACTTTACATTAATAGCCTTTTATTGACAGTCTCATGCTTCAAGTTGATGCTCATGTTTTAGTGCTTCTCTGTACTGGGGCCGGGGGTTGGTATAGTATCCGCCTGCTGTGTCCTTGGCATAGTACATTTACTTGCTAGAAACAATGAGTTTCACAGTTTGTTACAGCTTCATTGTTTTGCTTTTAAATTCTCCACACAGGAAGCAGTCTTGCTATTTCGTCTTCGAGTGATACTTTTGGCCATGCTTACAGCTTTTGAAAGCCGCTTTCCCTATCTAGGCAATATCAAGTTTGTATCTCTGTTTACTTCCCCACTGCAGCCTCTCAGCACTGGCCGTGTGGCAGTCGTTTCATGAACCACAGCCTTGTGGGGTTAGAATAAAATCAATAGAATCACCTTTTCTTTCCTTTTGCAATAGGTTTGCAGTGTTTGTTTGCTCCTAAGGTATGAGAGAGACATGGTAATATTTTTTTATTGGACCAACTTCTGTGTCGTTGGAAAGCTTGTCTCTTTTGCCAACAGAAGATAGTCCAATAAAAGATATTACCTCCACCATCTTGTCTCTCCTTTTTTTTTTTTTCCTGGCACAATCCCATCAAGTTAAAGGCAGCTAAAATCTCATTTTGCTCTCTCTCTTCCACTGGGAGGAGAGTCTTTCACCACTTCTTTGTAGTTTATTTTCACTTTAGGCAAACTGCTTATCTTTAACCTCCTTTCCATTGAGAGTCCAGGAGTGAAATGGTCAGTTAGTCCATAACTTCCTTGTCTTATATTTCTAGTTCTGCTATTTCTTCCTGCTGCGTAAGAGAAGATTCGACTCCATCCTGTAATTGATTTAATTCTCCAGCCTCGAAGAGGCTACTGTAACATTTGATGCTGCTTTCTACAAGACTCTCCCAATTAGTTAAACTCGATGAAATAAAACATTGAATAGAGGAAATGGCTCCTCCCCGTACAGTAACTCCAGTTACCCTCATAATGAATTTACTCTGTCCCAGATCCTCAGCTGGTGTGTAATGGCATAACACAATTGAAGCTAGTGGAGTTGTGTCAGTTTACACCCACTGAGGATTTGGCCCAATGGTATTAAATCAAGAGACTTGTTTAAGCATATGTTCCTTCTGCAGTGCCCATGGAAGAGCACAAGAAGGTCTTAAATTGGACAGGCTTTCCTTCTGAATCCTGCTTTCCATTAGTCCAATGGAAATACCCAATAATACTGCATAAAGTTTGGGGTCCTGATGAGGCCTCACCCTGAGGATACTGGTACAGTCTCTTCTGAACAGGGGCCCAAGAATCTCAGAGCAGGCTATAGCATTTCCGACCAGTCCCTGGGATGTCTTCGTTGGGAGCCTGTAGAAGAACTAAGATGTTAAGCCACAAGCTCGTACTCTTAGCACATCGCCTACCTCACAAACTTATCCCAGACCCTGGTATCCTCTTGGAAAAATTCCAAGAAGGAAGAGAAGTTGGCTTATCCAGGGTGTCTGTTGTATCCATGTGATCTGAATATTGAAGGAGCTCATGAGAACTTTGAGCATCTCTCCAGTTTCCCTATCAGACTAGGTGTAACGTGTTCATGGCTTTTTTGTGAGCATATTATAACCTAAGACCCGATTATAGCTGGCTTCTGGAGACGGGCAGTATGAACTCCCAACAGCTCGGAGTCTCCCAGTTATTCTCCTTCCTGATTTCCCATGCTCTGTTCTTCCATAGAGCAAGGCCTTGCTAGATGGAAGGACTTGCCTCTCAGGGTATGTCTACACTACCTGCCGGATCAGCGGGCAGCGATCGATCCAGCGGGAATCGATTTTATCGCATATAGTCTAGACGCAATAAATTGACCCCCAAGCACTCTCCCGTCGACTTCTTCTGTACTCCAGCTCGGCGCAGGCAGAGTCGACAGGGGAGCAGCAACAGTCGAGTCGCTGCAGTGAAGACACTGCGGTGAGTAGATCTAAGTACGTCGACAGTTATTCATGTCGCTGAAGTTGCGCAACTTAGATCGATTTCCACCTCCCCCCCCCCCTATGTAGACCAGGGCTCAGTTACCCTGGTGCTGCTACCCCTCCAGCATTACACAACGCAGCGTGGGCAAGTCTATGCTGCTGGAAGAACATGGCTTCTCTAGCACCTATGACCCTGTTGCCCAGATCTACCCTCCAATATGCACCTTGCTTCCCAATGACCACACTGGGGATTGTGGGTATGGATTGAGGGGCAGAAGTCAAAGATTTATTTGCATTGCAGTAGCCCTGTTGTTCTAGGTGTTCTGAGGGGGGCGGGAAGTGTGCCCAGACCCTGCCTCGAAGAGTTTATGACTGAAGTAGAAGGAGCCAACAGGCAGATGGGGAACACAAGGTGCTGGTGAGATGGCTGTGACACGTAACAAGCCGTGGTCGCATCGCACACCGTAGCTACGTGCTTTGCCGGCATGGTGGTGGAGGCGAGTTTGACGGAGAGATGTGGATGACTGCCTTGCTGACTCTGGCAGACTCCTCCTCCCAGAATGTTAACTAGCAAGTGCCATAATGCTTCTGGTGGGAGTGTTTTTATCCTCATCTGAAGGGTGGGGAAACTGAGTCACAAAGGTGCAGTGACTCCCCTGAGGCCACCAGGGAGTTGGTAGCAGAGCTGGCATGGTAACGTGAAAACTCCTGGTTCTCTGTCTTGTGCTTGGTCCATGGAGAAATTTCCTTTGGGCTTACCGTGACATGGAAGAGCCCATCCCTTTCCGATGTACGCATGCTGTGTCTCCCTTCCTCCCCTGCACAGATCCCTGCACAGGCCCTGAGCTACTGGACTCAACAGGAGAGTAGAGGGTAGGGGTAATATCTAGGCCAGCCCCAGACAGCTGGTGGCTTGGCATTCCCTCCCTGCCCAATCTGAATTCTCTCCCAGCTCAGACCAAAGTATTCCTTATGCTCACCAAGGAAGACGCTTTCCACATGCCGCACGCTGGGCTGAGTGCTGCTGAGTGCAGGAGGGTCGCCCAGCTCCCCTAGGCCCATCACAATTGCATCAAAGGCCCTGGAGGCTGAGGTCTAATGGCTTTGCACTGCCTGGCGTTCCTGGAGGCTGCTGCCTCCATCGCCTGCTAGTTCTGCACCGCTGCGAGCTGGCTGCCTTGTGTGTCCCTGGATGGCCTCTCCCTGCATAGCATTTTAGAGTGCTCTGCGGCCAAGTTGCTATGGACACGTTGGGTGATCTCTCTTCTGCTGCCCCTGCCCAAGGCACTGAGGAATAGGTGAAAACACGGGAGTTGGCCCTGTTGATTTCCCTCTCATGCTTCAGTAGAGAGCCCTTCCCGACACCTGTGACACAGATACTGTTTGGCTAGAGCCTGGGGATGACCCAGGAGAGGATGTGAGGGGCTGGGGCTGAGATTCAAGGTTCATCTCTTCCAGCATAAAAGAGCAGGCCCCTTCAGATCTGGGAAAAGGGCTGGGAGCCAAACCCGAGAACCTGCAGGGTGCCGTCCTTGCTGCCTCCTTGGGAGTGAGTGACTGGTCTTGAGGGGAGGAGGAGGGCAGACTCAGCCAGACAGACCCAGCAGGCATCAGTTTCCAGCCAGATTGAGACTGATCCCAGGGTGGATTCGTCTGTCCCTGGGAGGGACCCATGTTCAGTCAAGCCCGATGGTCTGGCCAGGTGGTCCCTCTGGATACTGCTCAGGAGCCAGCTGTATGTTCTGCCACTGCTGGTCAGTCCCTGCTGATGGATTTCATACCCCACAAATCCTTGGTGAGAGGGCTGTAGCAGAGGTATAGAAAACATCTCCTGAAACTTATGCAGGGCCTGGTACACCAGTTCCCACTCCTTCCCTAGTGAGAGAGGGCTCCTGGAGGGGGATTTAGCTTACTAGCTCTGATTTACCAGTACGTGTCCTCCTCTGAGATCAGAGAGCAGCAGGATGTCCTCCTCCATGAATTATTCCAACCTCCCAGCCTCGTTTTAGTGAAAATATTTCAGATTCAATCCAATGAAATCCAAAATAATAAGGGGTGTGTAGCCCTGGCTTATATGAATGGAAACGGATCAGTCACAGGCCTGACTGGAACATGGATAGACGGATTAGGCTACGTTTATATTATGAGCTAGCGATGGGATTCCCTGAACACAAGAATGGTCTGACCAAGCGTGGCCAATGGCCCCTCTAGCCCAGTGTCTTGTTTTCTGATAGTGTCCGGTGCGAGATGCTTCAGAGGAAATCAACAGAACAGGGTGATTGAGTGCTCCATCCCCAGATCCAGTCCCAGCATCGGGCAGTCAGATTTAGGGATACCCAGAACACAGAGTTGTGTCCCTGACCGTCTTGGCTAATACATCAATCATTGGCTATCTTCCATGAACCCAGTTATACTTTTGGCCTTCACAACATCCCATGGCAATGAGTTCCACAGGTTGACTGTGCGTTATGTGAATTACTTCTTTTTATTTGTTTTAAACCTGTTGCATATTTCATTGGGTGACCCCTGGTTCTTGTGTTATGGGTAAATAAAGGGTAAATGACACTTTTTCTCTGCATCGTTCGTGATTTGATAGAGCTCTATCATATCCCTCCCTAGTCTCTTTTTAATCTCTCTTCATATGGAAGCCGTTCCATATCCCTAATCACTTTTGTTGCCCTTCTCTGTAATTTTCGAATCCTAATATAATTTTTCCAATTCTAATATATTGCCAATATTAGGACTGGAAAAAGCTCACATTCACATGTTCGCGCCAGCTCAGTGAGAGCTATAGTAAGTATAAACAGTAGCACAAGCAATGCCAAAGCCATGC
This sequence comes from Gopherus evgoodei, assembly GCF_007399415.2. Classification (NCBI taxonomy): domain Eukaryota; kingdom Metazoa; phylum Chordata; order Testudines; family Testudinidae; genus Gopherus; species Gopherus evgoodei. Next base: position 4,228,346 of record NC_044333.1, on the reverse strand, counting down.
CAGATCCATACCCACCAGTTTCAGGTGGATCTGTATCTGGCAGGCTAAGCTGTGCCACCACTGCCACCACCCGTACTATGGTGGCTACACTGCTATTATACTCCCTGTAGGGAGGCGCCCTGGCTCCCCGCCGCACCTGAGAGGGATGAGCCAGAGCAGGTGCCTCGGTGGGCGGAGTCACTGCCGCCTGTCCCCGCCCTCTGGAAGTCAGGGGGCGGGATAGGAAGTATAAAAGCCCGGCCTCAGCACTCGGCTGGCTGCAGGCTGTCGGAGAGGACAGATGCTGGTGCCCGAGCTCCCGCCGGACCCAGCCTGCCCCGCGCTCACTACCCGGAGAAGCGCTGGCCTGACCTGCCTCAGGCCCGGTATCCGGAGGAGCTGCTGGAGCTTCCCGCCTCCCAGTATCCAGAGGAGCCCATGGTCTGGGACCCGCCGGACAACGCCAGCGGAGGACAGGTACCTAGAGGGGGGAGACTGGAAGTGGCCCGGGGGTAGCAGACCCCAGTCTGGCTCCAGGGGACCCAGAACCAATGTCAGTGTGTTGCGGCCAGGATTCCCCACTGACTGCGGCGAGCCCTTGCTGCTGCTAGGGCCCCGGGCTGGGACGCAGTGGAGTGAGAGGGCCTGCGACTTCCTGCCACCCTTCCAAGGGTGGCAGACTTCCCCCTCTCCCTGGCCAAAGGAGGCCTGCTGTATAGACTTACAGTTTAAACTGCTGCTCAGCCCCTGCCTAAGAGTCTGAGCCTGAACTGCTTACTGCCCCGCCCTGCCCCAGGGCTGGGCTCATAGACTTTGTGTTTGCTCAGCCCTGCTGACAGGCCTGAGCCTGAACTGCTTACTGCCCCGCCCTGCCCCAGGGCTGGGCTCATAGACTTTGTGTTTGCTCAGCCCTGCTGACAGGCCTGAGCCTGAACTGCTTACTGCCCCGCCCTGCCCCAGGGCTGGGCTCATAGACTTTGTGTTTGCTCAGCCTGCTGAAGGGCCGGGATTCTGCCTTGTTTACTGACCCTCTATTCCCTCAGCCCCTGCTGAGAGGTTCGGCCTACACGGACTGCTGCCTGTAGGAAGCCGCCCTGGCTCCCCGCCGCGCCTGAGAGGGACGAGCCCCGGCACTGGACCCTTACACTCCCATTATCTCTCACTGAGCTAGTGCGTACACGAGCACGGGCATTGCACTCCGAGCTTGTAGTGTAGACGTAGCCTTAGACTGAGCGGTGGTGTAGTCTCTCCTGAGAAATCAAATTCAACAGGTACAGAAGCTTTCTAATGTAGGACTTCAAGGGAGTGGAGGTGGAATTTAAGGACTGGTGGACTATTATGAAAATCTGGGGTACAAGAGCTTTTTTTAGATGCAGAGATTACCCAGTAGAAATGGGTAAAGAGAAACGGTCTAAAAACATTCAGTCGGGGAGAATTTCTGCTCCTCAGAAGAACAGTTTGGATGTTGGCCTATACCTTGTTGTGCACGTGAAGTCAAGTCTCTCAGTCCCATAGGGCTAACCATTATAATCCTGGGGAAAAGAGACCTCATTAATTATAAAGCCCATGGAGCTCTGTGCCAAGACAATCTCTCAACGGAGGCCTGAGATGGAATGACCACATGGGTCTCATCAAGGATGTGTAAAGACTCTCTTCTCAAGATGGTCTCCTGAGATAAGCACATCTCAGTATTTGGAAGGTAGGAGTTATATATCCCAGTTTGATTTAATTTTCCTCCAGGAAACTTAGCTAGCCAAGAAAGGGACTTTATCTCTCAGACTTTGAATCCATTAACACTGGGTAACTCCTGTTGCCAAGCCTTTCATTTTATTGTTCCAGATAAAGTTGTTCTAAGAAGCCTGAATGTTTACTTGTCTTCCTCTTGGGGTATCCTTTTATAATGAGTCCCTCTGGGCAGAGCTGGACTCGGTTATGGAAAACTACCCATTAGCTAATGTTGTTCTTCTGAGAGACTTTAATGCTCGACTGGGAATGGAGAAATTCTTAATCTTCCCCCAAAAAACAGAGAGTCCTTGTTGCACCTTAGAGACTAACACATTTATTTGGGCATAAGCATTTGTGGGCTGGAACCCACTTCGTCGGATGCATGAAGTAAAAAATACGGAAGCAGGTATAAATACATGAAAGGATGGGGGTTGGTTTACCAACTGTTAGGTCAGTCTAATGAGAGAAATCAATTAACAGCAGGATACCAAGGGAGGAAAAATAACAGAAGTACTTGTGGCACCTTAGACTAACAAATTTATTTGAGCGTGAGCTTTCGTGGGCACTTCATTGGATGCATAGAATGGAACATATAGTGAGGAGAGAGAGATATACACACATGGAAAGATGGGAGTTTTTTACACACACACACACACACACACACACACACACACACACACACACACACACACACACACACACACACACACACACACACACACACAAAAAAAACATGGAAAGATGGGAGTTGCCCAACCAACTCTAAGAGGCTAATTAAGATGAACTGTTGTCAGCCGGAGGGGGGGAAAAAACCACTTTTGTAGTGATGATTAAGAGAGCCCATTTAAGACAGTTTGACAAGATACTTAACATGGGGGAAATAGCTTCAATGTGTGTAATGGGAGGAAAAATAACTTTTTTGAAGTGGTAAGAGAGTGGCCCATTACAGACAGTTGACAAGAAGGTGTGAGCAACAGTAGGGAGAAATTAGTATTGAAGAAATAAAGTTTAGGTTTTGTAATGACCCAACCACTCCCAGTCTTTATTCAGGCCTAATCTGATGGTATCTAATTTGCAAATTAATTCCAGTTCTGCAGCTTGGGTTGCAAATTTTCAGTAATCCTAAATAGCTTTTGCTTGGAGGTGTTGAACAGCAGAGGATGCAGTGCTGCTCAGGGCCATTTTGCGTTTATCTTAGTTAGAGGCAGCAGTTCAGTAGGTTATTGTAGTTCTGATTTTTCAGCTGGTCCTGTTTCTCTAATTGCGCAGTGGCTTCTAAACTGGGTAGTGATTCCCAGCTCCTTGGGTTGATCTGTCGTTCAGTTGTCCCCTTTCTACGTGGGTTGGGGGGACAAAGCGTGTTCCATTCTTGACTTAGGTGCACATTTTCTAGTTTCTAATATCCTATTACTCTTGAAGAGCCAGTTACTGGAACTTAAAGATGCATGATACACCCATCTACCATTTACTGATTGGTGGGGCGTTTTTTGTTTAAGATATGATTTGGCTACTAAGCAAAGAGATTCTCTTCCCATCCAAGATAAAATAATCTGGTGTGATCTGTATTGCGCTGGTTAGAAGAAACCCTGAGATTATTGCAATGTCTATTAGAGAAAGGGGCTTACCAGATTCCATTAGGAAATTGGTTATTTTTAGAAAGAATGATAAAGAAATGGTTTAAATAGAAAAAAGTTTGATCATCAAAGGGCCTGTTGGAAGGGATTTGAACTTGCTCTGCTGAGAAATTATCTTTTTAGTATTGTGGATGTTGAAGGTGTGGGGAAGATTAATGTAAATATTGAAGTTCTTATCCCTAAACGTTGTTGGGAACGAGGAGTTTTTTTTTTTCTGCTCTGTTCTTTATGATGCCAATTCCATCACATGGTCTGTCGATGGACTTTCCCCATCATGCTCTTCTGGAATAGCTGCACGTCTCCATATCGATAAAGTCTATAAGGATACTGATGGGCTAGCAAAATTATTTGTTATAAATAACAGATTTCCCCTGCATGCCTCTTTTGTGGGTAATGTCCCTCTACGAAAGAAGGTGATAGAAATTCCCCGGATAATTAAAAGACTAATAGGATGATAGAAGTGGTCTTTAAAATCTATTCCAGATCCCCCCTCCGGGAGATCCGAGCACTGGGTTGAAAGTGGAAACCTTTTTTGCTGCGGAACAAGCCAGCTTTAAGAATCGCCACTCAGCTATAGATAATCGTTTCCTGCTCTCACATTTGGCCTATAAACATTGGTCCCCCAAGGGGGATAAACTTCATTGATCTTTGAAATCAGCTTTTGATGCTGTTGACACAGGTCATCTCTGGGGGAAACTCACAAGGGATGGAGTAGACCGTTTGGAGACCCTTTCATGGCCAAACCATGGCCCAGGTTAGGCTAGGAGGGAAGGGTCAGGTAAGTGACCCTGTTCTTGTTACAAAAGACACACATCAGGGGTGTTTACTGGTCCTCTCTCCCTCCTTTTTTTAATTTTCTATCAATGAGGTCGTTGCGCTATTAGAGGAGGAACAAGATTTTTGTCCCTAAAATTGATTCCGGCAGTGTCAGTCCTCTAGTCTGCACATGACTGCGGTGCCTCACACTTGGGTCCGAAGCATCTATTAAATGACTTTAGCACTTTCTGTCAGCAGGAGCATGTGACTAAAATACCATTGTAATACTAAAATAATTACCTTCCGCTGTAGAGCAAAGTTTGTTAAACAGTTGATGATAATTGTATTGAATGGGTCACATCCTTTTCCTTATCTGGGTATTTTGCTTTTACATATATGGGTGAATGGGTTAGACATATACAGGAGACTAAGGGGTGAGCCTTCCATGCAGGCAGGTTTCGGTTTTGTTATGTGCATGGCAGTAATTTGATGGAGAGCAACACAAATACAGAGGGTTCAGGGTTCATGTTTGTGCCCCATGGTGTGGAAATTTGGGGCTGAAATGATCTTGGGTCATTAGAGGCCGTGCAAAACTTGCGACTGCTGTAACCCGAACCATGCCCTGGCTGCTGTGTGTAGAGCAGGGGCGGATGAACATTCTGTTTCAACCAGAGCATTGTGCCTCTCGATTCTTGGCTATGAATTTATATCCGCTATCAAGGCTATGGGTGGAGGAACAGCCTAAGTCTAACCCTTAAGGTCCCCTGGCCCCCTTTGAGCTCTGCGTTCTTGGAGTATTTTGGGATTAGACTTTGGTCAAGACTTTTAAGAAAGTGGAAAGTCTAATTCGGCTTAGAGCTGAAAATATTTCTAAGCCACTGGAAATGGCAGATGTTAAGGCAACAAATGTCTCCCTTGCTTAAAGACCTTCCCTAGATTTGAGAAATACTTGAATTCTGAAGAATAAGCCAGGGCAGAACCTTCATTGCTCTCTGTCCTCAAACAATGAAGTGGGTTTATTTTGAAAGACGCAGTGCTGGCTTTGAGAGCCACGTGGGTTTGACCAGGTTGACAATTTGCCACGTTACTTATTAGGCCATCTCTTTTCCTGTCCCTCCATATCTCACGGCTATCGCCCATCTTGGCCCAGAAACCTTTTGCCTCATCTGCTCAAAACAGAGCTCATTGATTATGGAGCTGTAACATTTAGGATTATACAAGCATTTTTTTCCTCTTGGCAGTCGCCCAGGTAAAAATAAGAAAAGAATTTGTGTGAAGTTAATTTTCTGTAGAGATCAAATCTTCTACAGAATTTTTCTTTGTGGCTTCACTTTTTTTTTAATGGGGTGCATGTGGGTGGGTGGGTGGTGGTTAGTGTAATCTGAATTCAGGAGAAGGGTTGAATCTGTTTTTTGTATTGCAGCAATTTCCTTAAATTCGTCCTGATTCCATTGGAACATTATGGCTAATTCCTAAGATGCTAGACCAATAATTCCCTCGAGCGGGGAGTTCAGATCCTGCCCTCCATATCACCACTTGTCCCTTTCCTTGAATCCAAACTCCTTCCACGTGCAGCCTCCAGCCCGTGCTTCTCTCTGACGATGTCCTCCAGTGTCCCTTGCAAGTTGGCCCCCGTTTGGGGATGTCGGTCCCCTCTGCAGTGGGATGAGGACAGTCTTCATCTCCTCTTTAACCCATCCTGGCAGGGAAGTGGGGACTGCATGCTGAGGAGGAGCTGCAGAGCTCCAGCTGTCCTGGCCGCAGTCAATGGCCATAGGACTAACAGGAAGTTCTATCTCCATCCAGTCTGTTCCCTTTGAACCCCTGGGCCAGTGCCGTGGGCTCTGCCTGGCAGAGGGTGGGAATGTTTTGAGCATGAAGCGGTGGCTGAGCCCCACCCTGGCTTGGCCGCCTACATGGCTTCTGTGGCTTTCTCTGGTATTCATAAATCATTTTTAATGTGAGTAAAATAAATGCTGATTAGGGCTGCATGAGCATATTCCAGGAACTTACAGGCCTGCCGGGGAGGGAGCGAGGGAGGCAGATTTCAGCTGTTCTGCAGAAATAAAAGCTGATCGGATCAGCGGTATTAGCATAAGCCTTTGTGCCAGGAGCAGAGGAGATCATTAGAGCTGAAGATGAGTGCTGGCGGGGGGGGGGGGCAGGCGGAGGGGATTATGGATAATGGGACATTGCCTCGTTTGATCTCATGTGGGGCATCTAAAGAATGTCCAAGGAATCTAATTTGGGCAGCCTGGATCCAAGCCAGCCTTCTGACCGGATAGTCACTGCTTCAGGGAGTGGATGTGTGAGAAGAGTTAGGACTATGATCCCCACCCAACAGGTTCAGTGTACGGCTGGATCTCTGGCACAGAGACTACAGATGCCCAAGAGCTGTTGTTGGAACCTGATCGGAGGTGAGCGCAGGTGGTCTCCTTCCTGTTTTTAAGGCAATGGGCCCCTTTCCCCTTGTCTAATGCTTCGGAGATGCTAAGTATCCACCAGGTTCTGAGTGTGGTAAAGAAGCCGACTGCCAGTGCCCATGTGTGATTCCTGGCAAGTAGCTTGCGTTGATGTCCATAGGCACCCTATGTCCTGCCCCAGAACTGGATGGACTCTGAGAAACTAAGACTCTGCTCCTTTTTGGGGGCCAGGTGCTGGATACCAGACCACAGCCAGGAGGCTGCTGGCTTTGTAGCACATGTTCTTGAAGGCATCTCGTGGAAGAGATCTCTGATGTTCTTGTACTTCTAGCTGTGGGACAACAGGCCAGGAAGCATGTGGGGAAGGGGCAGCTGACTCGGCCCTGCCTCTGTTTTGAACAGGACTGCTGCTGAGCTTGGCCTGTGGGGGAGGTCAAGGCTTCAGTGCTAGGCTTGTAGTTGGAAAATGGGGGCTGCAGCATTTCTGTCCCTTCGTCACTATCCCCTGCACCAAATGATTCGCTCAACAAGAGATGCGGTGTCACGGAGTCAGGACTTTGGGGAGCCTCCTTTCCCTTGGAGCAGACTTGTTCAGGGCAGGAAGCTCACACGTCTTCACCTCCTGGGTCTCTCCTTGGAGCATTCAGCATCCTCTGCCCCTCCGTGTGCTTCCCACAGCGAGTCCACCCCAGCGGGGTCCTGGGGAAGCCACCGGGTTCTGCACCCCCACTTTGCAGTCAGACGTGACTCTCAGCCAGCCAGTAAAACAGAGGTTTATTCGATGACAGGAACAGGGTCTAAAACAGAGCTTGTAGATACAGCGAACCGGACCCCTCGGCTGGGTCCATTCTGGGGGGCAGTGAGCCAGACCCCCAGGTCTACCCTCCACCCTTGACCCCAGCCAGCTCCAGACTAACAACCCCTCCCAGCCCCTTCTCTCTCCTCAGCCCCTTTCCTGGGCCAGGAGATCACCTGATCCCTTTGTCTCCAACACCTTCAGCTGGCACCTTTGCAGGGCAGGGGCCCAGCCATCAGTTGCTAGGAGACAGAGTGTCAGGCATTTAGGTGCACTGGCCCTTTGCTCTGCCAGATACTTAAAAACTGCCATGGGGACACTGAGGCACCAATACAGTATTCAGAGAAAACATTAAGAACTTTCCCAGTTCGTCACATGGGGCCATATGGCTTTAGCTCCTTTGCACCGGAGAAGGGTCTCAAGAAGGTGCCCATTGCAGCTGCCCCTCCACGCCTGTGACTGAGAGGGGGCTTCAGCCAAACAATGGGGTCAGGTGCATGCAATCACCCTGCGACTCTCTTGTGGGTGGCCAGCGCTCTGCGGGGTGGTTCTCCTTGGCGAGCAGATTTCACCAGAGGGTACTGATGGCTTGTTCTGCCTAGCAAGTTCCTAGCCCTCTAGCAAAGGGATTAAACAGAGTCCGATGTCTAGTGTCAGAGCACTGGTAAGATCCATCAGCGAGATTAAATGAATTTGGGAGGAATAACTGGTTCCTAATCTCTGTTTTTAATAAACCTGGTTGAGAAATCCAGCTCCAGAGCACTTTATAAACCACAGAGATGCAGCAGTTCCTTCTCCAGGACTGAAATGCAACCACCTCTGGAGTGGAGCACTAGAGCTGGTGCACGGTGACACGATACCAGTGTTTAGGCCTGGAAGTGACCTACTGTGACTGCTGGGGAAATGCATTCACCCTGACAATCCCCATACTCAGAGGGCACATGGCAGGGGATTCTACTCAGCCACAGAGTGGGTCAGGACCTTGCATCAGGTCACATTTATTTTTGTGTAAATGTCTTAATTTCTCAAGTGCTCTAACAAAACTCTAGCTGTGATTCCATAGGTCCTATGGGACACAGCCCCAGCCTGCAGGCTGGAGCTTTGCTGGGGAAGTGTGAAAGGCAACCGGAGTCTGATGCCCCCTGCAGCTCTGTTACTCTCTGGGCTATTGTGGGCTGGAGGAGAGAAGAGACCCTTGCAGACTGAACAAGCCCTGGCTTTAGCTGGAGGCAGCCTGGCAAGCAGTCACGCTTGCCCAGCACTGGGAGGGTGTTGCAACAGCTTGTTGACAATCCAATCGGGAAATGACCTTGTCTCTTGTTTAAATTTCCGAAGATCAGCGGCACAAAGAGACTCTACCCAGCGTCCTGGCCTGCAACCAGGCCTCTGATCTGAATAGCACAAGCTGTCAAAGCCGCTCTCCCTTCCCTGGTCTCCTATATGTACGGACGCTGCATGGACACTATCAGCTTGGCATAGGTTATCGCAAACTGTCCGCTGCCGTGTTTTGGTGAGAGCAACTCTCTGCCACCTTGCAAAGGGCCCCTATGAATCTTGCAAGAAAGATGGCCTGATAGGAGCGGAGGGGCTGAGCTGCTCCCAGGAGATTATCACAGGCTGTGATTTATAAAGGCTTTCCAGAGATAATGGCCTCACAATGCAATTGCGCCTGTTTGGAACAGCTGTGTGCCTCAGGAAATGCTTCAAGGATTGGGCTTTAAATGATCAGATTCTTAGCAGGGCCATGTCCCTTTTTAAGACACTGATTCCTTGGCTATTTGTGCTGCCTTCTCTCTCTGCCTCTTCTTCAGCTTGGGTGATGGGGGGGGTGGGGGAGAATGAATTAGTCCTCTCGCCCCCCCTTCCAGATCTCATGCACTAGCACAGTGCTGTGATATTTGGCTCACTCGCTGCCACGGGATGTTTTTCCTTTGGAATCGCTCTTTAAATCATCTCATTTGAGGATTTCTGTCCATCTGGAGCTTTTTATTGGTGTGTTTCTTACAAAATCTCAATTGGGGCCAAGGTGGCCTTGCAAAGCCGCACAAAGCGCTCTGCCCTCTCGTTCTGGGCCAGCCCTCCTGCTCTGGGGCTCCGCATGCCAGAGAAGGGTCAGCATTCGTCTGGGCTGAAAGTGCCGTTGAGGCAAAGCACCTTCCCTCGCGCCAGTGCCATCCCGTGGCTGAGGAGAGGTGGTGGGAAGCATCTGGCCGATGTGCCCACATCCTGGTCACCTCACACTTGGGGGCTGCGATGGGAAGAGGAAATGGGGAAATATTATTTCTGGCTTTCTAAGGAGCTCTGCTCTAGTATTTGCTTGTAACTCAGCCGGGGTGCTGGCACATCCTCCCTTTTCATTTGTATTTACCTTGTTACAAGCGGCATGTCCCCAGAGCAGGAGCTAGGTCACGGGGCAGGGGCTGTGGAAGAAACATCCTGGCCATGGCAAGAGTTGGTGCCAATACCTGCAGCATGGACGGTGCTGGCTGGTTTCCGAGGTGACTCCCTCCTCTTGCCTTGTACAGGAGAGCTAGAGGGGAGTTCTTGGAAACTTGCCAGGGACCCCCGTAAAGAGAGCAGCCCACATCTGATGGGGAATCACAGATAATACCTTCTCTTCGGGAAGTCCTGCTCCTGGTGCGGTGCTCACCCGTTCCAAGCTCCGTGTGCTGCTCCAGCCCTGCCCAGAGGTGGGTGGGCAGGGTGGCTGGGAGGAGCAGAGCTCCTCTGTGCCAGCTCTGGGTAGACTGATGCACAGAGGGGTGGTGTAGACAGGACTCCAGGGTCTGTGTTTCTGGCGCCCCCTGGGTCTGGAGCCCTGTTTGGAGGGGCCACAGCTGCTATTCCAGCCCCTAAGATGAGGCTGGGAGTTGGCTGGTGAAGTGATGTGCAGACCACAGAGAGAGAGCAAGGGCCCTGCCCTCAAAGGGGTGGGACCGGACTATGTTCTGCGCGCACAGTCACTCACTTGGTCGCTACGCAGAGAAGGATGAACTCTGCCGTGGGGACGGTGGCCATCCCATGGAGAAGCCAGACCAGAGATCTGCCGCAAGAGCAGCCGGGGGTGAGGTCTGGGCCCTGACAGACGCACGTTCCATAGCCAGGCATTGCCTCTCCTCCTGCTCCCAGGAGCTCGGCCCTGGGGACGGGCAGACAAAGCCTCGTCACTGATGGCAGAACTGAGGGGGGGACAATCTGCCTCTGAAATGACTCTGGGCCCAGTTAGCTCAGTGGCTCTCAGCTATGGTGTGAGCACAGCGTGGCCTGTGAAATGAAGCAGAGAGCCGGGGAGGGCTGTGTGTGGGACGGGGGCACTGTTCTGGTGGGAGAGGACATGGTCTCTGCCCTGCACGGTGGCAGAGTTGGAGAGGCATTGGGTTAGGCCTTGAGAGAACTGTGGACCGCACCAGCTGGCAGCCAGCGCTGATGCTGTTTTTCTGTCGCAGGGAGTGGAAGGGTTGGGGCCTTGCACGAAGAGCTGCGGGAGTGAGCAGGTGGTCAAATGAATGGATAGAGGAGCCACCTGAGGAGGTGAGTGAGATGGCTGGGGCTGTTGGGAGGGATTCAGTCTGAACTGGCTCCCCCTTCTCCCTAGTTTGATTTGTTTTGGCTCCAGTTCACATACTCCGTGTTTAAACACAGGCCCCGATGCAGGTTCCCTCCTGCCCAGGGAAGCTGTGATTCGTTGCTGTGATCTGAGGCGGGACTTTTTTAGAGTTATGAGGTGTTAATCCCTGAGAGAAATGATGGATCCCAGCAAATGTTGCCTATGTGAAGGCTGCATCCCATGTGCCGGACAACCACTGCCCGGCGCTGCACATGCCAGCTGTGTGCTGACCTGTTGCAGAATATGCTGTGGCCTGCCTGGGTCATACACTGCTCATCTGCCTCTAGGTCAGAGCAACTACATCTGCAGCATGGCTTCTCTCTTCCTTTCCCTCTGCAAGCTGCCTATGCCTCTCGCTCCATGTCCGTCTGGCGTTGCTGGAGTGGAGCTCCTCTTGGCTTGCGTAGCCCAGTCAAAAGCAGGTCCTTGGGCAGCCCAGCGGAAGCAATTGGATGTGAGAGACAGCTCCTCAATACGTAGCTTTCAGTGCTGGGAATGTCAGAGTCCAAGGCTAGCCTGGTGAACCCTCCTGTACTGCTAGCCCCACTGGCTTAGGTGGGGGGCTCCTTGTATGAGCTGGGCTCATAGCTGCAAATACCCTTTCCGTTATGGTACCATGGTGACTTTCTGGACTATCAACAAGGGTGTGTGAGTCTTTAATGGCTGAGAAATCAAATGGGAGGAAGAATTTAATCAGAAAAATGTGACTGACCATTGAGAATCATTTGGGGCTATTAGGCGTTGAGTGTGTTCTCAAACAAGGAAGAAGGCTGTGCAGGTTTAAAAAAACCACGACCTGGTTTAAATGGGAAATGAAGGCAGCTGGATATATAATGGCAGCAAAAGGGAATTAATAGTAATGAAGTATAAATCAGATGTTAGGAATTGTAGAAAACTGCCAATGACCAAGCAAGATAGTGGAGTGGCTGCTACAGGACTCAATTTAATAAAGAATCAAAGGGGAGTAATGTAACGAATGCAATCAGCCAGGGTTCATGGAAGATTGTTTTACAGGATCTAACTTGATAGCTTTTTTTGGATGAGATTACAAGTTTGATTGATAAAGGTAGTCGTGCTGACCTGCTATACTCAGACTTCTATAAGGTATTCGACTTGATACTGCACATTTTTAATTAAAAAAAAAAAAGGATGATATAAAATCATGACACATTATGTGGATTAAAAACTGGCTAACTGATAAGTCTCAAAATGTAACTGTAAATGGGGAATCTTTGAATGGGTATGTTTCCAGGGGGCTAGTTAGTATTTTTATTAATGCACTGGTGGAGAACATAAGATCATCACTGATAAAGTTTGCAGATGACGCATTGGTGGTAGATAAAGAAAAGGACAGGTCACTGATTCACAGAGATTTGGCTGGCTTGGTAAACTGGGTGCAAGCAAACCCCATGCATGTTGATATGGCTAAATATAAATGTGTACATGTAGGAACAAAGAACGTAGCTCATGCTTACACATGAGCAATTCTATCCTGGGAAGCAGGGACTCTGAAAAAGATTTGGGGGTTGTGGTGGATAATCAGCTGAACATGAGCTCTGAGTGTGACAGTGTGGCCACATGTGATCCTGGAATGTGTAAACAGGGGACTCCCAAGTAAGAGTACAGAAATGATTTTACGTCTGTATTTGGTACTGGTGCAACTTCTGTTGGAATCCTGTGTCTGGTTCTGCTGCCCGCAATTCAAGTAGGATGTTGATTAAATTGGAAGAGGGGTCAGAGAAGAGGCATGAACAATTAAAGGATTAGAAAACCTGCCTTATGCTAGATTGAGCTCCCTGAGTCTGCTTAGCTTAAGAGATGGTTAAGGGATGACTTGATTATAATCTACAAGTATGTACACGGGGAGCAAATATTTAATAACGGCCTCTTCAGTCTAGTAGAGGAAAGTCTAACACAATCCAAAGGCTGGAAGTTGAAACTAGACCAGGGGTCGACAACCTATTGCACGTGCGCCAAAGGCGGCACGCGAGCTGATTTTCAGTGGCGCACTCACTGCCCAGGTCCTGGCCCCTGGTCTGGGGGGCTCTGCGTTTTAATTTAATTTTAAATGAAGCTCCTTAAACATTTTAAAAAACCTTATTTACTTTACATACAACAGTTTCGTTATATATTATACACTTATAGAAAGAGACCTTCTAAAAACGTTAAAATGTATTACTGGCACGCGAAACCTTAAATCAGAGTGAATAAATGAAGACTCAGCACAGCACTTGAAAGGTTGCCAATCCCTGAGCTAGACAAATTCAGGCTGGAAATAAGGTGTAATTTTTTTTTTTAACAGTGAGAGCAATTAACCATTGGAACAATTTGCCAAGGGGCGTGGGAGATTCTCCATCACTGACAATATCTATATCAAGCTCGGATGTTTCTCTAAAGGATCTGCTCTAGGAATGACTGTGGGGCAGGTCTCTGGCCTGTGTTATGCTGGAGGTCAGGCTAGGTGAGCACAGTGAATAAGCCACTTGCACTGGTATTTTCAGAGGCTCGTTACTGTCGCATTGCCTCTTCTGAGGGGATGGGTAATGGGGATACAGTGCCTCCGACCTCTCAGTGGCCAGTCTGAAGTCAGCCTAGCTTGACCTGGAGGAAAGCTGTGGCTGTCTGGCTTCTAGGTAGCTTATGATTTCACAGAAGATGGGGTCTTGATGCTGGGACTTGCAGCAAATGCCACCCTTGGTACCTCCTTGCTGTTGGGCTCAGCTCAGAGGGCACGAGATTGCTGTGGAAACTGGTGGATCCCTCTAGGGAGGGCTGTGACCCATTGCTGGGGGTAGGAGGTGCTTTGTGGAGGAAACTGAAGTTGATTGGCACATTGTGTCTGGAACCCGTGCTGGATGTGGTCCATGGAATTCCAACCCCATCTCTGCCGGGCTGCGCATTAGGGGACAGGCTGTGGTGGTACTCTCAGCAGAGCTTTTATTCTATGGTGACTTACCTTAGGATCACATTTCAAGTGGGACATTCAGCCTGTCCCAGACAGGCAGCCAAACACACAGCAGCAGGGGTTAGCTAAGCCCTGAGTGCCGGAACAGGAAATAGATCAGAACTTCCTCAATAAACACTCAGCACGGGAACATGCAGGAGTGAAGATGATGAACTGGAAAAGGAGCTTAAACTCCCTTCCTCGTATGCCCATCGACAGCTGTGATCGCGGGTGCCAATCGAGAGTACCAGCAGGTCCCACAAGTGCTGGGTTTTTCTCATTCCCATTCTGCATGGGACATTCCTGCTTTCATCCCATTATCCCATCTGCTCTGGGCTTGGAAGCCAGGATCCAGCTGGGATTTCCAGACCTTGTCTCTGGCAGCAAGTCGCACGGCTCCCGATGATTAGATGGGCTGTCCACAGGCCCACTCCTGCCTTGCCAGTGAGTGGGCTGACAGGGAGGCAGGCCTTAATAGCTGAGATCTTACCAGCTGTGGCTCACTACCTGAGGTTGCCCAATGTGGTATCCAGGCCTGGCAGAGCGGGGGATGCGTCTCCTGGCTCACTGCAATGAATGAATGTAGGTCTCCAATAACCCATGCACTGAATTTGCCTTTAAATTCCCTGTGCTGCCAGTCGATCGGCCTGTAAGGCCGCATTAGGGTAGAAATCGAGAGAGGCACTGCTCACCTTGGCACTGCTGCCAGGCAGGCAGGCAGTGCAGTGGAAAAGACTGTCCATCTTCTGCTTGGCTGGGTTTGTGAGCAATTGACTGCAAGCCTTGGCAGGCTCTGCGTACCTCTGCCTCCGACAGCACTCTGGGCCTTGGCTCTCGCAGAAGGCTCCTCCCATGTCCTTGCACAGTCCAGCATCAAGGAAAGTAAGAGGCAGCAGGACTCAGTGCTGTGGGAGGCTTTTCTGAAAGGTCATGTTGCCCACTGCTTACAGACCGGAACTGCAGTTCACTAGGTGAGAAGCGTCCGCTTCCACAAGAGACTAGGCAGGTATAAATACACCCCCTACTGGCCGCCTGTAGGCAAACACATGAAATGAAATTCTATCCCGGGGTGGGCAAACTTTTTGGCCTGAGGGCCACATCTGGGAATAGAAATTGTATGGGGGGCCCTGAATGCTCACAGAATTGGGGCTGGGGTGTGGGAGGGAGTGAGGGCTCTGGTTACGGGTGTGGGATCTGGGGTGGGGCCAGAAATGAGGAGTTCAGAGTGCAGGAGAGGGCTCTGGGCCTGGGCGGGAGGGCAGTGAGGGCTCTGGGGTGGGGCTGGGGATAAGGAATTGGGGTATAGGAGGGGGCTCTGGGCTGGGACTGAGAGGTTTGGAGGATTTGAAGGGGATCAAGGCTGGGGCAGGGATTTGGGGTGTGGGGGGAAGCTCAGGTGTGCAGGCTCTGGGCAGCACTTACCACAAGTGGCTCCCAGAAGCAGCAGCATGTCCCTTCTCTGGCTCCTATGCGGAGGCATGGCCCAGCGGCTCTGCATGCTGCCCTGTCCACAGGCACCACCCCTGCAGCTCAGAGTTCCTGACCAATGGGAGCTACGCGTTCAGCACTTGGGGTGGGGACAGCATGCAGAGCAGAGCCTCTTGGCTGCCCCTACACATAGGAGCCAGAGGAGAGCCATGCCGCTGCTCCCCAGCAAGCGCCAGACCCCGCTCCCCTGTGGGAGCTTGAGGGCGGGATTAAAACGGCTGGCGGGCCAGATCTGGCCTGTAGTTTACCCACCTCTGCTTTATACAAACCCCTGTGTATCAGAAATGCATCTGTTTCCTATGGATACGTGCTGGCTGAGCTCCCCAGGGAGGGGCGTCACACCAGCCCAACAGAAGATCTGCACTCCTTCAGCACGGTCCATTGGTGAATCTTCTTGGGGGCAAAGGGCATCCTTGTACAGCACCCGGCACCGTTGGGTGCCGGTCCGTGACTGGGGCATCTGGGTGCTCTGGTAAGATGCTAATGAATTGTACCAGTGATTTACTTCACAGATAGAAATTATCTCACATGTCCCCCTCCCCAGTGCGGGTTGGTGGGAATTACTCATCCCTAGTGCTTTGGGGGCGGCCTGTGCAGGGAGTCCACTGGCAGAGCTGGGAATAGAACTCTGGTCTCCTGATGCCCCAATCCCTCCCACACATCTGCACCTTCACCACTTGCCCAGCCTTCCTCTGGTACCTACCTTGCTTCTGTCATCGTGGTACCTGAGCATCCCCTGTGGTTCATGTGCCTATCTTCACACGGCTCCTCCCCCTGTGGAGGTCAGGCCTGTTGTCCCCATTGCACAGACGGGGACCTGAAGCATAGACCAAGCCGCTTGCCCACAGGAAGCTGGTGGTGGTAGAGATTGAGGATCAATTCTGTAGCATCTCAGATTGGCTCCTGACCCCATTCTCTTCTCATTGCTGCACATGGCCTCCTGCATCTCTGAGGAGAACGCTCCCTTCTCAAATGCAGGAGGAACTGGACTGAGATCACCCAAAGGGCTCTGTGGTGCAGCAGCCACTGACGGAGCCAGGCTTGAACTGGCCACCTAGAAGTGAAAGGGCCTAGACGCCATTGCTAATCCTGAGCCACGCGGCCACCTTAACCCTTGCTCATCCCTCCCTCAGCCAGTCCTGAGCTGTTCTGTGCATGGGCAGCACCTTCCCTGGAACGATCTGTAATCAGAGCCCTTGGGGACGCAATGCCTGCTCGTGGCAGTGGTTGCTCTGGCTTGACCTGGGGCAGAGGTGGTTTGTCCTGGCAGGCCTGGGTTAGGCCCTGCTTCTGAGTGTGTATAGTCCCTCAGGTGTTGCAGTAGGGGCCTGAAGAGCAGCCTCCAGGTGGAGCAAAGAGAGGCGTGTGAGGAGCGGGTTCACATTGTGTCCCAGCAAAATCCACGGAGGGTAGGTATCAAAGAGCCTCTAAAGAAGTGTGACCCACCCCACAGACTGCCGGTGGGGGCTGCCCTTTCCACCCTGACTGTGGGGCCCTGCGCAGCATCTCCCAGGGGCTGTTGTGACTGCACTGACCTTCTAGAGGTGGTCGTGAGCTAGCCCAGAGAAGCAGCGTTATATCTGTGCAGGTTGATGGCATGGCTCTAACCTGAGCTCTGGTGGCTCCAAGAGGACCTGTGGGGTCTGGGCATTGGGAAGGGTCTCCAGGGAGTGAGTGGCTCATCTTGACTGTGGAAGCCCTGGGCCTCTCCAAGCAACTGCACCTAACCATACAATCTCTCTCGTGATGGGGGGTCAGAGGGGGATTGACTCACGCAGTGACTTCCAACCTCACCGTGCTTGTGACCGGTGCCAAACTGAACAAGAGACCAGGCAAAGTGGTCTCGAAGCAGGGGTGCCCCTTCCTCTTCTCCCACCAGAGAGGACCTGGCGTACCACGGCCGTTCAGATGGAGCATGAGGCGGACTGGGAGAAGGGGACATGTTTCAGGACTCTCCCTGACCACTCAGAGATCTTCATCTAGCTTCTCTACTTCACCAGCCCCAGGTGGGCTGCTGGGCTCTAGCTGCCCCCTAGCTGAGTTTAGGCTCCTGGTGGCAGTGGCTGGCTCTGTGGGGTTTAGCAGTTGAGCTTTTTTTAATATGCTATTTATGGTTTTTTTTATGTTTTTTTTTAAATCTTTTCTCCCCTATCCCTGTCCCCTTGCAGTTCCAGGGCTTTGTCACAGCAGAAGCTCCTCCAGCCGAGCGGCAGGGGAAGATTGCCAGGGGATTATTGAAAGGCCTACGCAGCAGGGAAGGCCGGCTTCCGGAGAGCATGAGGGAGGCTGCAGCTGAACGCCAGCTGGGGGTTCCTGAGAGCACGTGGAAGGGCTGAGCAGGAGCTGCGCACACAGCCCGGGGGTGGGGCGGGGAGCTGCCGAGAGACCCCCACCGAGCTGCAGCTGTTCCCCGGCCCTGCTACAGATGTGGAGCTCCTCAAGAGCTCAGCTGTCTCCCAGGCAACTAGAGCCAGGGAGGCCCCCTCAGTTGCGAGGAGCCGCTGATGGAAAGCAGCAGCCAACCAGATGCGGGCGAGGCGCAGTGGGAACCTGGCTCTCTAGCCCCTTACGCAGAGTCCCCCTGAGATGCGCTTTTCTTCCCCGTCCTGGACAGTGTCTTGCAGCAGGTGACCGGCCGACAAGGGGCTAGATCCTGGGTCTGCGCGCACCAAGACTTGCTCCTTTCGTTCCCCGGGCCAGCGGAGCTTGCAGGAGATGAGGAGCACGGCTCCCCTTTGGGGCCCAAGGCAGAAGGGAGCTGTTTGCCCACGAGAGACTCAGGCTCCTGTTGCTTGTTAATCCAGGGCTTGGGGACTGACAGCCGGACTTCCAGCAGCTCCCTCGCTCCCTGCCTTGGCTTGTAACGGAGCATCTGGGGCCCAGCTGGGCTCTGGGCATCGAGAGATGTGACTGCACCTGCGGTTATTAAAGAGCCCCCAGGGAGCTGGACGTGTCACTGTGCCAATCTCCAGTGTACTTCCCCCCTGTCTTGTGCATCCCCCCAGCCTGCCCTATGCCCTGCTGCCGTGGAGAGGGTGGGCAGCGTACTGTCGGCACAGGCTGGCTGGCACATCAGCAGCGGACCCGGTGACCCCACCCCTGCCCCCGGCCCTGGCAGGGTGGTCCTTTCCTCTCCCCCCTCCACCATGAAGTGCTCCCTGCGGTTCTGGTTTCTCTCGACTGCCTTCCTGCTGGCTTTCGTCATGTCACTTCTCTTCACGTACTCGCACCCCAGCATGGCCTACCTGGACTCCGGCAGCCCAGGAGGCTTCCACCGGGTCAAACTGGTGCCCGGCTACGCCGGCATGCAGCGCCTCAGCCAGGGCGGGCGCCTCGGGGAGGGGTGCGCCTGCCACAGGTGCACGGAGGACGCAGGGGCCTTGGCGTGGTTCACCAGCCACTACGACAGCAACATCTCCCCGGTGTGGACCAAGGAGAACATGGACCTCCCGCTGGATGTCCAGAGGTGGTGGATGGTGAGTGAGCCCCTGCCAGGGGGCCGTGGGTCGGTGGATCTCAAGCACTTGTGCTGGGAGGGAGGGAGTCTCCTGCATCCCTGCAGTTTGTCTCACCCACCCAGAGGCTGCACTGCTGCTGGATAAGCCGCGTTCCTTGGCCTCCCGGGAGGTCTGCTCGAATGACTGACCCGCTCCCCTCTAGGGGCCAGAGTTTGCTGGCGGCCTAGTTGTAACCTGCCTGCTAGGGCGCATCCTCCATTGGCTCTCAGGGCCTCCCAATCAGACAGGCCTTGGCTGTCTGTCAACGCTGGTCCTGAGCCCAGCTGGGCTCCTCCTAGCTCATGCTCCTGCAATGATGCAATCTCCCAGGCTGAGCACTGCCTCAGTGACCTCTGTGCAGCCCCACTGCCTTCCCTGGGGCTGAGTGCAGTGAACAGAGGGTGGAGTTTGGGGAAGTAGGGGCAGTCCCGTGTCTAGCCTGCAGGGAGCAGTGCGGTCTAGTGGTTAGTGCACACAGCACAGCTGGGAGTTGGACCTGACTCTCCATTGCCCACTTCTCATCAAGTCACTTTCACCAGGGAGCACAGCTCTGCCATTCGGTCCTGCCAGCACTGGTGTAAAATCACACCCCTGGGCTCCCATCCCAGCTCTGCCACTGACTTGCTCCCTAGCCTCAGGTGAGTCACTCTTCTGGCCTCTGTTTCCCCAGCTTAAAATGGGGTGAAGCTCACCTCACAGGGAGATGAATCTATCCATGGAGGGGAGGGGACACCCCGAGAACATCAGCTCGCGTGGGCTGAAGACTCCTCTTTCCCCCCCTCCTCGGCCCCCAGTTCCAGTGTGTGCTGTCGAGGATAGATCCCCTCTGCTCTCTAACTGTGTATCAAGTAAAGATCCCGTCTCCCTGTTACCCTGGACAGAGAATCCTGGCACGTTCCTGGCGCAGACGGTCATGGTGCTCATGCAGATGATGGGGCTGTGGGAGCACCTGCTTAGGTGTGAGGCAGATGTCCTGAAACCCAAATAAGATGCCAGGGATTGAGGGGATCTCTGCTGCTGGCGTTGCTGCCTGTGCACAGAGAGATTCTTTTCCATGGGAAGGGCGATGCCAATGTGAAAACGAGGCTTTTTAGATCTTGTCCTGCTGCCTGCAGCCGCCCTGCTATTGGGTGCTGTGTGCCACAGGCAATTTGGGGACCCTGACATGCAGATGCCTTGGTTCTGGGTTTCAAGCCAGCTGTCCAGCTTGCCACCTGTCCAGGTGCCCACATGCAGCTGCCAAGATGGGGGGAGGGAAGCTGCCAGTTGCCAGGTTGTACTTTTCATTCTTCCAGAAGTTCCGAGTGCGTGTAGCCATTGCTGAGCTGAGGGGGCTCGGTGCATCTGGGACCCCATGGACCAAAAGTAGTTGTTCCCAGAGCAGCCTGGCCAGCCTAGCTTGCAGTGGGGCCTGGCAGCTACACCCCATTCCCAACAGAAGGCTGCATCAGCCTCCTGCATCTCGCCCTGGCTGCTGTCTGGGAACTGGCTGGCTTGTTTTGGGAGGGTGACCGGATCTCTCTCCGCAGCAACAGCAGCCTCTCCTGCTAGGCCTGTCCCCTGGCGCCTGAGCTGTGCAGGACCCGGGGGTGGGGGCGGTGTTCCTGCTCTTCACACTCTTCTCTTTGCTCCATGTGCAACACTGGCCTGTACTGGGAGGGGGCTGCCCCATCCCTCGTGGCAGGGCCATTAGTTGATGTTCCAGGTTTAGTAACCAAGAGGTGGCGTGGAGACAGAAGCCTCTTGTTTGCCAAATAGCTCTGGGTAATGAGCCCTGTCTGTCCATGGGATCGCAGCCTTTCCTGCCTGTTGCTGCACGGCTCTGTGCGCAGCTTGCTGGGGCTATGTGCTGGAGAGGCCGCTATTGCTTTGGCACAGCCTTGGCTGGTCCAGCTGCTAATGGAGGGGCTCAGGCCGAGCGAGCAGAAGGAGATCTTAGCTCTCGTCCTTGGGATCTCCCACGTCCTTTCCGGGAGTCCACGAGAGCTCCTGTGCTCCCCGCCTGTCCCCATCAGTTGTGATGGTGCATGGGCTCTTGATCTGCCACGAGGGGCTCATTCTGTTACCCCCACCCAATGCTGGCTCCGGGCACCAAGAGCCCTGCTCCAGTGGCTAAAAAAAAAAAAAAGTGGATAAACTCACCTCAGCCCCTGAATGAGAAGTGGGAAAGCTCTGCCTCCCCCACTCTCCCTACACTAGCCCTGGATTTGCGGCTGGTGAACGGGTAGGGCTGGGTGACGTTTTTCAGCTGGATGGTTTGTTGGCTGAAAAAGGCAGTTTGGGGCTGACCCAAGTATTGGTGAATTCCTGCCGAGTTCCCTGAATCGCTTCCACCAGACGGGAGAAGCCGGAACGTTTCCTTTGACCCCTGCATTTAGTTTCAAGTGTGAGCTTTAGCCCTGTGAGTAGGGTACTCACCGGGGAGTGGGGGTCTGGGTTCATGTACCGCCCCCCACTGCTGACGTGGAGAAGGGCTGTGAGGTTGGCTCTTCTCCACTGCAGCAGGGAGCCCTGGCCACAGGGCTATGGGCTATTCTGGAATGGTTCAGGCTATTCCACTCTGTCTAAATTACTCACTTTGGTGTCCCACATCCAAGGCAAGTGCCCTAATCCCCTGGGCAATAGAGTCCTTCCCACTCTTTCCCTGGCTTGGCTGGATGGTTCCTTCGAAATTGTGGTTAGCACTGACCCCCTTCACTCCAGCCTGTGTCTCCTGTGAGCAGAGAGTGCCTCGGGATTGTTATCAACCAGCCCAGCAGCTTTACTGGCATGTTCCCAACTCCCAGCAATCCAGGGGAGTGCTGCTAAGTGGGCATCAGAGTGGCATGCACTGTCTCCCCTGCAGAACCTGCCTTAGTGCCTGCCTGGCTGGGCACCCCTCTTGACTGGGGGCTGTCACTGGGGCACAGGCTGGAGGTGATGGCTGCCGACCACGCAGCAGCTGCTGGAGTGGAATGGCCTAATTTCCCTCAGACAGCAGACTCTAGCTATGGGAGCAGGCGCATCGGGCTGTTTAAATATTGATGATTGCCTTTACGCAGTGTTACTCCTGAGACAGTTCCCACACTGGGCGGGGGGGGGGCTGGGAATCGGGAGCTGCTCCACTGCAGTCACTGGCTCCCGTATGACCTAGCTGGCCCTGCAAACTGTTACCATCCGGGGGGGCTTTGGTGGCTGTTAGAAAAGCCGATGATGCTCTTGGGCCAGACCGATGGGTGGGCGGTCGGGAGAGCGTCCCTCTGCAGGGATGGGAGACGTTGGGCTTGGAGCCATCAGCTGGCACAATAGCATGTTTCTCTGGTGCCCTGGGGGGTGTCTCGGCTCTCCGCACCAAGCTGCCCTTCTGCCTCCCTTTCTGTAGCCTGCTGCGTTTGGCTGCTGGGCAGAACAAGGCAGGTGCTTCATACGAGATGCTCTCACGGCAACGCGGACCAAAATCACTGGCTGGGACCTGTAAGAATTTGCATCCCTGCAGTACCTGAGCCCCACAAACCCTGAGTTCCTCCTTAACACCCCAGTAAAGCACTATCCTCATTTTATAGATGGAAACCAGTGGCACAGGGAGAAATAAGAGACTTGGCTAGGGTCAGCCCGGGAGTCTGTGGCAGAGCCAGGGAGCTGACCCCAGATCTGCAGAGTCCATTAGACCCTCCTGCCTTCCAGCGCGATTGTGTTTTTTAAGCACCGTGGGCCCACGTCCACTCGTGTGTGGGTGTAACTCAAGAATAAGGAAGTGAGCAGCGTGAGTGAGAATTGGGTCCCTCATCGTCTCACTTGTCTCCAACGCGCCAGGCCAGCCGCCAGCACTATGTGAACCATCCTTCTTGACGCTCTTCCGTCTGGCTGGCGATGGGTTTCATTACAGCTTCCCCTGCAGTGCTGGCAAACCAGCCTGCTGCCACTCTAGTGTGAAAGAGTCTGGCAGGGCAGTGCACTGGAAGGGAGGGTGACTTTGCTAGGTCAGTTCTGCTGTCCAAGCGGGGACAAAATTGCAAGACGATGGGCTCAGAGACCAGGAGGTGTCCTCATGTGGAGGCAGATTATCCCCTGGCTGCCTACCCTGGGGTCCTTGCAGTTGCTGGAGATGGAATGTGGATTAGATGGGGTTTGGGTGTGGTCCACTCTGGCAATTCTGTGTTCCTGTTTAATGGTGCCGAATAAGGAGCTTTCAGACATAAGGACCCAGTCTGGAAGGGTCACAGACACCCCCATAACACCGCCCTGGTTGTAAGCTCCATCTCCTGAAGAAAAACCAGACAAAACCACACCCCGCCTGACTACACCCACGTTACTAGGCCAGAATAGTGTAAATGACAGAGGGAAGGAAACTGCATAGTTAGAAATGCAAAGAATTTGAAACCTGATGCTGCTGGTTCTCCGAGGTGCTTTTGTCTCCAAAGGATTCCGCTTAAATGCAAAGTCTTACAGTCCATTCAAAGCATGTAAGAGACCCAAGCTGCCCATTGGGCAGCCAAGCTGGCTTCCCCAACCACTCAATTGCAAGAGAGACTTGGAGTGGGAGTAGCAGTAGCTGATGTGTGGTAGCCGGTGTGCCAACTGCTTCAGCTTGTTATCCAGCTGGGGGTTGAACCCAGGCAGCGTGAGTAATCCCCTATGGGCTATTTTTGGTCTGTGCCCTCTGGGTGCTGCAGCAAAGCCTACCTACTGCTGAAGCTGTATGGGATCAAAGCCATCCCAAGGTCTGGCACTTTTAACCTTGTCTTTAAAGGCACAAGGGTTGCGGGACGGGGCAGAAGTCTTGGGCCCAGACTCAAAATATGTTGCTGTTCCTTTAACACAGGGGTGGGGAAATTACGGCCCGCGGGACAGATGTGGCCCGCCAGCCATTTAAATCTGGCCCTCAGGCTCCCGTTGGGGAGCAGGGTCAGGGGCCGCTCCATGCACCAGCTCCAGCACTCCAGCCAGGGAGCAGGGGTGGGGGCCGCTCCACTTGGCTCCCGGAAGCAGCGGCATGTCCCCCATCCGGCTCCTACAGTTAGGGGTAGCCAGAGGGCTCTGCTCTGCACACTGCCCCCACCCCAAGCGCCGCCTTCGCAGCTCCCATTGGCCAGGAACCACAGCCAATGGGAGCTGCAGGGCTGGCCCCTGTGGACAGGGCAGCATAGCCACGCCTCTGTGTAGGAGCCAGAGAAGGCACATGCTGCTGCTTTCAGGAGTCACTTGAGGTGAGCACTGCCCGGGGCCTGCTCCCCCCATGGCCCAATCTCCTGCCTCCACCCTCTGAACCTCTCGATTCCAGCCTGGAGCCCCCTCCTGCAGCCCAAACCTCTCAGCCTCAGCACCAGTCCAGAGCCCCCTCCTGCACCCTGAACTCCTTATTTCTGGCCCTGCCCTGGACCCCGCACCCCCAGCCAGAGCCCACGCCCCAACCCCAATTTCGTGAGTGTTCATGGCCTGTGATACAATTTCTATTCCCAGATATGGCCCTCAGCCCCAAAAGTTTGCCCACCCCTGCTTTAACATCTTGCCCCTTCCTTTCTCCTCCGATTTCCCCCACCACCACTGTGGGTCTCTGGTCCTGTCCCAGGAGCGCTGGTCATGCTTCTCCTGTGCCCGCAGGAGCTCGCTGCTAAGGCCGGTACCATCTCCTCCTTTGCACGGTGCCCCAGGAGCAGAGGCCGATGGGCGCAGTCTGAGCAGTGCCTGGCAGCAGGACTGTCTAGCCCAGGTGGGCGGCTGGAGATGGGTGCTATAGAAACCTCTCCCGGCCTGGCATCTCACTGGCCCTTGTGTGTCTCTGCAGATGCTGCAGCCCCAGTTCAAATCCCACAACACTAATGAAGTCCTGGGCAAGCTCTTCCAGATCGTGCCGGGTGAGAACCCCTACGGCTCCCGCGACCCCAGGAAGTGCCGGCGCTGCGCTGTGGTGGGCAACTCGGGCAACCTGCGCGGCTCTGGCTACGGGCGAGAGATCGACAGGCACGACTTCGTCATGAGGTGGGTGGTCGGTTTGGCTGGCTCCCGTGGAGCGGTGAGCTGCGGACGGAGGCACAGTCTCAGCGCTGGGCCGGCTTTCGCGTCGGATCATGTCTGAGCAAACTAGGTGGAAGTGCTTTGCTCTTGCCTTCATTTCAGAGCAGCTTCCCCCCCCCCCCCAGTCCTCAGAGGGCACCTGCTCACTCGGGCCTGGCTCTGTACTGGCTGAGTCCTCCGCCTCCACCGCCCTCCCTAGGCTGGGGCTTCTCCTTGTTTCATTAACTCCAGTCTTGGGAAGAGCTGTGTCTATCGGGGGCTGTCGTGTCACTGGGGAGTGGCTGTCTCTGATGAACAGCAGAACGCAGGACAGCCAGGCTGGGACCTGCCCTGGAAAGCAGGGAGTGGGGTGTGCAGAGAGGCAGCTGCTGTGTGAGGCTGCTGCAGTGTTTAGCACATGCCATGTCAGGTCGCAGCCTCTCTGGGTGTGTCTCCACTGCACACTGAGCCCAGGCTGTGACTCAGGTTTGAGCCCATACCCCCTTCCATCCACACATGGATCAGTCGGATTTGGGGCAGCCAGCGCTCGGGACCCAGGCCATAGGAGCGGGCTAGGAAGTGAGTCAGAGCCCAGGTCCTGCTGTGTTTCGGGTCCAAGCCCTGGTCTGTAGCGTGGCCGGAGGTCTTAGCACGACTGCAAGACCCGTGTCCAGCAGCTGTCAGCCCAGGTTCACGATGCCGTGTGAACACTCCAGCATGGGCTTTCCCAGCTCCAGGTCCACAAGCCCACGGTGGGGCCAGGGATGCAATGGGGATGAGTCTCCAGCCCAGCAGCTACAAGGAAAGGCAGCTGCTCCCCGCTCCTGAGTTCCCAGGTCCCCACACTCACTCTCAGCCCGACTTGGAGGCTGTAGTAAATGGCAGTGGTGGGGAGGAACAATCGTTCTCCATTCTTCTAAAGACCTTTCTAGTTCTGATCATTTAAACAGTGGAACGATAAAATCTCTGTACCCAGCTTCCCCGTGGCCTCCCCCAATGGGTGGGGTAGGAAGGCAGGTTTCCCAGCATGCTTTGGAGGCACAGTGCAGGCGCAGGGTGGAAAGAGTCGGCTACTTGCAATGCTCAGGATGACCAGTAGAGATGCGTCCAGGGTTAGAGACCCCGCGACGTGGCCTGGGTCAAACACAAGCTAAGCTGAGGTCAGAAATCGCTGGTGGGGATCCCCTGGCCAGGGCAGTGCAGGAGGCTGCTGGCTGATCTGGCACTGGTTCATCTGCCTTCATGGTAGGGTCTCCCACCTCCTTCCTTCTTGGTTCCCCGCCGCAATGCCCATCTCTGCACTAGAGGGGCCAGGGATCCCTCACTTGCTGTGCGTGGCAGCAGTGGTGGGGGCTGCGGGGTATACAGTGGTTGGGTGTTTTGGCCTCCAAGGTGTTTAGCCCTGCTGGGAGGACCTTCCTTCCATCTGGCCTTCACTTCCCAGTCCAGCTGCGTCCTGAGACAACTCTGCTCTCTGATCCATGCTCTGTGCCCCCAAAATAAGAACGGCCAGGTGCGATTGCCCACGCAGGCCCAAGAGCCCTTTGAATCTCTGGGGGACGGGGTTCAGATCTCCTGAATCACCTGGGGAGCACAAGTCCTGGTGCCGCTGGTGTTCCTAAGACCTTTTGAAGACCTTACTGCTGTGCACCCTGCTCCGCATGCTGGTTTCC
Organism: Gopherus evgoodei; assembly: GCF_007399415.2. Taxonomy (NCBI): domain Eukaryota; kingdom Metazoa; phylum Chordata; order Testudines; family Testudinidae; genus Gopherus; species Gopherus evgoodei. Next base: position 4,201,851 of record NC_044333.1, on the reverse strand, counting down.
CCTCTCGGGAAGCCCGAAGGCCTCTTACCAAGAACCTTGGCGGAATGGTCCGGGTGGATCAGCTGCTCGCTGTCCGTTTTTATCATTCTCCTTGTGCTGGTCACTGGATGACCCTGAGCAGCAGCTAGAACATCTGGCTGTTCCTCTGTCCTTGTCAGACACCTTGACACCTTCCTCCCTTCCCCGTGGCCTTCCCTGGCCAGGCCTGGCTCCGCACCACGGCGTAGCTAGGGCTGAATCACTGGCCTGGTCATAGACTCTTCTCCACCCCCTTCCTTCCCTTCGCAGCTAGCAGGAGGAACTCCCCCTTGTTGTAAGCTGGCCAGTGGCTCAGCTGGATGCAGCCCGGTTGCCTTTGCTATCTTACCGCTGTGCTCACTCCTGCTGGCTTTGTCCTCTGCCCACTGGAGCTCACTCTCTGACACGGGCCCCGTGACTGCTGGCACGCGGAGGGTTGTGTTTGTTCAGAGGCTGGATTCTGGGGACCCTGGGACTGCACAGGATCAGGGAGGATATATTTGGGCCGGGGTCTCCTATATGCAGGAGGGAGGCCCCTGGGGACCAGCTTCCCACATGGAGTTGCTGCTCTGCCAGGGAAGTGGGGGACAGGAGACGTTGTCGCCCTGGCTCTGAGTGGGGCTTGGAACGTTCAGCTGCAGGGAGAGACCCGTCTTAGTGAATGCTGACCCAGGGTTCTCTCAAACACTGGAGCTCCACAGCCATGGGAAATTATGGCTCCAAAAGTATCCAAACCCAGGTGAGGGCTTTGAGACCAATCCAGGCTCCTTGGCTGACATGGGAGGCCACCCCTGTGCCTCCAGGCTCCTCTGCAGCAAGCATCAGGTGCTAGGCGCTGAGATTGTGCAGTGGGAGAATCCCGGGGGAAAACTCCTAACTTGTGAAGTAAGTCTGTGATCAAGAATGGGCCTCTCCCCAAAACACCAGCCCTGTCTTGCAGCTGAGAGTCTGCCTGGATAACTGGTCCCATCTGTCTTTGTCAGTGCAGAGGCTTGCCCAGCCCTCACTGACCAGAATCAGCCCTCGCTATGTGCATTGCTCTGCCCAGCTGTTAGGCAGGATGCCAGCCCAGCATTCTCTGTCTTGTGGCAGCTGCCTCTCAGTGGTGCTGCCCCACGCATGGAAAGGTTCATGAAGCCCCCAGGAGCCTTCAGGATGGAAGGCGCTGTAGAAATGCCTGGCTGTTGTTTACTCTCCCTCTGACTTTCAGAGGCTGTTCGCTCACCTAAGCCAGAACAAAACTTGCTCTACCTGCCAGCTCAGCTTGGTGTCTGAAAATCAGGCTGTTCTTCCTGCCCCGTACGTAGGGTGCTGCCAAATTCATAGCCATGAAAAATGCATCGCAGACCATGAAATCTGCTCTCCCTCTGGGAAATCTGGTCTTCTGTGTGCTTTTATCCTATGCTATACAGATTTCACGGGGAAGACCAACGATTCTCAAACTGGGGGTCCTGAGTCAAAAGGGAATTGCAGGAGGTCACAAGGTTATTTGGGGGAGCGGGGGTATTGCCACCCTTACTTCTGTGCTGCCGTCAGAACTGGGCGGCCGCAGAGCGGCGGCTGTTGGGTGCTGCTGTCAGAGCTGGCGCCAGGCTAACAGTTGCTGCTCTGTGGCCGCCCAGCTCTGAAGGCAGCACCCAGCAGCAGCAGCGCAGAAGTAAGGATAGCAGTACCACCCAACAATAACCTTGTGATTTCCCACCCCCCCACCCCCCAGCTCCTTCTTGGGTCAGGACTCCTACAGTTACAACCCCGTGACATTTTAGATTATAAATTGCTGAAATCGTGAAATCTGATTATATATAATATAATATAATATAATATATTTTTAATCCTGCACTTGTGAAATTGACCAAAATGGACCGTGAATTGGGTAGGGCCCTACCCGTACATAGCTCGCCGAGAACAGTGCTGGAGCCGGAATGCAGCAGCTGCTGCAGGAGGCAGGAATTGTTCCAGCTTCACCTTTGCTGCAGTCTCGCTGCCCCAGTGGAATTGTATCGATCCTTCCGTTAGGACGTTGCTCCAGAAACCAGCTCCTGACGCTGACAAACTCCTCTATTGCTGCCCTGTCTCTAATCGCCCATCCTCAGGGAAGCTCACGGAGAATGTTCTCCAGGCCGGCCTGTGCATCCCCTGTGATGGCTCGATCAGGGATCCATGCTCCTTCATGTCACCGTGCCAGCAGTCTCTGGTGCTGTTTGTTTGGGGGGCAGTGGTTACTGACCTGTGGATCGCAGTCAAAACTGTCCCTAGCTGTTCATTATCTGAGCACTGCCCTATCCTGCGCACAAAATGAGCCAGCTGCACGGAAAGTGGTCATGTCATTAAAGCCTGTATCGCCAGGCAGCAGCACCGGGGGCTAACGGGAGGCTGCACAGGTGCCTGTAATTAGGGTGTTTCCTGTCTTTGTGTGTGTGTGTGTAATAGAACATATATGGGGTTAGTCACATTCCATCTGTCTGTGTCTTGGGGACAGTTTCAACCTGGAAAGGATGCTCGCTACTGAGGCCGCAAGCCAGGCCTGAAACGCGTGCAGCCTGGGCTTCTCCTGAAACCGGCTCCTTGCCCAATTCCTGCTTCACTGCTGCCACGTAGTGGTGAAATGCAGCTTGGACTATGGGTGATGTGGCAGAGTGCAGCAAGGAGCTCTGGGTGGTGGAAAAGAGCAAAATCACAAGAGAAACGTGACTCCGCAGCAGGGAAGAGCCAGTGAGTTCCTATATTAATAATGTTCATGGCCAGAAGGGACCATTAGATCAGCCTGATCGCTGGTGTATCACAGGCCATTACATTGCACCCAGATAGCCCTGTATGAAACCCAGCAACTTGACTTCGATGAGATCTTCCTGAAAGGCATCCAGCCTTGAGCTGAAGGCATCAAGAGATGGAGAACCCTCTGCTACCAGCTAGTCACCCTGACTGGGAGCAATTTGTGCCTAATTTCTGTCTGGCTTCAGCTTCCAGCCAGTGGTTCTCGTTCAGTCTTTCTCCTCTCGATTCAAGACCTTATTAGTACCAGGGATGTTCTCCCGGTGAAGGTACCTACACGCTAATCTGATCACCTTGCAATTGGCCTTCTGATGAGCTGAACAGACAGAGGTCTAACTCTCGCTCTACGGTGTCTTCTCCAGCTCTTTCTGCCCCTCTTCCATTTTTCAACATCCTTCTTAAAATGTGGACCCCAGAACTGAACGCACGATTCCAGTATCGGTCCTATCAGTGCCATGTTCAAAGGTAAGATCATCGCCTTCCTCCAACTCACTAATCCCTGCTTGTACATCCAAGGATCATGCCACAGCATCACACAAGAGCTCATTTTTCAGTCACTGCTTTCTAGGGCACAGTCTCCCATCTGGCTTCCTTGCAGTCCTGGCCCTTGGATGTATTTACCACATTTTGTTTAACTGGGGCCATCTTCCCAAGGAGTTCAGATCGCTCTGCAGGGCTGCCGAGAGCTGGTTCGGGCCCCGGTGAAAAAAATTTTTGGACCCCCCTCAGCAAGGGTGGACCGACTTACCAGGGCCAGGGAAGCAGGGCCCTGGGCCCCCTTCCGGAGCACCGGGCCCCGGTAATTTGTACCGGCTTCCCCCCTGTCGTCAGCCCTGTCGGTCTGTATGACTGCCCTGCCCTGGTTATTTAGAACTCAGCCAGTCTTTGGGGAGGATTTTTAAATTCCCAAGGACGCTTCCCCTGGCCCATGGAGCTAGTCTGCACTGAGGAACACGGGGAGCTGGGAAATGCGTTCCCTGGGGCTGGGTGTCTTGCTCAGTCTGCTGAAGCATCTAGCACGGGCTCATCTCACCTGGGATGGATCCCTGGCCTGGTCCAGTCTGGCAGTGCCCGTTCCTATAAGTTGGGGCCCCACTGGGCCAGGTGCATTACAAACCCCACCCGTGAGATAGGCCCTGCCCCAAAGTGGAAATCCATGGCTTTAGAAGCAGCGTTGGGTGCATTGTTTGCTGGACTGCAGTTCTGCTTCTGTCTGTCACACTAACGCTGCTCACCTTGACATGGGGTTACAGCTACAGCTAAGGGCTGGCGGCTCAGCTCCCGAAACGCTACGCGATGTTCAGAGGCGGCTGTAGGTGTTCAGCATGGGCCTGGCAGTGGGCCTGAGCAGCCCAGGGGAGGTGGGCTGGCTTGGGACAGTGCAGTTCTGAACCCTGCAGGACCATCGCTGGGATTTCTTTAAAAAAAAAAAAAAAAGTCTAAGAGAAGAGGAGACAGACCTCCTCGAAGGCAGCCCCGAGGCTGAGCAGCGGGGAAGGGAATGGAAAAGGTTCCTTGGATTGATTACTAAGCACATACCCAGTGTACCCAGCTGGAGCAGGATTGCAGTTTTTAATTGCTGCCCTGTGCGTCTAACCAATCCAGCTGCTCTGTGCAAATGACCTGGAGGTCACGAGACGGTTGTTCTCTCTGCAGAATGAACCAGGCTCCCACCGTGGGGTTTGAAGCCGACGTCGGGGGCAGGACCACCCATCACTTCATGTACCCAGAGAGTGCCAAGAACCTGCCTGCCAACGTCAGCTTCGTGCTGGTGCCCTTCAAAGCCCTGGACCTGCTGTGGATCACGAGTGCCCTGTCGACCGGGCAGATCAGATTGTGAGTAGCCAGCGAGGCTGCGGGAAGAAACACCCCTTCTGCCTGGCCTTTGGCCGGTAAGCTCCAAGACGCTGTGTGCCAGGCCCTCTGGTGCCACCCGGGGAACACCGAGCCTGTCCCCATGGGCTGCTGGCTCCCAGGGCAGCACTGGGAATGAACAGAAGCCGCCATCTTCTGATGGTTTCTGCTCAGAGTCCAATCCTGCACCACCGAAAGCCAGTAGTGAATGGTACCATTGGTTCCTTGGGCAATGGATCAGGCCCTAAATAAGCCTTTCATTCAGCTCCCTGTGGTATTCAGGAATGCCCAGGGCACTCCCCAAGCGGAGGAGGTAGGGGAGAGGACTTGCTAGTGGGATGTAGTGCTGGGGAAGTTAGCCGGGCTCTGCTCCATGCTCGGATCCGCAGGGCAAGTCACATTCGCCAGAGCTAAACTCTCCTGGAAGGCAGGAGGGCAGAGTGGGTGAGAGCTGGTGGTTTGACTGTGAGCCAGACTGGCGTGGAGAGAATTACAGCATCTCCCTGCTTAATTTGGGGCAGCAGGCCACTGGGCAGTGGAAATGTGTGGTCCCTAAGTCAGACTCTTTAACACCTACAGTGCGAAGGGAGCCCAGGGGAGACTCTGAGCAGCTCTTCTTCCACCCATGGGCTTGTCGCTTCCCATCAAGCTTGTTTAATGCTGAGCCGAGCAGTAATCTCGGCCTGCCACCCCCTGCAGATGACCACACGGGCTGGTAACTCGCCCTCACTGCTCTACCTGCACAGTGAATTGGAGCCATTCCTAATGCAGGGAGGGAAGGAAGGGATCGCTTGCAGAGCCCCCCACTGCTGCCTTCCACGGGAAAGGTGTGGTACTGCCTGAGGTACCTAAGTATTCGGAAGGGCATCTCCTTCTAACACGATCCCATAATACTAGAATGAGAAGTCATTGCCAAGGTGACTGGAAGGTAAATGCAGGGAAAGTAAAAGGAAATGGGGCGTAATCTCTCTGGGCCTCTGTTTCCCCATCTGTAAAGGGGGGGAATCTGTCTGTCTACCCCCAGCAGGACCCAGCTACTGGACAGGGAGGGAGGAGTGCATTGGCAGTTCCCCCTCACCACCCTTGGCAGGCCTGGCTCCGTGTTTCAAAGGCCCTGATTCAGGAGGGTACTTAGGCATGTACGTAACCTTAAGCACCTGAGCATTGCTCCTGATGTCAGTGGGACCAGGCTGCAGTACCCTCCTGAATTGGGCCGCAAGTGACTGACCTCTCCTGTTAGTTGTGCCCTGCCTTGTGTACCCTCTCATGGTAATGCCTTGTGGAGTGCTGTGCGCCTTGGAGATAACCTGCCTCTCTGCTATTCCAGCACATATGCGCCTGTGAAGCCCTTCCTTCGTGTGGACAAGGAGAAGGTAAGGCTGGCTCCAGGCTCCCTTTCCTAGGCCTTTCCTGACTGTACGGGGGCTACAGAACACCCTGCTCAGCATCCGCTGGCTAGAGAAACCCCCACTCTTGGTCCCCTCTGGAGCATTTCCCTTAATTCTGCCTTGGCTTTTTGGCACTGAGAACATAGACAACCGTTCCAGCCCTGGCTGGAAAATGAACGTCTTTGTCCAACAGCTTCATCCCTAGCACAGACAAGGCTGCAGGGGCTCTGACGTAGCTAGAAGCCAGTGAATGTTGCTGTATCTTCACGACGAGGGGTACCATGAACTTCTCAGACTCTTCACTTCTCGTGGTTCGGGGGTTGCCTTCTTCCAAAGGTTGCACCATGTTCTGCTGATCCCACAGCTGATCTTGCATTTGGTTGTGTCCCCATGAGAGGGGTGGCCTGGAGCTGGTCAGCCCTAGGAGAATGCACCAGATTCCTGCAGAACCAAGCAATGTGGGACTGACTTTGCAATGCCCAAATTAGAAGAATGTTTCTGACCATTAGAGGAGGGAGGTTCTAGACCAGACTATGCTCCTGAGCTACTTGTGCACGTGCTTCTCCCCTCCCTGTGTTTTAGTTTTGGGGAGCATTTACACAGCCTGACCTCTGGACCTCGGCTTTCTTCCAGGTGCAGATCTACAACCCAGCCTTCTTCAAATACATTCACGACAGGTGGACCGAGCACCACGGGCGATACCCCTCCACGGGGATGCTAGTGCTGTTCTTCGCGCTTCATGTTTGTGATGAGGTGGGTTCAGGAATGGTTAGTAAGGCCGCCAGGGCAGAGCCAGAGATCTGGGGTTCCATGTGATGTGCCCTCCCCTGCACTCGCCTCCTCACCATGCTGGCAAGAGACAAACCGTCCAGCAGAGCACTGGCCAGTAACACTCAGTCCTAGCCAGCTTCACACAGCCAGTACTAAGCCTAGCGTTCCTGCACGGGAGCCCAGCATTGCTGAAGTCTGCCCACGGTTGCCAATGGTGACTGTCTCCTAGACAGCGGTTTCTGCTATTGTCTAGCCATCTCGTGCTGAAATGGCCTGAAAAAGCCAATCCAAGTTCTGCATCAGACTTGCAGGCTTCCTTCTTCTGGGAAAAGCATCAGCTCCCTCTGGGAGAGATGGTGATTTGCCAGGAGTGGTGGCAGGGCACCTTAGGCTGGGCTAAGGGTTCTGCTTTGTGCTTTGGACTTGGATAGCTTCTTCGCGGGGTTTATCTGAAGCCCACTGTGCTGCCTGGTACCCTTCCCCAGCCAGCACTTAAAGCTCTTCGTTCAGGTGAAATACAGCCCCAAACGGTCGTCTTTCCGAGATCCCAAATTGGATGGGGCCATTGTGATGATCTAGTCCGACCTCCTGCATGATCCAGGCCAGAGACCTTCCCCCAACAGTGTTACGTAACAAACTGGTGCCCATAAACTGTGATCCAATCTTAAAAGAGAGCGAGAGAGACCTTAATTCCAGCCCATGCCGCTGACTCTCCTCCCCAAACTATAGCATGAGGCCATGCTCCTGGCCTGCCTAGCACATCCAGGGTTGTGGGCTCAACTTCTGTCTGTCCGGTGGACTGCACAGATCTCAGTATGACAAATTCTAATGCCTGGGCTCCAGACTGGTGTGCAGAAAGGGTTCCCTGAGCAGATTGCTGTAATGTACCATGTTACACTGGAATGCGGGATTTCCCAGGCTGGATCAGGCACCGGCCCAGCATCCTGGGCCCAGCCTTGCCTAATGCCTGATGTGTCAGAGGCATGCAGAAAAACCCACAATGCACGTTCTTGCCCCAAAGCAGCATCTCTGCCTGCCAAGCTCCGATGCTCTTGCTGTAATTGCTGTTCCCCCTCTCTGGCTGCAGGTGAATGTCTTTGGATTCGGGGCAGACAGCTGGGGCAACTGGCACCATTACTGGGAGAACAATCGCTATGCTGGGGAGTTCCGGAAGACCGGGGTGCACGATGCGGACTTTGAGGCGCACATAATTGACATGCTGGCGAAAATCAGCAAGATCGAAGTTTACCGCGGCAACTGATGCTCTGGGCTCTGTCCTCTAGCTTTCCTTTCAGAATCAGGTTTCAAGAGACGGGATAGCTGTCGCTGGCTTTGCTGTGACAGATCCCCAACCAATCACAATGAGCTACAGGGTTCGGTCTGTGACCTCACCTGACCAGTGGCCAAGCGGGGTACTTGTTTCTGCTGGTCAATCATCTTTAGAGAGAAAAGGAAACTTCTTTTGGTTTAAAGGTTTTGGATGAAAAGGATTTACAAAGAAAAACGGCCCCTGGTTATGTTGGAGGCTTCCAGCCCGGTTCTCCTCATGGTCAAACCAAATGCTGCTCCTTTTTTTTCTTTTTTCTTTTTTTTTTTTTTAAATCAATCATAATTTCAGAACAAAGCCCAACCAATCGTGGCCACAGGCCGAAGGCAAAGCTGCATGTTTCAACCAATCTCCCAGTGCAATGACACTAGTCTGTGACCCTATGGAATGGGGTGGTTTTTACATGAGCCGCCCCATTCTGAGCCCCAGCCGGAACTGTTTGGAACAAGCCTGGAAACACCCGGGTGAACGTCTCCTTTTTTAATGTTCTTTGAGACCGGCAATCGCTCGCCCAGAGGAGGCTGCAGTGTCTCTTTGTTTTGTACAATCTGCTTCAAAATACTGAACAGACAATCAGTTCCTTTTGGGTGTGGGCACAATCAGTTTGACTAGGAAAGTTCCAACTTGGCAAAGAGAGGGGATGGGGGAGTAGAGGAAGGGGTGTGAGGTGGTTCGTGGCTTTTTGACAGCCAGCCGGGTCCAAACGGTTAGGGATGGAGCCTGCTGAGAAGAGTTCTTGCTGAGCAGCGGATTTTAAAGCCATTGGAAACCTCAAAAGGGAGAAGCAGCATCTGGGTGCTTCTGATGTAGGGTCTTGGCAGACTGGAAGCTTCTGAGACTGACCAGTGGTTAAAGCTGGTTGGGAGCTAGTCTCAATAAGTGGGAGGAACAGAGAGGAGGGGAACTTCCATTTAACGCCTGGTGTCTGCCTTTTTACTCCTGTGAGAAGGGGCAGTGTCTTGCTCTGGGACTGACTGATAGGGCCGAATGAAGAGAAGCCATGCCAAAGGCAGCTAAGAAATCTGAAGAACCTCTGGCTTAGACCCTTTCTCCATCTCCATCCCAATCCCACCTGGGTTTAGAGAGGGAAGGGGGAATTCTCTACTCTAGAACCACACCCTACCTCCCCACACCCGTCCCTCCCCCACAGATGTTGCCTCCATGATCTCTTCCACCAGAGCATGTTCTTGCAACAAGCTGCCCTTGTAAGAGCCTTGGCAAGTTCTGATGACAGGAAAGCGGGGCCCGCGGCAGGGTACAGTCCTGCTTTTCCAGGTTCACTATAAATTTCCCCGCTCATCCTGACATCGGAATGGAGCCGCGGTAGCAACTAGCCATTTAGCTGGAAGTTGCCAGGGTGTGGTGAAGGGATTGTCCTAGCAGTTAAACAGCGGATCTCATTGCTGATGTTGTGAGCAGAGACTCTCCTCTCTCTAGATGGCTGCTGCTTAGCATTGCTGATGCTAATTTGCTCCTGCAAAGAGACAGCTGGGGCAGCTAGTGAGAGTTGGCCAGTGGGCATCAAAGGAAGACTTGAAAGGAGAGAGGTGTGGGAGTAGGGAGGATGGATTTGTAGAGAACTTGCCAGAGGCGCACCCGCTGAAAGCTCTGTGAATCAAAGCAAGGGGCCGTCCTTGATGGAGATCCCAACATGAGTGCTTGGGCTGGGGGTGCTTCTGCACACTAGATAGAGGGGAGGGGAAATGGATTTCCTTTCTGTTACTAGACGAAAGAGCAAATTGTAGAACACTTAGAAGGTGGGTGAATGAAGTGTGTTTAAAAATGAAAAACCAAATCTAGATGGCCCAAACCCTGAAGTGCTTGCCCCATTTTTAATTATGAAGGACCTCTCGGGTTTGACTCATTCATGGATTAATTGCCTTTGGGCAGGAGTCTGAGTTAAGGTAACTGGAAAGGCTTCTGTGAAATCTTATAACCACTGGAAGGAGCATCTCATGTCTGCTGACTTTCACAGGCTCCCTTTTGCAAGCCGAGATCTTTCTGCATACCTTTCACTCTTCTCACCCAGTAGGGATGTCCTGCCCTTCCTGTGCACTCATTTTAGCTTGGCCTGGACCATGCCACGGGACTGGAGCCCAACCTAAGCTAGTCCCAGCATTGCACTGGGACCTCTCGTCTCCTCTGCCTTTGTGAGGTTTAAGGCTACAGACATGGTCAAGTGAGAGCTCCTGGCCTAGCAGTAGGATGCAAAGAGAGTGAAATAACCTCATCCAACTACAGAGGAGGCTTCCCTGTTTGTTTGGGGGGATTGGTCCAAACTGGGGTGTGTTCCATTAGGGAGCAAAGCCTGCAGCTATGAAATGTTCTCACAGGTATTAGCCAAATCAAAGAACGGTTTCTTGGTTGGTTGGGTTTTTCAGGTCGGTATGTGATGGACTAAATAAAGTGCAATCATGCCAAACAGTATTGAATGGAATAACTTATTCCGGTTTATATCATAGTTGGATTGTGTGGTATTGGGAGACACAGGCCCAGAGCGGCCAGATCTCCTTTTTGCAATAGTTATTTAAAGAAGTTAGGATGGGGAAAAGGGGTTCTTTTCATATCTGTGATGTTTCTGGATGGCAATCTCTGCCATTGAGGGTTCTTCTGCGGTTGTGACATGTACGTCCTTGGGCCAGCCAAAGGGCTAGCTCTTGTTTTCAGTCTACAGGGCTCTGAAGACGTGAGGTGGGTGAAGGTCTGAGGCTGTTTTTTAAAACGAAAGGTTCTGCTTGTGATGTCATGCGATCACATGACTTGCCTGCCGAGCAGTCATTTTGGATAATCCAGGACAAAAGAAGTAACTCCACAGTAGTGACCCTCTGAGGCTTGTACTAGTGTATTGGAAACCAAGATCTAGCAAGTCATTGCATGCTGGGGAGTTTGAGAGGGCAGTGAAACTTGTGTTCTTTCTGCACCGCTCTCTTCTTGGGAGCCAGGGCAGGGAGAAGTGGTTCAGTGCAAGCCCACCCTCAGCTATCTTTATAAATAAAAAACAAACCATGAGCACCAAAGAGTGCCTTGAATCACATACTGTCTGTCACACTGGCCTCCACCCACTGACCCTGCTGTGTCTGGGGCTCGTGAACCAGGCCAGGATGTCCATGTCGTCTGCTTTTAGTGGCAGTCTTGGCTGTTTCCTTCGTTGTTTCCATGCCGCCATGGTAAAAACCAATCCGAGTGAGGTGCTGGGGTTAGCTGAAAAATGCCCCGGTGGGGAGAGCTGGTCTCACTCGTGGCTGATGGGAAGAGGTGGGACTGGCTTGACAATCAGGGAGTGACAGGAGCCGCCCTACCAACAACTGGGATGTTCCCATGTGGTCTCTAATCCAAGAGCCAGTCTGGTGGCTTGGTGTCCTGCAAAGCACACTCCCCACAGTTCGGTGGGCATTGCCCAGCTGGAGGAGGAGGGGTGATTCCATTTTTCAGTTAGTTCACCCTGCTGCAAAGACTTGCTAACACTTCTTTCCTTAGCAGACTGGCCAACAAACACCTGCATGAGCATGCTGCAACTCACCCCCACGGAAATGGGAATGTGGGGTGTGTTGTCTACAAATACCACTGTACTGTACATAGAGGAAACCACAGAGGCTATGGGCAAGGTGTACTGGTGCCTTCCAGCATGGAGCAGAGATGGAGAGGAGACGAGTGGAACCAGCTTGGACTCACACTGGGGCCGTCTCAGCTATCTCCATCACCATCAAAACAGCTCAGAAATAGCTCTGCACTCAGTCATGGCTGCCCAAGGATTGGGGCAGCCCTGACGTGCAGGGAGCTGCAGAGAGCAAGTTTGTCAATTCATGGCTGGTCCAGGATGGTTCAGTCTTGAGGAACTTTGAAAGACAACCCAAGGTTCCAATTCTGCATAGATTCCTTCTGCACATGCTCAGGTTCATGCAGCTGAGTAGCTCCATTCATGTCAGTGGGGCTATTCACATGCATCTCTGGTGGACTGGAGCCCAAAATGCTCCCACCAGTGGGAGAAATGGAGGGTTCCTCTGTGGTGCACCCATAGGTCCTGTGGTATCCTACTGAATTTACAGTCATCTTCTGGATGTCTTGCACTGCTGGGCTCTCTGTAAAGGTGACTCATGGTCCAGCCCTGTCTTCGCCCACCCTTCTGATAAACCAGTCCGAAGAGCAGCTTGGCAGCCTTCCCCATAGCCTCTGTGTACTTTGCTGCTTCTACACACAACTGTCTTAAAACTATTTTTTTGTTAATAAAAGGATTAATCAGAAGCGTTCTGTTCCTCTCCTTCTGTTGTAAGCAGCCTGCACAGCTGTGCCTGCTCTCCCCTGCCCTTTGGTTTCAGTATTTATGCGCACTTTTACTGTATTGGAGGGTTTGTTTTCTTTCATGTGCCACAGTTGGAAAAATGGGGTTTATTTTATGTTGTACAAAATAAAATCTGTATCTGTTCCTTCTCCTGGTGTGTGTGTACCTTAGGCCTCTGGTGTTCTATGGTATTTGAGCTGGAGATGAGCAGTGACTGGAAGTCACTACATTCTAATGAGGAAAGATGGTCAGATGGGCCAAAGCTCTGATTTCACACTAGCCTCCTCTGGTCCACTTGCTGGGTAGGGCCTGAGAACAGGGCTGGCTTTAGGAACTGCAGTGCCCAAGTCGAATACTTGGTGGCGGTCCAGGTCTTCTTTGGCGGCGGGGGGTCCTTCACTCGCTCCAGTCTTCCGTGGCATTGAAGGGCCCACTGCCAAAGTGCCGTCAAAGACCCAGAGCGAGTGAGGGACCCCGTGCTGCCGAAGACCTGGACCGCTGCCAGGTGAGTTTAAAAATTAAAAAGGCGCCGGGCCTGATTCAGGGGAATCGGCCTGAAGCTGGCCCTGCCTGCCCATGCTCCAGGCAAAGCATTACATATGTTAATTGCTACCCAGTATACAGTCTGACAAGTTCTTGTTGCACTCACCTAAACCATCCTGTCATAACACTGGCTAGGTCAGCCATTCCAATTCTTGTAACACACACACACACACACAGGCTACTTCAGCAATACAGCGTATGAGGAAATACTTCTAAGGGTGCTGTTCCAATTTATTTTGGGATTAGATTCCTTTTGAAAGGATTACTGCACATTTACATTGTTCATTTAATAAATATCATATCAGGGTTGGAAGGAACCTCAGGAGGTATCTAGTCCAATCCCTGACACATTTTTACCCCAGTTCCCTAAATAGCCCCCTCAAGGATTGAACTCTCAACCCTGGGTTTAGGAGGCCAATGCTCAACCCCCTGAGCTATCTCTCCCCAGAGCTGATGATCTGGTTTCTTTTTATAAGGCAAAGTCTGCTGCTAACATTGTCCATAACACATGCTATACAGACTGGAAATAACTTTCCGTAGGACCCAGGGAATTGTTCCTGGCCAAATTCTAATTTCTCTCTCGCAAAATCCCTTCTGCATTTTCAAGTTTTGTCTGTTCTAGGAAATGTTAGCAAAAACTTCCCCCCAGTTGCTATCCTAGATCTAGCTGTACAGAATTTTGATTTATCTGCACGGGCTGGGGATTGAGCCCTGGCTTCAGGGTGGGAGATTCTAATTCTCATAACAATTGGAGAAACACAGGGACCATCTGACTCTGCAGTTACTCCCATGGCTGAGATCCTTTTGATCTCCTTATGAGTTTGCTCCTCCATTTTCCCAGTTGTCCAGGGGGCTCTGCTGCATGCAGGTTGTGATCCCGCAGTATCCAGCTATGAACCATTTCAGGAGTCAGACCCTGGCCTGCTGGAAAATACCTGCCCGTGCCTTCACAGCACAGCCAGAATGTCTGCTTGTCAGTGAGGGTTAACTCTCCGCATCCATCAGTGCTCCATGGTGAGGTGTCCTCGTGGCGTTCAGCTCCCATGGCAAGGGGCTGTGAGAATCCTACCCTCAAGGCCGGCACTTCACTAGGCGACCCTAGCTGGTTGCCTAGGGCAGCAGGATTTGGGGGGGGTGGCATTTTGCCGTCGGCAGAAATTTGGCGGCAGGGGGGTCCTTACGCTCTGGGTCTTCAGCGGAAATTTGGCAGTGGGTCCTTCGCTCGCTCCGGGACCCACTGCTGAAGTGCCCCAAAGATCCAGAGCAGAAGGACCCCCACTGCCGAATGCTCAGAGGAGAAGCGCTGCTGCCTAGGGCGGCCAAAAACCCTGGTGCCACTCCTGCCTACCCTGCACAGCAGATCATGGTTACAAAGGCTTCGCAGCTGTGATACGCTTTGAACCTGTTTCTATCACAGTCTGAGGCGCAGCCCTGGTGCGGGGTCTTTGTATGCTGAAGAACATCATTAACCCTTCCTCCCACCTCCGAAGGGCCCTCCCCTGCACTCTGCATTTTGAACTATAGGGACTTGCCCCAGCTCACCCCCATCAAATTACCACTCACAAGGATTATGAGTAGACTGTGCTTTTGAAGCTGCTTGGCTTTTTGCTGCACTATCCCCACCTCAGGTTTTGAATCCTCCCTAGCCCTTTGTACATATTCAGCCACCAGCTTCCCCTCTGTCTTAGAGCCACTCTCCCAGGAGTTTCTGTGATCGAGGGGCCCTCTGATGATTCTCCTATACAGCCGATGAAATGGGGAAAAGCTTGTGGACTCTTGGGGTATCTCTGTGATGGGTTTTCCCTGGGGTGTAAGGTGGAACTGGGGTACTACTGAGCCCTCTGGTTTACCAACCTGAGCGCCCTCTCATGCTGTGAGAAGCTGCAAACCTCTTCAGGTACTGCACTCACACAGCCATCCACACCCAGCTGAGTTACATGAATGCTTCTCCTAGCCACTCATGAACTAACAATAAAGAGGCACCAGCCAATTCCTCCAGCATTGTACCCCAGAGATGTCCCATCTTGCCCTGGGGAGAAGCCTGACCAGTGAAAGCTTTTTACCTAGCCTGCCCCTCCCTCAATTTGGAGAGGACGTGCACCAGCTTTTGTACATGGAGCAGATTTCCCAAGCACCTCAACCAAAACACCCTGTTGACGGTAAAATATAAAACATATTTTAGGTTGGTTACCTAATAAATAAAAGTAAAATTGCAATCTGTGTTTTATAAACTAGACAGGATTTAAATCAAGTACTGGTTCACCCCATTAGATAATACAAGCAGGTCACAGATATTCCATACACAGGCTGGAAGTCTCTTCAGCCTGCGACCACCTCCCCAGTTCCATCTTTGTCCTCCAGATGTGTTTCCAGCTGTTGAGTTGTGGGGAAAGAGGCCAAATGATGTCACTTCCCCTCTTTTATACTTTCTTCTAGCTTGGTAGAGAGACCTTTTGTTGTGATGAGGCCCTACCACATTCACAGTCCATTTTGGCCAATTTCACAGTCCTAAGGTTTTTAAAATCATAAATGCCATGATTTCAGATATTTAAATCTGAAATTTCAGTGTTGTACCTGTAGGGGTTCTGACCCAAAAGTGAGTTGGCCTGGAGGGGAAGGGGGAGTCACAAGATTATTGTAGGGGCATCGCAGTATTTCCACCCTTCTGCTCTGCTGCTGGTAGTGGCGCTGCCTTCAGAGCTAGGCTTCCAGCCAGCAGCCACCACTTTCCAGCTGCCCAGCTCTGAAGACAGTGCCACACCCAGCAGCAGTGCAGACGTAAGGATGGCATGGGATGGTATTGCCACCCTTTCATCTGCGCTGCTGCTGGAGGGGCACTGCCTTCCAAGCTGGGTGCCTGGCCAGCAGCTGCTACTCTTCAATCAGCCAGCTCTGTAGGCAGCACGGAAGGGTGGCAGCACCACGGCCTCCCTACAATAAGCCTGTGACCCCCCCATTTGGGTCGGGACCCCCAGTTTGAGAAACACTGGTCTCCCCTGTGAAATCTGTATAGTATAAGGGAAAAGTACACAGACCAGATTTCACCGTCTGTGACACGTTTTTCACAGCCATGAATTTGGTAGGGCCTTGGCTTTGTCTGTTATACCAATTATATTAGACCAATAAAAACCAGCAGGATCTTATTAAAGGGGACAAAACATTTGTCACGTTTATTGTAAATATCATAATAAAACAAAAGATAACAGTAAACAACGTTGTTTGGCTACTTATTCCTATTACTGCTAATATTTCTTATACACATATATATACACTCATTCGCACAATCATTCATACAAGTTCTCTATAGCTGTTATAGTTACCAGCCTAAAAGTTGCTTGTGACAGAATACTGGCCAGGTATCCTGTACACAAGAGTGGAGCTGAGTCTGGGTCAGGTGCGCACCTGATGCTCTTGGAGGATTGTAGCAGAACCAGAGACTCAAAAGTCCTTATTCTTCAGAGTCCAGTTTTATAGGAATTTATCCCTATGTCAGTCCATGAGAGTTGCTTCATTCTGCTGCTGTTAAATCAATCAGCAGGTGGCTGGCTCCATGTTGTCAGATGTTTGTTTTTCCTTCCTTTGAGGTGGTGGGGTGGATTCCAGTTTGCCCTCCGGGGGGTCATCTGATTGATCCCACTTGACACCAGTAGTAATAGGCTTGATAGTATTCATTACCATACAAATTGACAGGTTTCCACACCCCTTTTAGGGCTTATGTCCTGCCTTCCCGCCCCCCCCGTTTCCGTTGGCGCGAGAGTGTGACGCTGTCGGCCATTTTGAAAAAATGTGTGTGCGTGTGTATGTGTTTGACTAGGGGAAGTGTTGTGTATGTTTGTGCTTGGTCACATGAATAAAAAAAAGTGTATTAAATATCAGGGTGGATTAAGAAAAAAGTTAAATAATATTGAAAGCTAGGTTTATAAAGGGAATTTTCTAAGGCAAAACCTGTTTGGTAAGCACAGGATAAAAAGGCATTGAAACTAGTCAATATCAATGTAGGTTATAAAAAAAACATTAAAAACTAGGTTTAAAAGGAAAATTAACTGAAGCAAAACCTGTTTAGTAAGCACATAACCAAAAACTATAAAGAAATACTAAAAAAAGCATTTAAAAACTAGGTTTAAAAAAAATTGACAAAGCCAAAGCCTGTTTGGGAGGCCCAGGGTAAAAAAGTAAATAAAAAGGCATTAAAACTATTGACTACCAGTGTAGGTTAAAAAAAAAAGCTTTTTAATATTATTAAATAATATTAAAAACAATACAAATAGGTTTAAAAGGGGAATTGACTGAAGCAAAACCTGTTTAGTAAGCACATGGCCAAAAACTATAAAGGGGTACTAAAAAAGGCATTTAAAAAAAACATTAAAAACTAGGTTTAAAAGAAAATGTACTAAGGCAGTGTAATAAAAGTAAATAAAAAAGCATTAAAACTATTTAATATCAGCGTAGATTAAGAAAAAAATAAGCTCAGGGTAAAATTCAAAAAAAAAAAAAGAAAAAATTTTTACCTTTGCAGTCTTTTTGTAAAATGAGGCAACTTTTTTGGTTTAGACCCTAGTAAATAAAACATATTAAAACTGTTTAATACCAGTGTAGGTTAAGAAATTTGCTAAAAAATACATTAAAACTATTTAATACCGGTGTAGGTTAAAAACTAGGTTTAAAAGAAAATGTACTAAGGCAGTGTAATAAAAGTGAATAAAAAAGCATTAAAACTATTTAATATCAGTGTAGGTTAAGAAAAAAGAGTAAGCACATGGCCAAAAACTATAAAGGGGTACTAAAAAAGGCATTTAAAAAACATTAAAAACTAGGTTTAAAAGCCCTAAAAAAGGGAAAGGAAAAAACCTGTTTGGTAAGCACAGGGTAAAAAAGTAAATAAAAAGTATTAAAACTATTCAATACCAGTGTAGGTTAAGAAAAAAGTTTATTATTATTATTAAATAATATTAAAAACAAAAAAAGTTGCTGAAAAAAATATAATAAAACTATTAAATTCCAGTGTAAGTTTAAAAAGCATTTTAAATAATTTCCTCTTTGCAAAGAGCAAAGATAAAAAGCTCAGGGTAAAATAAAATAAAAAAAAGAGAAAAAGAGAATGAGAGAAAGAAAATTTTTACCTTTGCAGTCTTTTTGTAAAATGAGGCAACTTTTCTGGTTTAGACTCTAGTAAATAAAACATATTAAAACTGTTTAATACCAGTGTAGGTTAAGAAATTTGCTAAAAAATACAATAAAACAATTCAATACCAGTGTATGTTAAAAACTAGGTTTAAAATAAAATGTACTAAGACAGTGTAATAAGAGTGAATAAAAAAGCATTGAAACTATTTAATATCAGTGTAAATTAAGAAAAAAGAGAAGTTAAAAGAAAGAACAGGACAAGAAAAAAGAGCAAAGATAGAGAGCACATGGCGGAATCAGAATGAAAAAGAGAAGCAGGCAGAGTCTGTTTAGTAAGCACAGGGTAAAAAAGCATTCAGAATCAGGGTGGGTTACAAGACAAGAAAAGCGAAGAGAGAGTCCTCTTTGCAAAGAGCAAAGATAGAGAGCACAGGGTAGGATTAAAGAGAAAGAGAGAGAATTGTTACCTTTGCTGTCTTTCTGTAAAATGAGTCAACTTTCCGGGTTTAGGCTTGTTATCTCCGCCTTTGGATCGGATCAATCAGAGGTGGTTTTACAACAGCGTCATAGAAATTATTTTTCTGAACCAATCCTAGAGTCCCAAGATTTTAAACAAGAGCCAGCTCCCCCCTTCTTTTTCCCACCCCCTTTTTTCTTTTTTCCCACCCCCTCCCTTTTAACTGTTTTTTTCTTATCTAAAGAAACAGACCCGCAGTATTTTCCCGCCACGTAGCCCTTTTACAAAGGGGTTTTTATAAAAGTTAAAACCATAAGCTTTTAGTAATACACCATTTTTAACACATTAAGTTTTGCAAAGGAATAAGAGACATCCCTTTTGTATGTGTTGTAATAAAAAAATATGCAGAAGCACCCCAGGTTAATAGTAACAAACAATTTATAAACCCCTTATTTTGTAAACCAGTAAATTAGAAAGACAAAGAAGCAAAGTGCCTGTTAGCAAAGCAGCCTCTGTGAGTTAGTGGATCAGAGATAAGAAGGCTGCTTCTGACCCAAACTTTTTAACAAACACATGTTAAAGTTACATTAAGTTTTGCAAAGGGATAAGACAAACCTAAGACACAACCCTTTTGTATGTGTTGTAATAAAAAATTATGCAGAAGCACCCTAGGTTTAAAACCCCAGGTTTTTAGTAACAGACTGTTTATAGTCCCCTTATTTTGTAAACCAGTGGATTAGAGAGAAGAAGAAGATTGCTTCTTTCCCCCCTTTTTAACAAAGAGAGGTGAAAGGCTTTTAAGGGAATAAACACTTGAAAAGACATGCCTAAATGAAGACACATTTCTTTATTTACCCCTCCCCCTTGACACAAGTGTTTCAGTAAAAAAAGAGCAGGCAGAAGCACCCCAGGTTTTTAGTAACAAACAGTTTATAAACCCCTTATTTTGTAAACCAGTGGATTAGAGAGAAGAAGAAGATTGCTTCTTTCCCCCCTTCTTAACAAATAGAGGTGAAAAGCTTGTAAAGGAATAAAACACTTGAAAAGACAAGCCTACCTGAAGACCCATAACCTTTATTTAGTCCCTTAGGCATAGTGTTTCAATAACATGTAAATCCGCAGAAACAACCCAGGCTTAAAAACACAGAAAGCCTGTTTATGAAAGTTTTTCCCTAGGTTTTAGGCTAGCACTGGTTATTTTTTTAGTAAGGACAGCAGGCTTTTGCCGCAAAGCAGCCGTCAGCAAAAACAGCGACTGTGAGTCAGTGGATCACAGAGGAGTTTGCTTCTTTACCTGCTTTTTAACAAACACAGGTTAAAGTTACATTAAGTTTTGCAAAGAGTTAATGACTTGAAAAGACAAACCTAAGACACATCCCTTTTGTATGTGCTGTAATAAAAAAGAACAGGCAGAAGCACCCCAGGTTTTTAGTAAGACAGTTTATAAACCCCTTATTTTGTAAACCAGTGGATTAGAGAGAAGAAGGTTGCTTCTTTTCCCACTTTTTAACAACTAGAAGTGAAAGCCTTGTAAAGGTCTAAACACTTGAAAAGACATGTTTAAATGAAGACACATTTTTTTTTAATTTAACCTCCTTGGCATAAGTGTTTCAATGAAAAAGAGCAGGCAGAGGGATTTTTGTAAAAGTTAAAACCATAAGCTTTTAGTAACAAACAGTTTTTAAAAGTTTTCCCCTAGGTTTTAAAGTAACAGAGGTTATTTTTTACTAAAAATAAGGTGAAACTGCAGCAAAGCGCCTGTTAGCAAAGCAGCCTCCGTGAGTCAGTGGATTAGAGATAAGAAGGCTGCTTCTTTCCCAAACTTTTTAACAAACAAGTTAAAATTACATTCAGTTTTGCAAAGGGATAATGACTCGAAAAGACAAACCTAAGACATAACCTTTTTGTATGTGTTGTAATAAAAAAAGAGCAGGCAGAAGCATCCTAGGTTTAAAACCCCAGGTTTTTAGTAACAGACGGTTTATATTCCCCTTATTTTGTAAACCACTGGATTAGAGAGAAGAAGATTGCTTCTTTCCCCCCTTTTTAACAAAGAGAGGTAAAAGACATGCCAAAATGAAGGCACAGTCCTTTGGTATAGGTGTTTTAATAAAAAAAGAGCATGCACAAACAGTCTAGGGTTATAAAAGTAATGTATAGTGACAAAAAGAAGTTTTTTTCCCTAGGTTTTAGACTAGCACTGCTTATTTTTTAGTAAAAACTGTGAAGCTGCAGCAGAGCCCTATTCTGCTCTTATCTAAACAACCAGGACCCTGTAACAAAAGCTGAACAACACATACTATAAACCATTTTAAAACGTGTTTTTTTAAGTAATGTCTCAAACCCCCTCTTTTTAACGTATTAAATAAACACATGAAATAACAAACCTACCTGCAGACATTTCTTTATTTGTAGGGGTGTTTCAATTAAAAAAAAGAGCATGCAGAAGCATCCCTGACCTAAACCCACAAAACCCTTACTAAGAAAAAGTCCCCCCCTCCCTCTCCCCCTCCAGGTTTTTAGTGTGAACCACTTGAAACAGCCTTTTGAAGGTAGTGGATTAGAAAAGAAGACCCCTTTGAAAAACAGGCTACCTGAAGACACTTGTTTTTTTTTTTTTTTTTTTTTTGTATTTAGCCCTCTTGGCATAAGTGTTTCATTAAAATGTAAAAGAGCAGGCAGAAGCACCCCAGATTTTTAGTAACAGACAGTTTATATTACCCCTTATTTTGTTAACCATTGGATCAGAGAGAAGATTGCTTCTTTACCTACTTTTTAACAAAGAGAGGTGAAAGGCTTGGAAAGGAATAAACAATTGAAAAGACAAGCCTACCTGAAGACCCATAACCTTCATTTAGCCCCTTAGGCATAGGTGTTCCAATCACATGCAAGTCCGCAGAAACAACCCAGGCTTAAAAACACAGAAAGTTTTTCCCTAGGTTTAGGCTAGCACTGGTCATTTTTTAGTAAGGACAGCAACCTGCCCATGAAAGACATCTGTTCCTACACCTGACAGTTAGTGGTTGGCTTATGCCCTGAAGCATGAGGGTTTCTACCCCTTATAATTTTGTTTTAAATCCTATGTGATGCAACTTTGGATGTTTACTATTCAAATAAACATCCAATCCCTTTTGTAATCCCCCTTCACTCTTGGCTTCGAGGGTGTATTGTGGCAACAAGTTCCACAGGTGAATTATGTAAATCAAATAGTATTTCTTTTAATCAGTTTTGAATTTTTATCTACCTCTAGACCTCTTCTGTTCCATTGCATCTCTGAAACACGATGGGACGAGAGGCTTTAGCTTCTGTGGGGGAGGTGCAAGGTGCTTTGTAACATTTAATTTTGTGTGTAGCTTTGGATTTCTACTGTGGGAACAAAGAGAAGCCCTGAAACCTGCTATTCTGTGAAAGAAGAGTGATTCTGTTCAGTTCTGTTTGGGAGGAGGGATAGCTCAGTGGTTTCCGCATTGGCCTTGCTAAACTCAGGGTTATGAGGTCAGTCCTTGAGGGAGCCATTTGGGGAACTGGGGTAAAAATCTGTCTGGGGATTGGTCCTGCTTTGAGCAGGGGGTTGGACTAGATGACCTCCTGAGGTCCCTTGAAACCCTGATAAACTATGATTTGGAAGGAGTCTCTGCTGACCCAGGGCCAAACTGGCCAAAAGCTCTTAGAAGAGGCTATCTGAGAGAAGCCAGTTTGGGAGCTGACCACTTCCAGCTGGACTTAGATACCCCACAAGGGCAATGAACTTTTAAGTGATCTGGCTACAGGATTAGGTAATGGAAGATCCAGACAGATACAGGCCATTGCAGGACCAATGAGGTGACTATGGAGAAAGCCCAGCAACCCCACATCTCATCACAAGAAGGTGCCAACTGGTGAGTCACTTCTGTGCATGTGGGGCTTGCTCTGGTGGAGCATCTCCATCAAGTGGCAGTAATAGGAAGGCTTGTGTATTCTTTGAGCTTCCAGGAAGCTCCTTGTGTTTCTGATTGCCCTGTGGTTGTGGGTTTTGAGCGTCCTCTGTGGCAATGTCCACTTCTGTCTCTGCTGATACTGCTTTCTCCACTTCCTCAGCCTGCTCTTCTCCACATCCTCCAACCAGATTCTTCCCCAGGTGATGGCTCCAGCACACCTGCTGTAGCCATCCCAGCACTACATCCAAACCTGAAGGCAAACACCGCAACACACACATTTGTTCTCTCTTTTTATCGCAGAGAAGTTCCCCCATTGAGTAGAATACAGCAGGCACTTGCTTAATTTGCACTAGTGACTAAGGTCTTTGGAGAGTTACTGAATTCAGAGATTAACTAATACAAACCCTATGAATAAGGTGAACCCACTGCTGAGAAAGGAACATTCTTTTGACTGCACATCCAAGACACACAGACAGTCCCGGGGGTTGTGTGTCAGTAGTCACCTTGTTAGACAGAGTTCAAGCATGAAAGACGTCAATCCAAGAGGTAGAAGTTTTGGAAACTGATCGGATTCTTATACTGTGCCCATCTCTGTAGTGCTCAAGCACCTAATTATAATGTTTGTTACCTGCGTGAAGACTATAAACATATAGCCGCCTGACAGGAATTTTTTTCTAGCTAGAACCACTTGTAAGAATTGAGGGTCCACTCCAGATTAGACCAGTGCGTCTCAACCTTTGTGGGCTCAGGATCCATTTGTAAACGTTTATGGCCTGTCGTGACCCAGTAAACAGTCTGGGGGTGGAGGCCTTGGCGTGGTTTTGGTCAGATCCTGCCTGCCGGTGGGTTGGGTCCTGGCGGCACTCACCCCACAGTGGCAGCTCCTACAGTGCCTGTGGTGTGGGGCTGGCTGGGCTTGGCTCTCCACTCTGGGTGCTGCAAACTTGGGGGTGCAGCACCACTCAGGTTGGCCTCCCCACCCCCCAATTCGACCACATGTGTGTGAGTGGAGTTGTGACAAGGCTCAGGAGGTTGCTGGGTCACTCACTAATGATGAGTGACCCCAGCCACAACGCAGCAAGCCCCATGGCCCCGCTACCCTGGCCGGAGCGCAGCAATCTGAAGTACGGCTGAAGACTCGGAGCGCAGGCCAATGAGTACAAGCCCCACAAATGGGGCCCCGCACTTGCTAAAGCTGCCCCTGGTAATACCACGCATAGGGAGGCAGTACCCCAGGACAGGGCTAACTAGCAAAGACTTGCCAGAGAAGGAACGATTGGCCTTGCCCTGGTCACAGAAAAGAAAGGACAGACAACTGTCATGCAGTAATTGTAGCCCAGCCCTGCCTTTCAACATCACCTGTGATGTCTGCCAACCAGGGCCGGCTTTAGGAAGGGCCGGGCCCAACTCAAACAGTTTTGATGGGGCCCTGGCAGGGATCACTTACAAAAAAAAACCACATGTAAAAAAGCACGTGGGGCTTGTATTCACTGCCAACAAGTTTGTAGCTCCAGGATCTGATGCCTCAGTCACCAAAGGACCCATACAAAATAAAACCCGTGGAAGAGATCATCCTCAACTCCAAGGGATCGACGAGGACGCTGATGTTATTGGCGTATTGAGGCATCGCAAAGGCTACATTTTAGTCACGGTATTTTTAGTAAAAGTCATGGACAGGTCACGGGCAGTAAACCAAAAGTGACCTGTCCATGACTTTTACTATATATGCCTCACTAAAACTTGGGAGGGCTACCCAGGGGTACCATGGGTGCTGGGGGAGGGTGGCCCAGTGCTGGGGTGGCACAGGTGGCAGCGTGCTGCCCAGGACCCTTTTGGTGCTTGGGGCGGGTGTAGGCGGCGGCAGACTCCCTACCTGGCTGCGCACCTCCCCCCGCAGTAGCAGCAGCACAGTTTGGGTGCGGGAGGGGGCTGGGGCACAGGGTGGGGTGAGACGAGCTCTGGGCAGTGCTTACCTGGGGTGCGCCCCAGAAGTGCCCCCTTGCTCAGCTCCTAGCTGGAGGCGTGGCCAGGCAGCTCCGCACACTGACAAGCACTATGATCCCTGCCGCGCGCCCCGGCTGCCGCTGCCCAAGCGGCCTGGGGAGCCCCGCGGCGGGGCCCGGCGGCCGCTGCTCGGGCCGCCGGGGGACTCCTGCCCTGCGCCCCAGCCGCGGTGCCTGGGGAGCTCCCTGATGCGCTCCAGCAGACAAGCCTCCGACCCGCCGCCCGCCGGCAGTCTCCCGGCGGCTGGAGCCGCTGCTGAGCGGCGGGTCGGAGCCCTGCCCGCTGAAGCGCAGCGGGAAGCTCCCCAGGCATCAGCAGCGGCAGCGGCAGCGGCTGCGGCACCGGGCGGCGATCCCCAGGCTGCATCAGCGGCCGCGGTTGGGGCCCAGGACAGGAACCTCTCGGCGGCGGCGGAGCCGCGGGAGAGTCTTTCCGGGAGGGGGTAGCTGAGCGTGGCGGGAGCGTTTCGTGACACGGCCGCTCTGACCTCACATCTGTCCCGGTTGTTATCAGCAGGGCGGTTATTTAGGGATTTAAATGAGTTCCGGAGGCGCGCCCACAATTTTAGCAGCAGCAGCTGCCTTAGGACGCTGACAGCAGCCCTACACGCATAAACACTCATTTTACAAATGCAATGATCTCTCCCCGCCAGCCCTGGCCTCACACCTGTCAGTAATGAACACTCAGTAACGGGAGAGGGTATTTGTGTAGCCAGAGGGGCCCATTTATCGTATTTGAACAACAACGTCTATAGTTAGAGAGAACTTCCCCCCATATCTACTTTATTTACTCCACCGGTTTTGATAACATTTGAAATGGGGTCAGTTTTTTTTCTTTTTTAGAGGCCTCTCCTATGAGCTGTAGCTTAGTTAGCTGCTAACTTAGGACTTAAACTGGCCCCGCCCCCTGTGCTCTGCGGCAGCCCCAACTCTCTTTTCTGCTCTCACATAACTCTCTGAAACACACAATCAGGCGTGATACTCAGACCTCCCTGTCAGTACTTGGGAATGGGCCACCTCCACCCTGATTGAATTGGCCTCGTTAGCACCGTATTCATGTATACTGAACAGATGGGCGTTGCCTTACCGAGGGGCGGGGTCAGTGCCAATGAGGCACTAAATAGGCACTGACCCACTTGGTTAGGGAACGCCCATCTGTTCAGTATACATGAATACAGGGCTAACGAGCCCAATTCAGCCAGGGTGGAGATGGCCCATTCTCAACAATTGACAGAAAGGTGTGAGTATCAAGAGAAAGAAAATTCCTTTTTTTTGTAATGATCGAGCCACTCCCCTTACTGAGTGTCCCGGGAAATGTAAGCGCCCGCCTGTGGCTTTTTGAATTATACCATTATTGGCTGATTGAGTCTTTTCATTATTTGTATAGAGACTGTCCAGTCAGTGAATAAGGGAACTTAAGTACATCACCCATAAGATACATTGAGAATCCAAGTCAGCATAGGTGTAAGAAATTCAATTGATTCTATTCTTCAACCAGAATAGTCTCCCCGGGGGGAGGTGCGCCGTTCCTGGAGGTGCTGCAATACCAGGTCGATGCGTGGAGTGGATGGAGCAAGATCCTATTCCATCTCCCTGTTCCAAAAATCCATTTAATATATAGTCCTCAGATAGAGAACGTATCAGATATTAAACTGATAAGAACAGATTTAAAAGTTTATTAGAGAATATTTAAATAAAGACG
Source organism: Gopherus evgoodei (assembly GCF_007399415.2). Classification (NCBI taxonomy): domain Eukaryota; kingdom Metazoa; phylum Chordata; order Testudines; family Testudinidae; genus Gopherus; species Gopherus evgoodei. The sequence goes on along the minus strand of NC_044333.1, from coordinate 4,175,696 downwards.
ATACAAAGAGTTTGAAGCGTCAGTTATTGGTCATTGGGGGCAACCTACAGAGTATAGGGGGACGCTGGTATTTGGAAATTGGTTAGCACATAACATATACAGTCTGTAAGGTCCCCAATGTGGGGTGTACGGTGGGTGGGATCAGGAAGCAGTAAGGCAGCAGTGAGGGTACATTGCTCATACAGTGGGTTACACGCAGTCATGGGTATAAGTAAGCGGGCTGGGTAATGGGGACAGGATGACCCTCACATGGTGGAATCCAATTCAGTGGGTTTAGGGCTCAGGGGATATGGTTCAGTGGGGGGGGGGTTTATAGGCCTCCCCCCCCCGTGGCTGCACGAAATCACGCCGGCTCACTCCTGGTATTGGTGGTGGCCGGTGATGTGCTCTGTGTAAATGTCCCTAGACCACCGGATAGTGTCCGAGACCATCAAACGTCTCATGAGCCGTGCATAGCGACGGCCCACCCCGCAGGCCCTAAGTACTCGTTCATTACAGGGGTCCGAGGCACCCAGCGCCCCGACGATCAGGGCGTCGGTGTAAACCTCGTAGCCCTTTGCTCGCAGGGTGTCAGCCAAGGGGGCATATTTTTCAAGTTTGCGGGCTCGGGCTTCGACGAGGGCCGGGGTCCTGTTCTCAAATGGGATCGTCACATCGACGAGGATGATCTTTTTCCGTTCCTCGTCCGTGACGACGATGTCCGGGCGCAGCAGGCTGTCGGTGTCGGGGATGGTGCGGTTGACTGCGATCTCACCCAGGTGTGGGGCAATGGCCTTCACCAGCCGGTCCTGGACGGCGTTGTGGCGCAGCTGCCAGGCTCTGGTGTGGGGTTTGCAGCTGCACAGGATGTGGAGCAAGGTCTCCAGGGTGTATCCGCACTTCCTGCAGCGCTTGTCTCGGTACCCGTGGTGGACGGCTCCGTTGAGCGGGACGCAGTTCAGGCGGGTGCGGTGTATGAACCGCCAGTCGGAGAAACGGGTGAAGCTGCCAGCGGGGAGAAAGTGGTTGGTGGAGTCCCACTTGCTGGTCACCTCAAAGGCCTTGCCCTGGTCGGGTTTTTTCCTCAGGGTGTCCACGTAGAGCGCGCGGACAGCGGCCTTCAGTGACTTCTCCAGCACGCCTCTGGCTCCGGGGCTGACGATGGTGTTGCCCTCCGTCTCGATCCGTGGCACCAGGACTCCCAGCTCCTGCTGTTCCTCGCTCCATTAAAAAAATATTTCCTTTATTCATTTACTTTAGAAATCAAAATAAATTGACGGACTTTTTTCAAGTTTGGGTCTAGTCCTTAACCCCCGATTTCTTATTTTAGAAATTGAACTTATAATAGTCAAATAAACTGAAATGGAGTAATTACATTGCTGTGAATGTCATTAAGATGTACGATTAATCGGCCTGCACACACACTGCAATCCCTGGAAATGTTCTAAACGTAAAGGCCCTGTTCTACTCTCATTGAACTCAATGGCAAAACTCCCATGTCTTACCTTCTTTATTTTTAAAATGATCTGTAATCTTCTGCTATGAAAGGGACAACTTGGGCAGGTTCTTCATTGCGATTTTGAAAATTGCCATTAATTTATTTTACATTTTGTCATGTAACTAAAAATTAGAAGCACGTTGCTGATGAACAAAGATTGCAAAACATTTTTGACTGGTCTATACAAGGAGCTACCAGACTACAAGCTATTTGCATATAAATGCGACTCTGTAGATAAAGCAATAAATAACCTTGGGGGTGCAGCACCACTCAGGTTGGCCTCCCCACCCCCCAGTTCGACCACATGTGTGTGAGTGGAGTTGTGACACGGCTCAGGGGGTTGCCGGGTCACTCACTCAAGTTTGTGAGCTGAAGGGAGAGGCCACTGAGGGAAAGGGCGGAGGTGCGCCTCAAGCTGTTGGGAGGGGCCAAGCCTTTAAATTGCACCCACCCCCTCTCAGCAGGCACCAGTCTCCTCCTCCTCCTCCTCCTCCCCCCCCCACTACCCTGCCGCAAGGCAGAAGCCCTGAGCTCCCTCACCCCTCCAGTCTGGTAGGTGGAGAATGCGGGGAGGGGTGGGGAAAACGGGGCGCTCCAGCAGCCGCACAGTCACTGGAAAAGAGCCGCATGCGGTTTGGCCACCCAGAGGGCCCTTGCACCCATTTTCTTTTTTGTTTTTCTTTACACAATCTGCTTTGTGGATTCTCTGTACAAAAACATTGCAACTTAATTCACTGAGTTATTTAACACAGTCTCCCCCCATGGGCACGTTGTCCAGCATAGTTGGGATGGGCAAGGAGAAGCCCCTCCAGTCAGATCCCTTCCACCCTCAGAGGGCAGTCTGCAGAGAGGCTTAGACTGAGTGAAGAAGTGCCCAGAAGAAGAGGGAAGGATTCCTAACAGACCCCTTGCCCCAGGACTCAATGATGCAAGCTGGAAAATAGACCCTCCTTCCCTTTCACCTTTGCCATCAATATCTGGGGTTCCGCAACTTCAGTCCACCCGAGGCTGCCCCAGAATCGGCTAACAGTGCCCTCTTCAGTGAGCAGCACAACCTGCAGTGACTAATGCAATATGCCAGAGACTTCCTGGATCGAGAGAGCGCTGGTTTTGCTGCAAGAGTTAAGAGTGACGGGTACGTCAGAGGAAGTGGGTGGGTTTATGCAATTCATGACTATGCGGCAGCAGCCAGGGAAAGCAGTGTGATGAACCCAAGTAACCAGACTGAAAGAATTCTCGGCCTTTGAGTAGAATTGTGTGTTGAGTTCTTGCTTTTGAATTCGTAGATTGCAGTCGTTTAGGGGGAGTGATTGTCGCTTAGAGTTTCATAGTTATCAGAGTCTGGTTGATGGCATTTGGTCCGTGTCTGGGAGCTCGTCATGGTGATATAGAAAGCTGGGGCGGAGGTAGGGCTGTCTCATTTTTGGTGCAATTGGTATCGCTTCTCGGCCTTTTGGCTAAGATCAAGTGTAGTATCTGTTCTTATCAGTTTAATATCTGATACGTCCTCTATCTGAGGACTATATATTAAATGGATTTTTGGAACAGGGAGATGGAATAGGAGCTTGCTCCATCCACTCCACGCATCGACCTGGTATTGCAGTACCTCCAGGAACGGTGCACCTCCCCCCGGGGAGACTATTCTGGTTAAAAATAGAATCAATTGAATTTCTTACACCTATGCTGACTTGGATTCTCAATGTATCTTATGTCTGATGTACTAAAGTTCTTTTATTCGTTGATTGGATAGTCTGTATATAAATAACAAAAAGATGTTAACTAGCCAATAATTGTACCATTCAAAAAGCCACAGGCGGGCGCTTACATTTCCCTGCCCACTCAGTAACGGGAGTGGCTCGATCATTACAAAAAAAAGGAATTTTCTTTCTCTTGATACTCACACCTTTCTGTCAATTGTTGAGAATGGGCCATCTCCACCCTGATTGAATTGGGCCTCGTTAGCCCTGTATTCATGCATACTGAACAGATGGGCGTTCCTAACCAAGTGAGTCAGTGCCTCTTTAGTGCCTCATTAGCACTGACCCCGCCCCTCGGTAAGGCAACGCCCATCTGTTCAGTATACATGAATACGGTGCTAACGAGGCCAATTCAATCAGGGTGGAGGTGGCCCATTCCCAAGTACTGACGGGGAGGTGTGAGTATCACGCCTGATTGTGTGTTTCAGAGAGTTATGTGAGAGCAGAAAAGAGAGTTGGGGCTGCCGCAGAGCACAGGGGGCAGGGCCAGTTTAAGTGGTAAGTTAACAACTAACTAAGCTACAGCTCATAGGAGAGGCCTCTAAAAAAGAAAAGAAAACTGACCCCATTTCAAATGTTATCAAAATCGGTGGAGTAAATAAAGTAGATATGGGGGGAAGTTCTCTCTAACTATAGACGTTTTTGTTCAAATACGATAAGACTTGGCGTGCTCCGGCCGCCGCTGCTCAGGCCGGCGGGGGATCCTTGCCCCGCGCCCTGGCCGCCGCTGCCCGGGCGGCCCCGCAGCGTGTCTCCGCCGTCGCTGCTCGGGCCGCTGGGGGACCGCTGCCCCGCGTCTGGGCTGCCGCTGCGCGGGGAGCCCCGGGGCGTGTCTCCGCCGCCGCTGATCGGGCCGCTGGGGGACTCCTGCCCCGCGTCTGGGCTGCCGCTGCCCGGGCGGCCCCGCAGCGTGTCTCCGCCGCCGCTGCCCGGGCTGCTGGGGGACTCCTGCCCCGCCTCTGGGCTGCCGCTGCCCGGGGAGCCCCGCGGCGTGTCTCCGCCGCCGCTGATCGGGCCGCTGGGGGACTCCTGTCCCGCGCCCGAGCTGCCGCTGCCGCTGTCGGAGCGGCCGGGGGAGCTCCGCAGGGCGCCCCGGCTGCTCGGGCCACCCGAGGACGCGGGCCCGTGCCCCAGCCGCGGCCGCTCGCCGCGCCTGGGGAGCTCCTTACTGTATTGCAAGAGACAAGACCCGACACCTGCCTGCAGCTCCAGGCACCGGGAGACTGCCCCACCGCGTGCCGGCCATCCCAGAGGCAGAGAAATGCCCCTGCCAGACCCCGGCCGCAGAGGGACTCCCTCGCCGCCCCCCCCGCCAGCGGCTGCTGCCGCCTAGAGCCAGCCCTACCAGACAGGAGCTGCCCCAGACACCGAGCCCCCCTACACCTCAGCCACAGGGGGGCTCCCCCACCACCCACCAGGAACCGCAGCCACCGAGAGACCCTGCGGACAAGCCACTCCAGTCCACGAGAGCCCTGTCCGCGGATCACCAGATGCCCCAGCTGCTAAGAGATGTCTCTCCTGTCCTCCTGTGGTCGCGGAACACACCCCCTGCGCTCCAGCAGCTCCAGCCGCTACGAGATGGTTCTCCTGTTCTCCCACAGCCACTGGACACGCCCCCTGCGCCCCAGCAGCTCCAGCCGATTCGAGATGGCCCTGCGCTTCTCCCAGGGCCGTAGCAACAAAGAACGTGGCCCCCTACGAACATATGTCCAGGGCCCCTTACAATGCAGAAACTGGAATGCGGTTTTTATTTTATACAATATACAGGGTTCATATTATGTATACACAGGCCTACAGTGTACATGTATTCCGTATTTACGCAAAGCGCTTCTTTCGAGCCTTGCTCTCCGCAAATTGGTTAATCAATGCGTCATAGTCCAGAGATCTGGCAAGCTTGTTTTCGATTGAGATAACTGCAAGCGCAGAAAGCCTGTCATCTGTCATGGTTGAGCGCAGGATATTCTTGATCAGTTTCATTCCGCTGAAGCTCCTTTCAGCACCAGCGACAGTAACTGGTGTGGTCAGAAGAATTCTGATGCAAATGCAAAGATTTGGATATATCTCCTGAAGGCTGTTCTTGTATATGTACGTTAAAAAATTGTTTGCCATGACAAGTCCTCTCTCTTTCTCGATGACATAAATAAAACGATTCAATTCCATTATGAGTTCGTCGGCATCAAAGTCTCCCATTTTTCTTTCAAAATTTTTGCTGTGATTCTCCAGTTCATTTTCTCTGTGACACTGCTTCAGGCTGTTAGCGTTGTACAGAAATCCAAACAACTTATACCACTCCACGAGTTGGTCAAATCGCGACGAAACAGAAGATACGGCCTGATCAGTGAGAACAAGAAAGAACTTCAATTTGAATTTTTCTTCGGCAGAAAGACGACTCGAATCATCAGCACATTCGTAATCAAACATTCTCTTCTTACGTCACACCCTGGTTTCTGGAAACACCTGCTCAATACCCATATGCTCTGCTATTTCACGTGCATTTGTGACCACAGAGTTATATCCTGTATTTCGATAGTCTTCCAAAAACTTCATTGTAGCACCGACTTCTGCCTGCAATACGTCAATTGACACATCTGGTGCCTGAATTAATTTGCTGGTTTATTGATGTGAAATAGTATATTGTACCACATGTACACAGTCAGAACAAAAGGCCACGTAGTAACATGGTCTAAAAGTGCACCGGCTTCTGCTGCTGTATTGCCATCTTTCTTTTCGAGCGCATATTCTCGCAAAGATGACAAAGCATTGCACAATTCTTCAAGGTCATAACGCAATGGCTTCACAGCATCAATTCTCGACTCCCAACGAGTGTCCGATAACCCTTTAACAGATATTGGCATATGTTCTTGAAGTATATCCCAACGTGAAGGTGAAGAAGAAAAGATAACGTATATTCTGTTAATCAGACCGAAAAAGTCAACAGCATATTTCGATGACTTTGCCGCGTCTGATATCACAAGATTCCAAGCGTGAGCTCCACATGGTACATACAAGGCACGGTCATTTATTTCTAGCATGCGGGCTTGAACTCCTTTATTCTTTTCTCTCATATTTGCGCCGTTATCATAAGCTTGGCCTCTCATGTCAGCAATGTCTATTCCTATGGCCACGTCCAGACTAGGTATTAAAATCAATTTTAGATACGCAACTTCAGCTACGGGAATAACGTAGCTGAAGTCGAATTTCTAAAATCGAGGTACTCACCAGTCTGGACGGCGCAGCATCGATGTCCGCGGCTCTCCGTGTCGATTCCGGAACTCCGTTCGGGTTGATGGAGTTCCGGAATCGATGTAAGCGCGCTCGGGGATCGATACACCGCGTCCAGACTAGACGCGATATATCGATCCCCGAGCAATCGATTTTAACCCGCCGATGCCGCGGGTTAGTCTGGACGTGGGCTAAGTTGTTTGCCTTTTCAAGAAAGGCTTCCAATAAGCCCTCGCCAGTTGTATCATGAACATTAAGAAAACCAACAAACGCTTCACGAATATTGACACCATCTTCACTGTTGCATTCAACAAAGCGTAACACCACAGACATCTGTTCTTCATGTGACACGTCGGGAGTACAGTCCAAAATAACTGAATAATATTTTGCTTTTTTAAGCTGCGCTATGTCGCCCTCTTGAATGTTACTGGCAACAAGTTGATTCAGCTCGTTTTGGATCTGTGGACTGAGGTACTGAACATGTGTCTCTGCCTTCTTAATCCTCTGTAAAAGTTCGCTGAGGACAGTATCATACTTTGCAAGCAATTCAAACAGTCCCAAAAAGTTGCCATTCGAAGGATCGCCGAACTTTTCATTACTTCCTCGAAATGCCAAGTTTCTTTCGGACAAGAAAATAATGACATCAACCATGCATTTGACAACGTTTTTCCAGAAATCTCTTTCTTTCAGAAAAGCCTGCAATTCGAGTTGGTCAATAGATGTACGGTTTACTATGCCTGACCGAAGGTCAAACCATTTCACCATACAGTCTTGATGACCTTTGCCTGTTTCATGCTGCTGAAGTCTTTTTGACAGTGCTTTCCAAGCTGATGTTCCACGACGTAGCGGTATGTCGCCAGTGCCAAATAATTTACAACAAAAACAAAAAATGGCATCTTTCTGAACTGAGTACATTAACCACGAACGTCTTATTTTCTCGCCATTTGCCATGGTTCGATAGAAATGAGTACTTGTGAACCTCCGTCTTTCCTCGTTAAATGGAAATTCGTAACTTTCATTCTGTTGCGGTGGGCCACGTGCAACAATGTCACACACTTGCCTGTCTGATATTATAGACGGCCAATCTCCTGGATCATCAGTCAGTGGTTCAGATTCAGATACTTCTTTCCCGGCAGCAGCTGGAATATCTGTCACAGTTTGTTTGGTAGAACAACTGGCTTCACCTTCGACCTCACTTGAAGCACTTCTGGATACTTCTGGACACGATTCGTCGCTGCTAGCGCTGTCCGTTTCATGTGCCTGTACCTGTACGTTGGACACGATTCGTCGCTGCTAGCGCTGTCCGTTTCATGTGCCTGTACCTGTACGTTGGATTGCAGCGCAAAATACGTTGACACCTTTGAATTTTCTCAAGTTCCTTCTCGGCATCTTTTGCTGCCTTTCGTTTACTAGCTCCGCTCTTATACATTCTCTTAGACATCACAAAGCACGCTTCTGCGTTGGAAACGATAAAAAAAACAACTAAATTAATAACATTTATCCGCCGACCGCCATTATGAATGCAAATATACATTCTTTGAATGGGTCCAACTACAATTCGAAACTGACCAACAGACAACTGATGTAGCCAATAGCATTATGATGTATCATAATGACTTCACGGTTTTGTCAGTAAAACCGACATGGATTGTGCAATAGCGTCAATAAATGTCACGTACCTAGTTATACCTTACATTTTTTTGCCACTTTTAGGGGGCCCCTTCCTTGCGGGGCCCCCTCCGGTCGGAGGGTACAGAGGGCGCTCGCTACACCTCTGGTACTGCCTCCCCATGCGTGGTATTACCACGGCCGGCTTTAGCAAGTGCGGGGCCCAATTTGTGGGGCTTGTACTCATCGGGCTGCGCTCCGAGTCTTCAGCCGTACTTCAGATTGCCGCACTACGGCCAGGGTAGCAGGGCCACGGGGCTTGCTGCGCTCTGGCTGGGGTAGCAAGGCTGCCGGACTTGCTGCGCTTCGGCCAAGGGAGTGGGCCTGCGGGGCTTACCGTGCTCCGGTGGGAGGAGTGAGGCCACGGGACTTGCCGCGCTCTGGCCGGGGTAGCGGGGCCACGGGAGGACATAGATACCTTCCTGACGGCCTTTGAGAATGCCTGCGAGCTGCACAGGGTTGGCCCTGCAGACAGGATCTCATTTCTCACCCCCCTTACTGGACTCCACTAGGCCGTGGAGGTGTACAGCCGACTGAAAGGGGCAGAGGCAGGGGACTACGAACTATTCAAACAGGCCCTGTTCCGCGAGTTTGGGCTGACTCTGGAGATGTACCGGAAAAGGTTCTGGAGTCAGCGTAAAACCCGTGAGGTCACATACCTACAACTGGTCAACCGGGCGCAGGGGTATGCCCGCAAGTGGACAGCTGGCGCCCAAACTAAAGAGGACCTGCTTGACCTATTCATACTAGAGCACCTGTACGAGCAGTGCCCATCTGACCTGAGGCTGTGGTTGGTGGACCAGAAGCCGGAGAACCCGCAGCACGCAGGCCAGCTGGCCGACCAATTTGTGGACAGTTGAGCAGGGGATAATAGGGAGGAGTCTCGAAGGAGCAGGCCTGCCTCAACGCAGAGAGAGAGTCACCATGGGACCTCCCAGCGGGGGCCTATGGAGAACCCCCACCAAAGGGGAACATCCAGCGCCAGGTCCATCCGACCCACTCGAGGGGACCCACGAGACATGGGCTGCTATCACTGTGGCCAGCGAGGCCACATACGGGCCCAGTGCCCCAAGCTCAGGGACAGACCGAGCAGACCCAACCCGCAGACGGTTGACTGGATAAAGACCCAGTTGGAGGAGGGGCAACATTCCCAGGAAAAGGGTCCTGGCAGCGTACCACCTGTGAAGGAGGGAGGAGGTCCCCAGGTCAGCTCCTCTGGGGGGCTGGATGCTCCAGGCTCTGCGTTTTGGTTTACAGGGTGGGCGCAGGGCTGCCCCTCCGGAAAGAGTGCCTTGTTTCCCTGGAGGTAGATGGGAGGAAGGTCACTGGGTACTGGGACACAGGCGCAGAGGTGACGCTCGCCCGGCCCGAGGTGGTGGCCTCAGATCGGATGGTACCCAACACCTACCTGACCCTGATGGGCGTGGGCGGGACCCCATTCAAGGTGCCCGTGGCGAAGGTACACCTGAAGTGGGGGGCCAAGGAGGGCCCAAAGGACGTGGAGGTACACCCACATTTGCCCACGGACGTGTTAATGGGAGGGGACCTCGAGGCCTGGCCAAGTAAAACCCAGAGTGCCCTGGTCGTGACTCTTAGTCAGAGTCAGCGAAGGGCACTGCGCCCCGACAATGGGGAAGGGACACTGCCCGAGGTGCAGGACCCTAACCTGGTGGAGGGGGAACGCCCAGGGGCATAGCTCAGAGAGGCTGCAGCCTCAGACCCAGCCAGCGAATGAGAGCAGGTCCCCATCCCTGTCCCAGCTGCTGAGTTCCAGGCCGAGTTGCAGAAAGATCCCTCCTTGCGGAAGCCCAGGGACCGGGCTAACCTCAGTGCGGTACAGACCATGAGGAGAGGTTGCAAGGAGAGGTTCCTGTGGGAGAAGGGGTTTCTGTACAGAGAATGGGCTCCCCCAGGGGAAGTAGAGTCATAGGGGATCAGGAGGCAGCTGGTGGTTCCCCAGAAGTTTCGCCACAAGCTACTGTACCTGGACCATGACATCCCTCTCGCAGGGCACCAGGGAATCCGGCGCACCAAGCAGAGGCTGCTACAGAACTTTTACTGGCCTGGGGTCTTTACCCATGTCCGACAGTACTGTCAATCCTGTGACCCCTGCCAGAGGGTGGGAAAGGCCCGGGACAAGGGGAAAGCGGCTTTGAGGCCTTTACCCATCAGAGAAGAACCTTTCCAGAAGGTGGCCGTGGACATAGTGGGACCTCTCAGCAAGACGACCCGGTCGGGGAAGAAATACATCCTGGTGGTGGTGGATTTCACCACTCGCTACCCCGAGGCGGTGGCCTTGTCCTCTATCGAAGCAGACACCGTGGCAGATGCGCTGCTGACCATTTTCATCCGGGTGGGGTTCCCCAAGGAAGTCTTAACGGACCAGGGGTCCAACTTCATGTCGGCCCTGCTCCGGTGCTTGTGGGGAAAAATGTGGGGTCCGGCCTAACTGGGCCTCAGCGTATTACCCCCAGTCCAATGGGCTGGTGGAAAGGTTCAACGGGACGCTGAAGATGATGCCAAAAACATTTATGAACCAGCACCCACAGGACTGGGACAAGTACTTACCTCACCTGCTGTTCGCATACAGGGAGGTACCCCAGGACTCTCCCGGGTTTCCGCCTTTCGAACTGTTATATGGAAGGCGGGTAAGGGGGCCCCTGGACCTGATGAGAGACGAATGGGAGGGGAAGACCACTCCCGAGGGAGAGTCGGTGGTGGAGTATGTCCTGACCTTCCGGGAAAGGCTGGCCGAGCTCATGGGCCTGGCCAGGGAGAATCTGGCCCGAGCCCAGAGGAAGCAGAAGGTCTGGTATGACCGCACGGCACGGGCCCGTGCCTTCGCCACCGGGGATCAGGTGATGGTTCTCATCCCCGTGAGGAAAAACAAACTCCAGGCTGCCTGGGAAGGGCCCTTCAAGGTTATCAAGCAACTAAATGAGGTAAACTATGTGGTGGAGCTGTCGAACCGGGCACATCACCATCGGGTGTACCACGTGAACATGATGAAGCCATACTATGACAGGGGGAATGTGGTGTTCGCCGTGGGTGGACATTGGGAGGAGCAGGGAGATGACCCCTTAGTGGATCTATTACCTGGGACAAAAGCTGGTTCCCCTCTGGAGGCGATTCCCCTCTCTGATCAGCTGACCCTGGCCCAGCACGCTGAGATCAGAGGGATGCTGCATCTATACCGACAGCTGTTTTCCAACCAGCCTGGACGCACTAATTTGACTGTCCACCGGGTGGAGACCGGGTCACATCCTCCTATAAGATGCTCCCCTTTTCGGGTCACTGGGAAAACTGCCCAGGACCTAGAAAGAGAGGTCAGGGACATGCTGGCTTTAGGGGTGATCCAGCCATCTTCCAGCCCTTGGGCCTCGCCAGTGGTGCTGGTCCCCAAAAAGGATGGGTCAATCCGGTTCTGTGTGGACTATCGAAAGCTCAGTGCCATCACCGTATCTGATGCCTACCCCATGCCCAGGCCTGACGAGCTCCTAGACAAGCTGGGAGGTGCTCGGTACCTCACCACTATGGATCTTACCAAGGGCTACTGGCAAGTGCCGCTGGACGCAGATGCCATCTGGACGCAGATGCCAAGTGCCGCTGGACGCAGATGCCGCTGGACGCAGATGCCAGGCTGAAATCGGCCTTTATCACCCCTCTGGGGCTCTGAGTTTCTGACCCTGCCCTTTGGCCTCAAGGGAGCGCCAGCCACCTTCAATGTCCCAGGTTAAACGAGTGCTGGACCGACTCCGGGAGGCTGGGTTAACCGTAAAGGCTGAGAAGTGCAAGGTGGGGATGGCTGAAGTATCTTACCTGGGCCATCGGGTGGGGAGCGGCTGCCTGAAGCCGGAACCAGCCAAGGTGGAGGTGATCAGAGACTGGCCACCTCCCCAAACCAAAAAGCAGGTCCAGGCCTTTATTGGGATGGCGGGGTACTATCAAAGGTTCGTGCCCCACTTTAGCGCCATAGCCCCCCCATCACTGAGCTGTGCAAGAAGGGGAAGCCAGACGAGGTGGTCTGGACCAAGCAGTGCCAGCAGGCTCTCCGGGCGCTGAAGGAGGCTCTGGTTAGTGGCCCAGTTCTGGCAAACCCAGATTTTGACAAACCCTTTAGGGTGTTCACTGATGCCTCAGACACGGGACTGGGGGTGGTGTTAATGCAGGAGGATGAAAAGGGGGAGAGACACCCCATCGTGTACCTGAGCAAGAAGTTGCTGCCCCGGGAGCAGAACTACGTGGCCATCGAGAAGGAATGCCTGGCCATGGTGTGGGCCCTTAAGAAACTGGAGCCATATCTCTTTGGGCGACACTTCACCGTGTACACCGACCACTCTCCCCTGACCTGGCTGCACCAGATGAAAGGAGCCAACGCCAAGCTCCTGAGGTGGAGCCTGCTCCTGCAGGACTATGACATGGATGTGGTCCATGTGAAGGGAAGTGCCAAGCTGATAGCGGATGCGTTGTTCCGGAGAGGGGGCCCTGAACTTCCCCAGGTCACTGGGCAGAGTGACCCCGCTCAGTTCAGTCTCGAAGGGGGGAGAGATGTGATGGAGTAGGGACTGTCTGTGTGGGGGATGGCAGAGCCGGGGAGGACTTTAGGTGAGGGACAGGAGCTGAGCCTGTAACCTGAGCTAGGCAGGGGGGAGGCGGGTCAGCACCTTTGGCCCGGGAAGCTGGACAAAGGAAGGGGCCGGCTGTAGGGAAGGGAGTTCAGTTTTGTTTTGGGGCTGGGGTGGGGGGGAATTCAGGGTATCCTAAGCTGGGATCCAAGCACCCTGAACCCCCAGAAGGACTCGATTGAGGGGTCCTGACTGTGCCTGCAAGCTCTGCTGTCACCTGCATTCCTGTTGTCCAATAAACCTTCTGTTTTACTGGCTGGCTGAGAGTCACTGTGGGTCCCAGGAAGAGGGGTGCCGGACCAGACTCCCCCACACTCCGTGACAGTGGGGAAGATGGGGCACTCCAGCAGCTGCACTGTAACTGGAAAAGAGCTGCATGTGGTTTGGCCACCCCGGAACGCCCTTGCCCACATTTTCTTTTGCTTGTTTTGCTGCAAGAGTTAACAGTGACGGGTACGTCACAGGAAGTGGGTGGGTTTATGCAATTCATGAGTATGTGGCAGCAGCCAGGGAAAACAGTGAGATGAACCCAAGTAACCAGACTGAAAGAATTCTCAGTCTTTGAGAATGTGTGTTGAGTTCTTGCTTTTGAATTAGTACATTGCAGTCGTTTAGGGGGAGTGATTGTCGCTTAGAGTTTCATAGTTATCAAAGTCTGGTTGATGGCATTTGGTCCCTGTCTGGGAGCTCGTCATGGTGATATAGAAAGCTGCGGTGGAGGTAGGGCTGTCTTGTTTTGCAGCATATTGCTTGACAGTTTCTTGGGTTAAATCAAGTGTTACAAGTGAGTGGGCATGACTTTATTCACCCACAAGAAGAAAGCAGCCAGTAGAGCTTTTAGGTTAGACTTTATCTCCTGAACCAGTTAAGCTGTACCATGTGAGAGTCCTATCCCCATTACCTGGTCTGCTTATTTATACCCAAGGCTGTCTGTAACTTTTTGTATGAGTAATGTATCTTCACTGCTGTCTGACTGTATCTTGATCTCACCCACCATGTACCCTGCATTGGAGACAGTGGGGACTGTATTTGTTATGTGCTATCCCATACCAAAATACTGGTGTTTCTCTATACTCTGTATGTTACCCCCAATGACCAATAACTGATGTTTCAAACTCTCTGTATCATCTATTTTTAAACATTCTCTAATAAACTTCTAAATCTCGATTTAATCTCATTTACTACACTGACACACTATATTTGCTACTCTTAAAAGACCAATGGTGCTCTGAGATGCATCCTGCTGCCCTTAAAACGCAACCCAAGGCACCGACCACTACCCAGGCAGGTCTTGGGGACACGGCAGGTCAGCAAATCCAGGGGGCAGTGCGAGAACAGGAAGGATCCCCCCCCCCAGATGCTGGGACGTCACCATGAGGGAAAACATACACCCCGCTCTCCAGCTGCCGGAGGAGGGGGGGGGCTGCCCTGCCATGCTCCAGACTCCAGAATAACCTCCAGCTGAATGCCAGCAGCTGCAGCCAATGGGAGTCTGCCCCACCGGGCTCCCGGCACCGGAGAAACCTCTCCCTGACGGCCAGCAACTGCAGGGAGCCAACCCCACCGCGCTCCTACCGCCTGCCAACCACCAGCAGCTGCAGAAAGACTTCCCCCCCCCACGCCGCCGGAGAGACCTACAGCCGCCCACCTGCTGATACCGTCTGGAGTTTGTCCCCTCGTGCCCCAGCTACCGGAGAAAACCCCCGCTGCCCAGCTGCTGCCCCTGGCGACCCCGCTGTACCCCACCACCTACCCCCATGAGGGCACCCTCCCCTGGCCCCGCCACCACCTGTGCCACCCTGGGTCCCTGTCCCGCGCCGCTGCCGCATGTCCTACCTGGGGAACCCCGCCTCATGCTCCTGCCGCTGCTGCCTGAGCCGCAGGGGGGATCTTTGCTCCGTGTCCTGGGCGCCGCTGTCGCTTGTGCAGCCTGGGGAGCCCCGCCATGTGTTCCGGCCACTGCTGCCCGAGCCGCCGGGGGATCCCTGCCCCGCGCCCCGGGTGCCCGCTGTCCAAGCGGCCGGGGGAGCCCTGCGGCGTGCCTCAGCCACCAGGGGACTCCTGTCCCGCGCCTCGGCTACCGCTGCTCGGGGAGCCCCACAGCGAGCCCCGGCCGCTGCTGCTCAGGCCGCCGGGAGACTCTTGTCCTGCGCCCCAGCCACCGCCGCTCGCAGCGCCTGGGGAGCCCCCTGATGGGCAGCTCCAGCTACCGGGAGACTGCCCCGCCACGTGCCAGCCGTTCCAGAGGCAGAGAAATGCCCCCACTGCACCGAAGCTGCAGAGGGACTCCCCCGCCGCTCACCAGCGGCTGCAGCCGCCAAGGGTCAGCTCTGCCACATATGAGCTGCCCCAGACACCGAGCCCCACGTATCCCAGCCACAGGGGGGTTCTCCCACCACCTATCAGCAACCCCAGCCACCGAGAGACTGCCCCCACATGGACAAGCTGCTCCAGAACCCGAGAGACCTGCCCGCCGATCACCAGACGCTCCAGCTGCCAAGAGATGTCCCCCCATTCTCCTACGGTCACCGGATACACCCCCTGTGCTCCAGCAACCCCTGCCGCCAAGGGGCAAACCCCCTGACAGGACACCCCCACCCCCCAGGAACCCCAGTCACCGGGAGGCATCCCCAGTGCTCCTGAGGTGCAGCTACCGCTGAGGGATGCCCCCCCCCAGCTGTGTGACGGAAGGCGGCCAGGAGGGCCCCAACACTCCACAAGATGGCTGCTCAGCTCTAGACACCATTTACTTGGAATACCCCTTGCCACAGATGTGCTCATCTGCCCCATTTGCTTGCCGCCCCGATGCTTCCATCTCCTCGGAGGGGTCACCAGACATCTGAGGAGGTGCCACAACAAGTCCACTGCCTTCAGCTGCGCCCTCTGCAGCCTGCCCTTCGAGTCCCAGAAGAGATGCAAGGCACACCAGGCCAGCTGCAAGAAAGTCCACACAGCAGCAGCTCCGGTTCCGGTCCCCTGCCATCCTGTGCCCCGGCCTGCTACTCCTGTGCTGCAAGGAAACAGAGTGACCCCGCCAGCCGCCGTCCAGAAACCCACTCCAGTCCCTGAGCTAGTGGACCAGGTCCCCGCCCCTGAGATGACATCTACCACAGTGGAAAACGTCAACTGAGCCCCTGCCAGCAGGGGTCCTGTCACATCCTCCCAGGTCACCCGGAAGCTCTCCGAGCTGAGGCATCTCAGTGCCTCCTCGAGGCCCAACCAGCATGACCGCACCCCAAGAAGGGTCAGTGCTCCGCCATGTGTGGCCGCCCGAGACCCTGCCTCCGGAGGCACCAAAGCCGGCCCTCGGTCCACCCTGCGAACACCAGCCACAAGGGGAACCAACGCAACTCCTCAGCCCGCACCGCAAACCCCACCCGCCGGGGAATGGAGAACCACTCCCCGGACCGCCCCGCACGCTACTACCGTCGGAGGACCCACCGCCACAACCAGGTCACAGCACCAGATCCCCATCGCCAGACGGACTGACACGGGCCCAAGAGACACCAGGCCGATCCCTGCCATCAGAAGTTCATGCGCTCCCGCAGCAACCCCCCAGATGACAGCCTCACACGAACGACTGGGCATCACCCCCACACCCACCGGCCCGAACCAAGTCCCACCAACAACCTGTAATGACCCTACCCCACTGGTGACTATGCCTCAGGAACCAACCAAAAGGCCCCCTGAGCCACAAGCGAGACAACCCGCCGACCACGCGGCAAACTCACTGCCCATGCCGACCGAAGAACCCGAGGACCAGCAGCCGACGGTTAGACCAGTCACGCCTTGGGAGGCCGCCTGGATCGAGGAACTCCAATCAGCAGCCTCCTTCAAGGAATTTGAGCCGCTCATCGACAGGCTCACCCGTGAGTTATCTGCAGAGATTGCCTCCAAGAGGACATCAAACCAGGAGACCACCCAGCCTGCCCTCAGACAGCCCGTCCCGAAACGACACCACCACCAGAGGAACTGGAAGAAGAAACACCAGCGGCCGCTACAACCCGACAGCAGCCTCAAGGATCCAGAAGCTGTTCAGAGCGAACCGCCTCAAGGCCGTAAGAGAGGTCTTCGATGGTCCCCCGTCCTACTGCACGATCCGCCTGAGCGCCTCTATAACTACTTCCTCAGAGAGTTCAGCAGAGTGCCCAGGAACAACGCGCAGCGCCCGGAGTGCATCCGTCCCCTGCCCCTGTCACGGAGTCACCGGGCGATGCTCTGGAACTGCTCCCCACCAAGCCAGTCAGGACTTTGGGGAGCCTCCTCTCCCTTGGAGCAGACTTGTTCAGGGCAAGAAGCTCACACAGCTTCACCTCCTGGGTCTCTCCTTGGAGCATTCAGCATCCTCTGCCCCTCCGTGCGCTTCCCACAGCGAGTCTACCCCAGCGGGGTCCTGGGGAAGCCACCGGATTCTGCACCCCCACTTTGCAGTCAGATGTGACTCTCAGCCAGCCAGTAAAACAGAGGTTTATTCGATGACAGGAACAGGGTCTAAAACAGAGCTTGTAGGTACAGCGAACCGGACCCCTCGGCTGGGTCCATTCTGGGGGGGCAGTGAGCCAGACCCCCACGTCTGCCCTCCACCTTTGACCCCAGCCAGCTCCAGACTAACAACCCCTCCCAGCCCCTCCTCTCTCCTCAGCCCCTTTCCCGGGCCAGGAGGTCACCTGATCCCTTTGTCTCCAACACCTTCAGCTGGCACCTTTGCAGAGGAGGGGCCCAGGCCATCAGTTGCTAGGAGACAGAATGCCAAGCATTTAGGTGCACTGGCCCTTTGCTCTGCCAGATACTTAAGAACTGCCATGGGGACACTGAGGCACCAACACAGTACTCAGAGAAAACATTAAGAACTTTCCCAGTTCGTCACAGCCCCACATTACCAATGCAGGCAACCTAGAGGCCGACTTCACGCCGAAAGAGATGATGGCCAGGCTCTCCAGAACAAAGAACACCGCACCCGGAAAGGACGGCATCCCCTACAGCCTCCTCAAGAAGCGAGACCTCGGCTGCCTCGTGCTCTCCGGCATCTTTAACTTGTGCCGGCACTTTGGCCGGTCTCCCACCTCCTGGAAGAAGGCCATGACCGTCCTGACCTACAAGAAGGGCGAGAGAGACGACCCCAGCAACTGGAGACCCATCTCCCCGTGCTCCACGATGTACGAACTGTACGCCAGCTGCCTGGAAGCTAGGATCCCGGAGTGGGCAACGACCGGGGGAGCCATCAGCCTGGCCCAGAAGGTCTTCATGCTGTCGGAGGGGCACTACGATCCCCCACGACTCTACTTCCCCTAGGGGAGCCCATTCTCGGTACACTAACCCTTTCTCCCACAGGAACCTCTCCTTGCAACCTCTCCTCATGGACTGTACTGCACTGAGGTTAGCCAGGTCCCTTGGCCTCCGCAAGGAGGGATCTTTCTGCAACTCGGCCTGGAACTCAGCAGTTGGGACCTGCTCTCTCTCGTCGGCTGGGTCTGAGGCCGCAGCCTCTCTCAGCCGTGTCCCTGGGTGCTCCTTCCCCACCAGGTTAGGGTCCTGCGCCTCGGGCAGAGTACCTTCCCCATTGTCAGGGCGCAGTGCCCTGCGCTGACTCTGACTACGGGTCATGAACAGGGCACCCCGGGTGTTGCTTGGTCAGACCTCCAGGTCCTCCACCATTAACACCTCTGTGGGCACATGTGGGTGTACCCCCACGTCCTTGGGGCCCTCGGCCCCTCACTTCAGGTGTACCCTCACCACAGGCACCTTGAATGGGGTCCCGCCCACGCCCATCAGGGTCAGGTAGGTGTCAGGCACCATCCGATCAGGGGCCACCATCTCGGGCCGGGCCGGGCCAGCGTCACTTCTGCACCCATGTCCCAGTACCCAGTGACCTTCCTCCCATCTATCTCCAAGGAAACAAGGCACTCTCTCCAGAGGGGCAGCCCCGCACCCACCCTGTAAACCAAAACCCCAGAGCCTGGAGCATCCAGCCCCCCAGAGGAGCTGACCTGGGGCCCTCCTCCCTCCTTCGCAGGTGGTACGCGGCCAGCCCCCCTTTCCTGCGAATGCTGCTCCTCATCTGGCTGGGTCTCTACCGAGTTAACCTGGTGTGGGGTCGGTCTGCTCAGTCTGTCCTTGAGTCTGGGGCACTGGGACTGTGTGTGGCCCCTCTGGCCACACTGATAGCAGCTCATGTCCCGTTGGTCCCCTCGAACTCGTCGGTTGTCCCTGACTCTGGGCGTTCCCCTTGGGAGGGGGTCTCCCTATTCCCCCTTTGGGAGGTCCCAGGATGACTCTCTCTCTGCATCACGGCGGGCCTGTTCCTTTGAGACTTCTCCCTGCTACCCCCCGACCGGCTCTTCACAAACTCATCAGCCAGCCGCCCTGCATGTCGCGGGTTCTCTGGCTTTTGGTCCCTCAACCACAGCCTCAGGTCGGATGGGCACCGCTCATACAGTTGCTCCAGTACCAGCAGTTTAACCAAGTCCCCCTTCATCTGGGCCCCATCTGCCTACTTGCTGGCGTATCCCTCCATGCGGACGGCTAGCTGCAGATATGAGACCTCAGGGGTTTTATCCTGACTCCGGAACCTCTTCCGGTACATCTCAGGAGTCAGCCCAAACTCATGCAGCAGGGCCTGCTTGAATAGTTCATAGTTCCCTTTCTCCGCCTCTCCCAGCTGGTGGTACAATGCCACGGCCTTGGGATCCAGTAAGGGGGTGAGAACCCGGAGCCTGTCTGCCGGAGCTACCTGGTGCAGCTCGCAGGCCGTCTCAAAGGCATCCAGGAAGTCATCCATGTCCTCCCCCTCCTTACGCTGGGCCAGGATGCACTTACCAAAGCTCCGCGCAGTCCTGGGCCCCCCCTCACTCATCGCAGCCAGGGGCCCGCTGCCCCTCAGCCTCGCCAGTTCCAGCTCATGCTGACGCTGTCGCTCTTTCTCCTCCCGTTCCCGCTGTCTTTTTCTCTCCTCATGTTCACATGCTCTCTGTCTCTCACGATCCTCCAGCTCTCTCAGTTTAGCTCTCTCTCCCATTCCATCCGCTTCCGCTCCACGGATGCTGAGCGTCGCCAGGATGATCCCAGACTGGCGGGTGAGCTTCGCCGGGAGGATCCCCTGCTGGCCAGGGGGGTCACGGTGCGCTCGGTAGCCGCTGGGCTCCTCCCCACCCTTCCCCTACGCCTAGGAAGGGGGGGTCTCGGGAAGCCCTCAGCCGCCGGCTGACCACTCCCAGCGGGGACAGACACAGGTTCCTGCGCTGCATCTGCCCGGCTGCTTCCCTCAGAGACAGGGCTCCGTTCATTCATGTGGTCTCCCTGCTCCAGCTGGGCGATCAGCTGGTCCTTGGTGAGCCTCCCACTGCGCAGCCCCCTCTGCTTGCACAGCTCCACCAGGTCGCACTTAAGCCACTTGGCATACATCTTCCTGCTGGCCACTCACAGGTCGGGGTGCTTGTCGCTCCCCATGGTTTCCAGGGAGACCCCTAGTGCACCAGCCCTTCTTGAGGTCACCACCTCTCTGCCAGGGTCGAGCTGCAGACTCCTCCGCCTCTGGGATCGCTCGCTGCAACCCCCCAGGGGGCCCTGTTACTGCAAAGTCCTTCTCACTGGGCACACACTCCCAGGGGTTAATCACCCCTTCGTTTTACTGCTCCCCAGTCACTTACTGCAGGAAGCGCCGTCCATGGGGTGCAGTATCTCCCGCCGCTACCACCAGTTGTCACAGAGTGTGGGGGAGTCCGGCCCTGCACCCCTCTTCCTGGGACTCACAGTGACTCTCAGCCAGCCAGTAAAACAGAAGGTTTATTGGACAACAGGAATGCAGGTTACAGCAGAGCTTAGAGGCACAACCAGGACCCCTCAATCGAGTCCTTCTGGGGGTTCAGGGTGCTTAGATCCCAGCATAGGATTCCCTGAATTCCAACCACTCAGCCCAAAACCGAAACTGGACTGCTCTTCCTCCAGCCGACCGATTCCTTTGTCCAGCTTCCCGGGCAAAGGTGCTGACACCCTCCCCCACTACCTGGCTCAGGTTACAGGCTTAAAAATCCTGTCCCTCACCTAAAGTCCTCCCCAGCTCTCCCATCCCCCACACGGACAGACCCTACTGCATCACAGCCACCTCCACCCTGATTGAATTGGCCTCGTTAGCACTGTATTCAGGTATACATGAAAAGATGGGAGTTGCCTTACCAAGTGGGTCAGTGCCTCCTTAGCACTGACCCCCCTGCACTTGGTAAGGCAACTCCTATGTTTTCATGTATACATGAATACGGTGCTAACGAGGCCAATTCAATCAGGGTGGAGGTGGCCCATTCCCAAGCATAGGCGGCAGGTTTTACACATTTGCAGTGCTCGGGCTCCAGTAATATTCATGGCCGGGGGCCCTGCTCCAGCAATATTTGGAGCTGGGTCTCTCCTTTGGCTCTGCCTGGATCAGGCCCCGGCCCCCGCAGGCCTCCCCCGCCCCGCGTCCCTGCCTGGACCAGGTCCCAGCCCCCGCCTGCCACCCCCGCCCCGCCGTGTCCCTGCCTAACAGAAAGCAGCCTGCGCCTCTGCCCCGCCTGCTTGCGAGTAGAGCAGCTCCCTGCAGAACTGCTGTCTGCTGCCCCAGGGTCCTAACGCCTACCATCAGATAATGGCATGGCAGGCTGCCCTTACCTTGCCCTTATGCCCTAGCCCTGAGCCTCTCCAATGCCCCAAACCCCTCATTCTCAGCCCCAACCCTCATCCCTCTGCACCTTGATCCTCTGTCCCAGCTCTGAGCCCCCCCGCAGCATGAACCCCCATCCTCAGGCCCACAGCCCTCACCCCACATCCCAACCCTCTGCCCTAGCCCAGAGCCACCCCGCATCATGAACCCCTCATCCTCAGCCCTCACCCCTGCACTCCCTCCTGTCCCCAAAGCCCCTCCCAGAGCGCGCACCCCCTCCCAGAGCATGTACCACCTCCCCCTTCCTACACCCCCGCCCAGAGCCTGCACCCAAACTCCATCCCGAAGCCTGCACTCCTCCTGCACCCTAGTCCCCAGCCCAGGACCTGCACCCCAGACCTCCCCCAAAAACCCTGCCCAGCGCCTTAGGCAGGCGGGGGCAGAGTTTGGGGGGGTGGAGTTGTGGGGCCGGTTCTGGGCACCACCAAAATTTCTACAAACTTGCCACCCATGTTCCCAAGTACTGACGGGGAGGTGTGAGTATCACGCCTGATTGTGTGTTTCAGAGAGTTATGTGAGAGCAGAAAAGAGAGTTGGGGCTGCCGCAGAGCACAGGGGGCAGGGCCAGTTTAAGTCCTAAGTTAGCAGCTAACTAAGCTACAGCTCATAGGAGAGGCCTCTAAAAAAGAAAAAAAACTGACCCCATTTCAAATGTTATCAAAATCGGTGGAGTAAATAAAGTAGATATGGGGCGAAGTTCTCTCTAACTATAGACGTTTTTGTTCAAATACGATAAATAGGCCCCTCTGGCTACACAAATACCCTCTCCCGTTACTGAGTGTTCATTACTGACAGGTGTGAGGCCAGGGCTGGCGGGGAGAGACCATTGCATTTGTAAAATGAGTGTTTATGCGTGTAGGGCTGCTGTCAGCGTCCTAAGGCAGCGTTTGTTGGCCACCTGCTACAGCTAAAATTCAGGCCGCGCCTTCGGAACTCATTTAAATCCCTAAATAACCGCCCTGCTGATAACAACCGGGACAGATGTGAGGTCAGAGCGGCCGTGTCACGAAGCGCTCCCGCCACGCTCAGCTACCCCCCCGAAAGACTCTCCCGCGGCTCCGCCGCCGCCGAGAGGTTCCTGTCCTGGGCCCCAACCGCGGCCGCTGATGCAGCCTGGGGATCGCCGCCCGGTGCCCCAGCCGCTGCCGCTGCTGATGCCTGGGGAGCTTCCCGCTGCGCTTCAGCGGGCAGGGCTCCGACCCGCCGGGAGACTGCCGCGCCACGTGCGAGCAGCTCCAGCTGCGGAGATGCCCCCGCTGCACCCACGGCGTTAGTGGCGGCGGCTGGGGCGCGGGGCAGGAATCAACCCTCACACACACACACACTTATGCAGCCTGGGGATCCCCGCCACGTGCACCAGCAGCTGCTGCTCCAGCCGCTGAGGGATTCCTGCCCCGCACCCCAGCCGCTGCTGCTCTGGCCGCCGGGGGTTTCCCGCCCCGCGCTCCAGCCGCTGCCGCTCGTGATGCCTTGGGAGCGCTGCCCGCTGAAGCGCAGCTGGAAGCTCCCCAGGCATCACAAGCCGCGGCGGCTGGAGCGCGGGGCGGGAAACCCCGGGCGGCTTGGGGAACTGCGGCTGGGGCGCGGGGCAGGAATCCCCGCCCCCACTTATGCAGCCTGGGGATCCCCGCCACGCGCAACAGTCGCCGAGGGATTCCTGCCCAGCGCCCCAGCCGTTGCTGCTTAAGCCGCCGAGGGATTCCTACCCTGTGCCCCAGCCCCCGCCGCTTATGCAGCCTGGGGATCCCCGCCAAGTGCAACAGCCGCTGGTGATACTTGGGGAGCTTTTCACTGCGCTTCAGCCTGCAGGGCTCTGACCCGCCGCTCACCAGCGGCTCCAGCCCCCGGGAGACTGCCCCGCCGCGTGCGAGCAGCTCCAGCTGCGGAGATGCCCCCGCTGCACCCACGGCGTGAGTGGCGGCGGCTGGGGCGCGGGGCAGGAATCTCTCAGTGGCTGCAGCAGCAGCGGCTGTTACACGTGGCGGGGATCCCCAGGCTGCATAAGTTGGGGGGGGGGGATTCCTGCCCCAGCCGCTGACGCCGCTGAGGGATTCCTGCCCCGCGCCCCAGCCGCTTCTGCTCAAGCTGCCGGGGGATTCCTGCCTTGTGCCCCAGCTGCCGCGGCTTATGCAGCCTGGGGATCCCCGGCACGTGCACCAGCCGCTGAGGGATTCCTGCCCCGCGCCCCAGCCGCAGTTC
The DNA here is from genome assembly GCF_007399415.2 of Gopherus evgoodei. Taxonomy (NCBI): domain Eukaryota; kingdom Metazoa; phylum Chordata; order Testudines; family Testudinidae; genus Gopherus; species Gopherus evgoodei. Next base: position 4,152,056 of record NC_044333.1, on the reverse strand, counting down.
CCCAAGCCGCCGGGGGTTTCCCGCCCCGCGCTCCAGCCGCTGCTGCTTGTGGTGCCTGGGGAGCTTCCAGCTGCGAGCAGGGCTCCCCAGGCATCACGAGCGGTGGCGGCTGGGGCGCGGGGCAGGAATCCGGCGGAGGCTGGGTCAAAGCAATACCAAGGGACCGCGATATAAACAAGATTGCTGACTGTTTCATCCAAAAAGCTACAGTGACACAGAATGACTGAAAAGCTGCCTTCGCTAACATCCCAGTTTAAAGTAACTGCAACTATTTTAATATACTATAATTCATAAGCATGTAATTAAGAATTAGATGGTCTTGAACTACATAAAATAATCAAGATAACAATGATAGACACATTCAGTAACTAGAATATGAAAGATGAGTGCAGTGTAAATTCTGACAATTGTCTCCCCCAAAACTGGCAGAGTGCCCCCTTCACCCTCCTCCCCAAATACACACACCGCTTCAAAAGCACTCATCTGCAAAACCAGAAGTCAGCACTTATGCTACAGCCAACAAACTCACCCCAGGGTCACATAGTCGCTCCTGTTCCCTAGCATCTCTCCTCCCTTAGGAGTGGTCTTTTTAAAGCCTGGTTCTCCCTGAGTTGCCCCACCCCTTCCTTAGGGGTCGGGGTTGATGGGTGGTAAATGGCTTGGGGATGAAAGTCTCATTATGCAGCTCTCCACTTGCATAGCAGGCTGCTAGCCTCAGCACAAGGTCCCTCAAACAAACAGACCACACTATATACTTCTGTAAGGTTAGCACCCTGGTGGCCAAAATGGAGTCTGCTCTGCAGGCAACTCTGACCAAAGAGAAGGCCTGTGCAGGAATGCAGCAGGAGAAATCCCTTCCACCCCAGGGGCACCTTGTTCCAACCCCCCAGAGTGAATATACACCCCCACAGGAAAAGTAAAATGGATATAACAAAGAGAGAGATTTATTTACAGGGGGATGAGAGGAGAAAAACAACAAGGGGAAATATAGGGGGAGCAGTAAAACAGGGCTGCATCCAAACCAAGGCCCAGGGGCCCAGTGGGAGCACAGTCTGGAAGGGCAGACACTGAGCATTGCATCTGCACACAGAGTTCAGGAGGCCTGAGCAAAGTTCTAATCCAGTGGTGAGTCTTGGGTGCTCCTGGTCGTCTTCGGCGCCAGTGAACTCTCCCCAGCAAACCCCTCCGGTGCCCTCTTCTGCCGCTCTCTGCAATGCCCCACAGAGCGATCACCTCCCCCACTTAACTAGTGAGCAGCCTCCCTCTTTGTTCCCAGTGCAGAGTCACAAGCCCCAGTACTCCCAGCCCCACGCAGCCCTGGGCAGTCGTGATACTGGGTCTAGCTCCGGCCTGTCCTCCTCAGGCGATTCCTCCCTGGCACAGTGCTGCTCCGGGCTCCTGTCCTGGGCTGTCCCCAATCGGCCGCCCTGTCCTTCTCAGGCTTCTGGCAGGTTCTCTCCTGCTTCCTTTGCCATGGCCTCTGGGCTGCTCCAGACCCACCCCCTGGAGTTTCCCTCCTTTTTACTCACTCTCTCCCTTTGTGACGTTATTGATATAAACTGGGACCATAGCAAAACTGGTTGATATAAACTGGGACCAGCGAACCCTCCGCAAGGACGCCTGCGGGAGGTCCACCAGAGCAGCCTGCCACCCTCCCCGCAACTGGCAGAGCGCCCCCTGGCGGCACGCCGCCCCAAGCACGTGCTTGGTGAGCTGGGGCCTGGAGCCGGCCCTGCATAGAACCAGGTCAATTAAGCTTTGGCTCAGAACCCCACGCTATCCAAATCTGAAATTTGGGATTGAGAGTTTGGTTGGTTAAAAATCAGTGACTGTGAGACAAAAAGCATCAGCAAAAGCAATGAAACTGCAAGCCCTGATGGACAGCCTGCAGTTTGAACATGAGCAAAAACTGGCAGAAATTCAAATGAGAGAAGCAAGCCCTGGCCCAGCTGGAGGAAGAGGCCGCTGAACGAGAGAAAGAAGCTGCTGAGAGAGAGAAAGAAGCTGCTGAAAGAAAGGAGGAGGCTGATGAGAGAGAAGAAAAAGCTCGTAAGGGGCGTCTGGAACTGCTGGCTGCTGAGGAGAAAGCTCGACAAAGGCAACAGGAGACTCACAAGATGCAACAAGAAACTGCCAGACTTCAGCTCCAAGTCAAAGAAGCAAGGGAAGAACAACAGAAATTGTATCCTCTTGAAAATCCAGTTTATAACTATGTTGACATGTGGTATTACTCTGGGCAGTTTTCTGTGTGTAACCAGTTTTGCTATGGCCAGGGAGAGGGGGAGTCTAACCCGGTGGGTAATAGCAGTTTGTCTGTTCAAGAAAGCAGTGTCTGTGAATGGAGTTTCTGAATGTCAAGATCTCATTGGGGAGGAAAATGTTTCTCAGGAGCAGATTCAAGTAAATGGTCAGGTGGAAGCCCTAACTGAGGAAGGAAAGGGTAGATTTGTAATGAGTAATGGATTGGTGGCTAGTACAGCTTGTAAAAGTAAACCTGAAATGGGTAACTGTGATTTGCTGCAAGTAGCTCAGTGTAGTGAAAAAAGCAGCAGCTTGCTTATCTGTGGGGAGTGGCAATGTGCCTGGCAGGGAAAGTTTGGAGGAGCCTAGGCAGCCTTGTGAGCTGATGGCTTTGTCTAGTCAGCAGTGTGGGAAGACAAGGATAGTGGAAGATGAGTGTCCCTATCCCTTACCTGTTTCCTGTGTGGAGAAATGTGACAGTGAAGGAAATGTGCCTGTGTCTGACAGGGGTATTGACTTGCCTATGGAGGAAGCTACCTCAGTCTCCAAACAGTTGTCTGTGAACAGCCCTGTGTGCTGGGGCAAGGGAAATGAGATCCCAAGCTGTGTGTCTGGGAAAGAAGAAGGTGTTTATGGCTTTTCTTTGCCTGTGGAGCAGACAGAAGGTGCCTTTCAGCCTGGAATGGTTGAGAATAGTGCAGTTGTCTCAGAGTTAATTGTAAATACAGCTAAAGCCCAGAGACCAGACAATTCTAGTGCTTGTGAATGGAATTTCCTTTTGAAAGATCCAGTGTGGGAAGCTTTAAAAAGGTCTCAGATGTAGTGGCACCAAATCTTATGTAAAGGGGGTCATATAAGGTGTCTAAGACAAGGTTATGGGTTACTGGTTATGATTATGCTGTCTGTATGTCTGTACCATTTTGTAGTTGAAGTTGTAAGTATTGGTTGTATACTGTCTGTATTTCAAATTGGTGCTGTAGTTCTGGGTGACACCCCAGACAAGTTGGTGTTAGCTCTGCTTAGCCTGCTTGATGGCCCATTAAGGACCATCAGCTACACAACTGACCCATTGAGAGGAGGCAGATACGCCTTCATGCTCTCCTTGTGCTCTGGCTAGGGTATCACCCTGATCAGACAGAGTTGCCACATCCCTTTTCAACCACACATTAGCAACTGGCAAACTACAAGCACTAGAATTGTCTGGTCTCTAGGATTTTGCTAAGATACTAACTGGATGCAACCTAGTCACAGTGTCATTCTCCCCAGCAGACACAAACTTAAGACCATTCCCTTCCTGGGCTTTAGCTGTATTTACAATCCTGCCCTCAGCGGCGTCAGCGGCTGGGGCAGGAATCCCCCCCCCAACTTATGCAGCCTGGGGATCCCCGCCACGTGTAACAGCCGCTGCTGCTGCAGCCACTGAGAGATTCCTGCCCCGCGCCCCAGCCGCCGCCACTCACGCCGTGGGTGCAGCGGGGGCATCTCCGCAGCTGGAGCTGCTCGCACGCGGCGGGGCAGTCTCCCGGGGGCTGGAGCCGCTGGTGAGCGGCGGGTCAGAGCCCTGCAGGCTGAAGCGCAGTGAAAAGCTCCCCAAGTATCACCAGCGGCTGTTGCACTTGGCGGGGATCCCCAGGCTGCATAAGCGGCGGGGGCTGGGGCACAGGGTAGGAATCCCTCGGCGGCTTAAGCAGCAACGGCTGGGGCGCCGGGCAGGAATCCCTCGGCGACTGTTGCGCGTGGCGGGGATCCCCAGGCTGCATAAGTGGGGGCGGGGATTCCTGCCCCGCGCCCCAGCCGCAGTTCCCCAAGCCGCCCGGGGTTTCCCGCCCCGCGCTCCAGCCGCCGCGGCTTGTGATGCCTGGGGAGCTTCCAGCTGCGCTTCAGCGGGCAGCGCTCCCAAGGCATCACGAGCGGCAGCGGCTGGAGCGCGGGGCGGGAAACCCCCGGCGGCCAGAGCAGCAGCGGCTGGGGTGCGGGGCAGGAATCCCTCAGCGGCTGGAGCAGCAGCTGCTGGTGCACGTGGCGGGGATCCCCAGGCTGCATAAGTGTGTGTGTGTGTGAGGGTTGATTCCTGCCCCGCGCCCCAGCCGCCGCCACTAACGCCGTGGGTGCAGCGGGGGCATCTCCGCAGCTGGAGCTGCTCGCACGTGGCGCGGCAGTCTCCCGGCGGGTCTGAGCCCTGCCCGCTGAAGCGCAGCGGGAAGCTCCCCAGGCATCAGCAGCGGCAGCGGCTGGGGCACCGGGCGGCGATCCCCAGGCTGCATCAGCGGCCGCGGTTGGGGCCCAGGACAGGAACCTCTCGGCGGCGGCGGAGCCGCGGGAGAGTCTTTCGGGGGGGTAGCTGAGCGTGGCGGGAGCGCTTCGTGACACGGCCGCTCTGACCTCACATCTGTCCCGGTTGTTATCAGCAGGGCGGTTATTTAGGGATTTAAATGAGTTCCGGAGGCGCGGCCTGAATTTTAGCTGTAGCAGGTGGCCAACAAACGCTGCCTTAGGACGCTGACAGCAGCCCTACACGCATAAACACTCATTTTACAAATGCAATGATCTCTCCCCGCCAGCCCTGGCCTCACACCTGTCAGTAATGAACACTCAGTAACGGGAGAGGGTATTTGTGTAGCCAGAGGTGCCTATTTATCCTATTTGAACAAAAACGTCTATAGTTAGAGAGAACTTCCCCCCATATCTACTTTATTTACTCCACCGGTTTTGATAACATTTGAAATGGGGTCAGTTTTTTTTCTTTTTTAGAGGCCTCTCCTATGAGCTGTAGCTTAGTTAGCTGCTAACTTAGGACTTAAACTGGCCCTGCCCCCTGTGCTCTGCGGCAGCCCCAACGCTCTTTTCTGCTCTCACATAACTCTCTGAAACACACAATCAGGCGTGATACTCACACCTCCCCGTCAGTACTTGGGAACATGGGTGGCAAGTTTGTAGAAATTTTGGTGATGCCCAGAACCGGCCCCACAACTCCACCCCCCCAAACTCTGCCCCCGCCTGCCTAAGGCGCTGGGCAGGGTTTTTGGGGGAGGTCTGGGGTGCAGGTCCTGGGCTGGGGACTAGGGTGCAGGAGGAGTGCAGGCTTCGGGATGGAGTTTGGGTGCAGGCTCTGGGCGGGGGTGTAGGAAGGGAGAGGTGGTACATGCTCTGGGAGGGGGTGCGCGCTCTGGGAGGGGCTTTGGGGACAGGAGGGAGTGCAGGGGTGAGGGCTGAGGATGAGGGGTTCATGATGCGGGGTGGCTCTGGGCTAGGGCAGAGGGTTGGGATGTGGGGTGAGGGCTGTGGGGCTGAGGATGGGGGTTCATGCTGCGGGGGGGCTCAGAGCTGGGACAGAGGATCAGGGTGCAGGGGGATGAGGGCTGTGGCTGGGGATGAGGGGTTTGGGGCATTGGAGAGGCTCAGGGCTAGGGCAGAAGGGCAAGGTAAGGGCAGCCTGCCATGCCATTATCTGATGGTAGGCGTTAGGACCCTGGGGCAGCAGACAGCACTTCTGCAGGGAGCTGCTCTACTCGCAAGCAGGCGGGGCAGAGGCGCAGGCTGCTTTCTGTTAGGCAGGGACACGGCGGGGCGGGGGACACGCGGGGGGCGGGGGTGGCAGGCGGGGGCTGGGACCTGGTCCAGGCAGGGACGCGGGGCGGGGGAGGCGTGCGGGGGCCGGGGCCTGATCCAGGCAGAGCCAAGGGAGAGACCCAGCTCCAAATATTGCTGGAGCAGGGCCCCCGGCCATGAATATTACTGGAGCCCGAGCACTGCAAATGTGTAAAACCTGCCGCCTATGCTTGGGAATGGGCCACCTCCACCCTGATTGAATTGGCCTCGTTAGCACCGTATTCAGGTATACATGAAAACATAGGAGTTGCCTTACCAAGTGCAGGGGAGGTCAGTGCTAAGGAGGCACTGACCCACTTGGTAAGGCAACTCCCATCTTTTCATGTATACCTGAATACAGTGCTAACGAGGCCAATTCAATCAGGGTGGAGGTGGCTGTGATGCAGTAGGGTCTGTCCGTGTGGGGGATGGGAGAGCTGGGGAGGACTTTAGGTGAGGGACAGGATTTTTAAGCCTGTAACCTGAGCCAGGTAGTGGGGGAGGGTGTCAGCACCTTTGCCCGGGAAGCTGGACAAAGGAATCGGTCGCCTGGAGGAAGAGCAGTCCAGTTTCGGTTTTGGGCTGAGTGGTTGGAATTCAGGGAATCCTATGCTGGGATCCAAGCACCCTGAACCCCCAGAAGGACTCGATTGAGGGGTCCTGGTTGTGCCTCTAAGCTCTGCTGTAATCTGCATTCCTGTTGTCCAATAAACCTTCTGTTTTACTGGCTGGCTGAGAGTCACTGTGAGTCCCAGGAAGAGGGGTGCAGGGCCGGACTCCCCCACACTCTGTGACAACTGGTGGTAGCGGCGGGAGATACTGCACCCCATGGACGGCGCTTCCTGCAGTAAGTGACTGGGGAGCAGTAAAACGAAGGGGTGATTAACCCCTGGGAGTGTGTGCCCAGTGAGAAGGACTTTGCAGTAACAGGGTCCCCTCGGGGTTTGCAGCGAGCGATCCCAGAGGCGGAGGAGTCTGCAGCTCGACCCTGGCAGAGAGGTGGTGACCTCAAGAAGGGCTGGTGCACTAGGGGTCTCCCTGGAAACCATGGGGAGCGACAAGCACCCCGACCTGTGAGTGGCCAGCAGGAAGATGTATGCCAAGTGGCTTAAGTGCGACCTGGTGGAGCTGTGCAAGCAGAGGGGGCTGCGCAGTGGGAGGCTCACCAAGGACCAGCTGATCGCCCAGCTGGAGCAGGGAGACCGCATGAATGAACGGAGCCCTGTCTCTGAGGGAAGCAGCCGGGCAGATGCAGCGCAGGAACCAGTGTCTGTCCCCGCTGGGAGTGGTCAGCCGGCGGCTGAGGGCTTCCCGAGACCCCCCCTTCCTAGGCGTAGGGGAAGGGTGGGGAGGAGCCCAGCGGCTACCGAGCGCACCGTGACCCCCCTGGCCAGCAGGGGATCCTCCCGGCGAAGCTCACCCGCCAGCAGGGGATCATCCTGGCGACGCTCAGCATCCGTGGAGCGGAAGCGGATGGAATGGGAGAGAGAGCTAAACTGAGAGAGCTAGAGGATCCTGAGAGACAGAGAGCATGTGAACATGAGGAGAGACAAAGACAGCGGGAATGGGAGGAGAAAGAGCGACAGCGTCAGCATGAGCTGGAACTGGCGAGGCTGAGGGGCAGCGGGCCCCTGGCTGCGATGAGTGAGGGGGGGCCCAGGACTGCGCGGAGCTTTGGTAAGTGCATCCTGGCCCAGCGTAAGGAGGGGGAGGACATGGATGACTTCCTGGATGCCTTTGAGACGGCCTGCGAGCTGCACCAGGTAGCTCCGGCAGACAGGCTCCGGGTTCTCACCCCCTTACTGGACCCCAAGGCCGTGGCATTGTACCACCAGCTGGGAGAGGCGGAGAAAGGGAACTATGAACTATTCAAGCAGGCCCTGCTGCATGAGTTTGGGCTGACTCCTGAGATGTACCGGAAGAGGTTCCGGAGTCAGGATAAAACCCCTGAGGTCTCATATCTGCAGCTAGCCGTCCGCATGGAGGGATACGCCAGCAAGTAGGCAGATGGGGCCCAGATGAAGGGGGACTTGGTTAAACTGCTGGTACTGGAGCAACTGTATGAGCGGTGCCCATCCGACCTGAGGCTGTGGTTGAGGGACCAAAAGCCAGAGAACCCGCGACATGCAGGGCGGCTGGCTGATGAGTTTGTGAAGAGCCGGTCGGGGGGTAGCAGGGAGAAGTCTCAAAGGAACAGGCCCGCCGTGATGCAGAGAGAGAGTCATCCTGGGACCTCCCAAAGGGGGAATAGGGAGACCCCCTCCCAAGGGGAACGCCCAGAGTCAGGGACAACCGACGAGTTCGAGGGGACCAACGGGACATGAGCTGCTATCAGTGTGGCCAGAGGGGCCACACACAGTCCCAGTGCCCCAGACTCAAGGACAGACTGAGCAGACCGACCCCACACCAGGTTAACTCGGTAGAGACCCAGCCAGATGAGGAGCAGCGTTCGCAGGAAAGGGGGGCTGGCCGCGTACCACCTGCGAAGGAGGGAGGAGGGCCCCAGGTCAGCTCCTCTGGGGGGCTGGATGCTCCAGGCTCTGGGGTTTTGGTTTACAGGGTGGGTGCGGGGCTGCCCCTCTGGAGAGAGTGCCTTGTTTCCTTGGAGATAGATGGGAGGAAGGTCACTGGGTACTGGGACATGGGTGCAGAAGTGACGCTGGCCCGGCCCGGCCCGAGATGGTGGCCCCTGATCGGATGGTGCCTGACACCTACCTGACCCTGATGGGCGTGGGCGGGACCCCATTCAAGGTGCCTGTGGTGAGGGTACACCTGAAGTGAGGGGCCGAGGGCCCCAAGGACGTGGGGGTACACCCACATGTGCCCACAGAGGTGTTAATGGTGGAGGACCTGGAGGTCTGACCAAGCAACACCCGGGGTGCCCTGTTCATGACCCGTAGTCAGAGTCAGCGCAGGGCACTGCGCCCTGACAATGGGGAAGGTACTCTGCCCGAGGCGCAGGACCCTAACCTGGTGGGGAAGGAGCACCCAGGGACACGGCTGAGAGAGGCTGCGGCCTCAGACCCAGCCGACGAGAGAGAGCAGGTCCCAACTGCTGAGTTCCAGGCCGAGTTGCAGAAAGATCCCTCCTTGCGGAGGCCAAGGGACCTGGCTAACCTCAGTGCAGTACAGTCCATGAGGAGAGGTTGCAAGGAGAGGTTCCTGTGGGAGAAAGGGTTAGTGTACCGAGAATGGGCTCCCCTAGGGGAAGTAGAGTCGTGGGGGATCGTAGTGCCCCTCCGACAGCATGAAGACCTTCTGGGCCAGGCTGATGGCTCCCCCGGTCGTTGCCCACTCCGGGATCCTAGCTGCCAGGCAGCTGGCGTACAGTTCGTACATCATGGAGCACGGGGAGATGGGTCTCCAGTTGCTGGGGTCGTCTCTCTCGCCCTTCTTGTAGGTCAGGACGGTCATGGCCTTCTTCCAGGAGGTGGGAGACCGGCCAAAGTGCCGGCACAAGTTAAAGATGCCGGAGAGCACGAGGCAGCCGAGGTCTCGCTTCTTGAGGAGGCTGTAAGGGATGCCGTCCTTTCCGGGTGCGGTGTTCTTTGTTCTGGAGAGCCTGGCCATCATCTCTTTCGGCGTGAAGTCGGCCTCTAGGTTGCCTGCATTGGTAACGTGGGGCTGTGACGAACTGGGAAAGTTCTTAATGTTTTCTCTGAGTACTGTGTTGGTGCCTCAGTGTCCCCATGGCAGTTCTTAAGTATCTGGCAGAGCAAAGGGCCAGTGCACCTAAATGCTTGGCATTCTGTCTCCTAGCAACTGATGGCCTGGGCCCCTCCTCTGCAAAGGTGCCAGCTGAAGGTGTTGGAGACAAAGGGATCAGGTGACCTCCTGGCCCGGGAAAGGGGCTGAGGAGAGAGGAGGGGCTGGGAGGGGTTGTTAGTCTGGAGCTGGCTGGGGTCAAAGGTGGAGGGCAGACGTGGGGGTCTGGCTCACTGCCCCCCCAGAATGGACCCAGCCGAGGGGTCCGGTTCGCTGTACCTACAAGCTCTGTTTTAGACCCTGTTCCTGTCATCGAATAAACCTCTGTTTTACTGGCTGGCTGAGAGTCACATCTGACTGCAAAGTGGGGGTGCAGAACCCGGTGGCTTCCCCAGGACCCCGCTGGGGTGGACTCGCTGTGGGAAGCGCACGGAGGGGCAGAGGATGCTGAATGCTCCAAGGAGAGACCCAGGAGGTGAAGCTGTGTGAGCTTCTTGCCCTGAACAAGTCTGCTCCAAGGGAGAGGAGGCTCCCCAAAGTCCTGACTGGCTTGGTGGGGAGCAGTTCCAGAGCATCGCCCGGTGACTCCGTGACAGGGGCAGGGGACGGATGCACTCCGGGCGCTGCGCGTTGTTCCTGGGCACTCTGCTGAACTCTCCGAGGAAGTAGTTATAGAGGCGCTCAGGCGGATCGTGCAGTAGGACGGGGGACCATCGAAGACCTCTCTTACGGCCTTGAGGCGGTTCGCTCTGAACAGCTTCTGGATCCTTGAGGCTGCTGTCGGGTTGTAGCGGCCGCTGGTGTTTCTTCTTCCAGTTCCTCTGGTGGTGGTGTCGTTTCGGGACGGGCTGTCTGAGGGCAGGCTGGGTGGTCTCCTGGTTTGATGTCCTCTTGGAGGCAATCTCTGCAGATAACTCACGGGTGAGCCTGTCGATGAGCGGCTCAAATTCCTTGAAGGAGGCTGCTGATTGGAGTTCCTCGATCCAGGCGGCCTCCCAAGGCGTGACTGGTCTAACCGTCGGCTGCTGGTCCTCGGGTTCTTCGGTCGGCATGGGCAGTGAGTTTGCCGCGTGGTCGGCGGGTTGTCTCGCTTGTGGCTCAGGGGGCCTTTTGGTTGGTTCCCGAGGCATAGTCACCAGTGGGGTAGGGTCATTACAGGTTGTTGGTGGGACTTGGTTCGGGCCGGTGGGTGTGGGGGTGATGCCCAGTCGTTCGTGTGAGGCTGTCATCTGGGGGGTTGCTGTGGGAGCGCATGACCTTCTGATGGCAGGGATCGGCCTGGTGTCTCTTGGGCCCGTGTCGGTCCGTCTGGCAATGGGGATCTGGTGCTGTGACCTGGTTGTGGCGGTGGGTCCTCCGACGGTAGTAGCGTGCGGGGCGGTCCGGGGAGTGGTTCTCCATTCCCCGGCGGGTGGGGTTTGCGGTGCGGGCTGAGGAGTTGCGTTGGTTCCCCTCGTGGCTGGTGTTCGCAGGGTGGACCGAGGGCCGGCTTTGGTGCCTCCGGAGGCAGGGTCTCGGGCGGCCACACATGGCGGAGCACTGACCCTTCTTGGGGTGCGGTCATGCTGGTTGGGCCTCGAGGAGGCACTGAGATGCCTCAGCTCGGAGAGCTTCCGGGTGACCTGGGAGGATGTGACAGGACCCCTGCTGGCAGGGGCTCAGTTGACGTTTTCCACTGTGGTAGATGTCATCTCAGGGGCGGGGACCTGGTCCACTAGCTCAGGGACTGGAGTGGGTTTCTGGACGGCGGCTGGCGGGGTCGCTCTGTTTCCTTGCAGCACAGGAGTAGCAGGCCGGGGCACAGGATGGCAGGGGACCGGAACCGGAGCTGCTGCTGTGTGGACTTTCTTGCAGCTGGCCTGGTGTGCCTTGCATCTCTTCTGGGACTCGAAGGGCAGGCTGCAGAGGGCACAGCTGAAGGCAGTGGACTTGTTGTGGCACCTCCTCAGATGTCTGGTGACCCCTCCGAGGAGATGGAAGCATCGGGGCGGCAAGCAAACGGGGCAGATGAGCACATCTGTGGCAAGGGGTATTCCAAGTAAATGGTGTCTAGAGCTGAGCAGCCATCTTGTGGAGTGTTGGGGCCCTCCTGGCCGCCTTCCGTCACACAGCTGGGGGGGGCATCCCTCAGCGGTAGCTGCACCTCAGGAGCACTGGGGATGCCTCCCGGTGACTGGGGTTCCTGGGAGGTGGGGGTGTCCTGTCAGGGGGTTTGCCCCTTGGCGGCAGGGGTTGCTGGAGCACAGGGGGTGTATCCGGTGACCGTAGGAGAATGGGGGGACATCTCTTGGCAGCTGGAGCGTCTGGTGATCGGCGGGCAGGTCTCTCGGGTTCTGGAGCAGCTTGTCCATGTGGGGGCAGTCTCTCGGTGGCTGGGGTTGCTGATAGGTGGTGGGAGAACCCCCCTGTGGCTGGGATACGTGGGGCTCGGTGTCTGGGGCAGCTCATATGTGGCAGAGCTGACCCTTGGCGGCTGCAGCCGCTGGTGAGCGGCGGGGGAGTCCCTCTGCAGCTTCGGTGCAGTGGGGGCATTTCTCTGCCTCTGGAACGGCTGGCACGTGGCGGGGCAGTCTCCAGGTAGCTGGAGCTGCCCATCAGGGGGCTCCCCAGGCGCTGCGAGCGGCGGTGGCTGGGGCGCAGGACAAGAGTCTCCCGGCGGCCTGAGCAGCAGCGGCCGGGGCTCGCTGTGGGGCTCCCCGAGCAGCGGTAGCCGAGGCGCGGGACAGGAGTCCCCTGGTGGCTGAGGCATGCCGCAGGGCTCCCCCGGCCGCTTGGACAGCGGGCACCCGGGGCGCGGGGCAGGGATCCCCCGGCGGCTCGGGCAGCAGTGGCCGGAACACATGGCGGGGCTCCCCAGGCTGCGCAAGCGACAGCGGCGCCCAGGACACGGAGCAAAGATCCCCCCTGCGGCTCAGGCAGCAGCGGCAGGAGCATGCGGCGGGGCTCCCCAGGTAGGACATGCGGCAGCGGCGCGGGACAGGGACCCCGGGTGGCACAGGTGGTGGCGGGGCCAGGGGAGGGTGCCCTCATGGGGGTAGGTGGTGGGGTACAGCGGGGTCGCCAGGGGCAGCAGCTGGGCAGCGGGGGTTTTCTCCGGTAGCTGGGGCACGAGGGGACAAACTCCAGACGGTATCAGCAGGTGGGCGGCTGTAGGTCTCTCCGGCGGCGTGGGGGGGGGGGAAGTCTTTCTGCAGCTGCTGGTGGTTGGCAGGCGATTCTTCCTGCGGTAGGAGCGCGGTGGGGTTGGCTCCCTGCAGTTGCTGGCCGTCAGGGAGAGGTTTCTCCGGTGCCGGGAGCCCGGTGGGGCAGACTCCCATTGGCTGCAGCTGCTGGCATTCAGCTGGAGGTTATTCCGGAGTCTGGAGCATGGCAGGGCAGCCCCCCCCCTCCTCCGGCAGCTGGAGAGCGGGGTGTATGTTTTCCCTCATGGTGACGTCCCAGCATCTGGGGGGGGGATCCTTCCTGTTCTCGCACTGCCCCCTGGATTTGCTGACCTGCCGTGTCCCCAAGACCTGCCTGGGTAGTGGTCGGTGCCTTGGGTTGCGTTTTAAGGGCAGCAGGATGCATCTCAGAGCACCATTGGTCTTTTAAGAGTAGCAAATATAGTGTGTCAGTGTAGTAAATGAGATTAAATCGAGATTTAGAAGTTTATTAGAGAATGTTTAAAAATAGATGATACAGAGAGTTTGAAACATCAGTTATTGGTCATTGGGGGTAACATACAGAGTATAGAGAAACACCAGTATTTTGGTATGGGATAGCACATAACAAATACAGTCCCCAATGTCTCCAATGCAGGGTACATGGTGGGTGAGATCAAGATACAGTCAGACAGCAGTGAAGATACATTACTCATACAAAAAGTTACAGACAGCCTTGGGTATAAATAAGCAGACCAGGTAATGGGGATAGGACTCTCACATGGTACAGCTTAACTGGTTCAGGAGATAAAGTCTAACCTAAAAGCTCTACTGGCTGCTTTCTTCTTGTGGGTGAATAAAGTCATGCCCACTCACTTGTAATATTGACAGTGACCAACAACACTTGATTTAACCCAAGAAACTGTCAAGCAATATGCTGCAAAACAAGACAGCCCTACCTCCACCGCAGCTTTCTATATCACCATGACGAGCTCCCAGACAGGGACCAAATGCCATCAACCAGACTTTGATAACTATGAAACTCTAAGCGACAATCACTCCCCCTAAACGACTGCAATGTACTAATTCAAAAGCAATACTCAACACACATTCTCAAAGACTGAGAATTCTTTCAGTCTGGTTACTTGGGTTCATCTCACTGTTTTCCCTGGCTGCTGCCACATACTCATGAATTGCATAAACCCACCCACTTCCTGTGACGTACCCGTCACTGTTAACTCTTGCAGCAAAACAAGCAAAAGAAAATGTGTGCAAGGGCGTTCCGGGGTGGCCAAACCACATGCGGCTCTTTTCCAGTTACAGTGCTGCTGCTGGAGTGCCCCGTTTTCCCCACTGTCACGGAGTGTGGGGGAGTCTGGTCCGGCACCCCTCTTCCTGGGACTCACAGTGACTCTCAGCCAGCCAGTAAAACAGAAGGTTTATTGGACAACAGGAATGCAGGTGACAGCAGAGCTTGCAGGCACAGTCAGGACCCCTCAATCGAGTCCTTCTGGGGGTTCAGGGTGCTTGGATCCCAGCTTAGGATACCCTGAATTCCCCCCCACCCCAGCCCCAAAACAAAACTGAACTCCCTTCCCTACAGCCGGCCCCTTCCTTTGTCCAGCTTCCCGGGCCAAAGGTGCTGACCCGCCTCCCCCCTGCCTAGCTCAGGTTACAGGCTCAGTTCCTGTCCCTCACCTAAAGTCCTCCCCGGCTCTGCCATCCCCCACACAGACAGTCCCTACTCCATCACATCTCTCCCCCCTTCGAGACTGAACTGAGCGGGGTCACTCTGCCCAGTGACCTGGGGAAGTTCAGGGCCCCCTCTCCGGAACAACGCATCCGCTATCAGCTTGGCACTTCCCTTCACATGGACCACGTCCATGTCATAGTCCTGCAGGAGCAGGCTCCACCTCAGGAGCTTGGCGTTGGCTCCTTTCATCTGGTGCAGCCAGGTCAGGGGAGAGTGGTCGGTGTACACGGTGAAGTGTCGCCCAAAGAGATATGGCTCCAGTTTCTTAAGGGCCCACACCATGGCCAGGCATTCCTTCTCGATGGCCACGTAGTTCTGCTCCCGGGGCAGCAACTTCTTGCTCAGGTACACGATGGGGTGTCTCTCCCCCTTTTCATCCTCCTGCATTAACACCACCCCCAGTCCCGTGTCTGAGGCATCAGTGAACACCCTAAAGGGTTTGTCAAAATCTGGGTTTGCCAGAACTGGGCCACTAACCAGAGCCTCCTTCAGCGCCCGGAGAGCCTGCTGGCACTGCTTGGTCCAGACCACCTCGTCTGGCTTCCCCTTCTTGCACAGCTCAGTGATGGGGGGGCTATGGCGCTAAAGTGGGGCACGAACCTTTGATAGTACCCCGCCATCCCAATAAAGGCCTGGACCTGCTTTTTGGTTTGGGGAGGTGGCCAGTCTCTGATCACCTCCACCTTGGCTGGTTCCGGCTTCAGGCAGCCGCTCCCCACCCGATGGCCCAGGTAAGATACTTCAGCCATCCCCACCTTGCACTTCTCAGCCTTTACGGTTAACCCAGCCTCCCGGAGTCGGTCCAGCACTCGTTTAACCTGGGACATGGAAGGTGGCTGGCGCTCCCTTGAGGCCAAAGGGCAGGGTCAGAAACTCAGAGCCCCAGAGGGGTGATAAAGGCCGATTTCAGCCTGGCATCTGCGTCCAGCGGCACTTGCCAGTAGCCCTTGGTAAGATCCATAGTGGTGAGGTACCGAGCACCTCCCAGCTTGTCTAGGAGCTCGTCAGGCCTGGGCATGGGGTAGGCATCAGATACGGTGATGGCACTGAGCTTTCGATAGTCCACACAGAACCGGATTGACCCGTCCTTTTTGGGGACCAGCACCACTGGCGAGGCCCAAGGGCTGGAAGATGGCTGGATCACCCCTAAAGCCAGCATGTCCCTGACCTCTCTTTCTAGGTCCTGGGCAGTTTTCCCAGTGACCCGAAAAGGGGAGCATCTTATAGGAGGATGTGACCCGGTCTCCACCCGGTGGACAGTCAAATTAGTGCGTCCAGGCTGGTTGGAAAACAGCTGTCGGTATAGATGCAGCATCCCTCTGATCTCAGCGTGCTGGGCCAGGGTCAGCTGATCAGAGAGGGGAATCGCCTCCAGAGGGGAACCAGCTTTTGTCCCAGGTAATAGATCCACTAAGGGGTCATCTCCCTGCTCCTCCCAATGTCCACCCACGGCGAACACCACATTCCCCCTGTCATAGTATGGCTTCATCATGTTCACGTGGTACACCCGATGGTGATGTGCCCGGTTCGACAGCTCCACCACATAGTTTACCTCATTTAGTTGCTTGATAACCTTGAAGGGCCCTTCCCAGGCAGCCTGGAGTTTGTTTTTCCTCACGGGGATGAGAACCATCACCTGATCCCCGGTGGCGAAGGCACGGGCCCGTGCCGTGCGGTCATACCAGACATTCTGCTTCCTCTGGGCTCGGGCCAGATTCTCCCTGGCCAGGCCCATGAGCTCGGCCAGCCTTTCCCGGAAGGTCAGGACATACTCCACCACCGACTCTCCCTCGGGAGTGGTCTTCCCCTCCCATTCGTCTCTCATCAGGTCCAGGGGCCCCCTTACCCGCCTTCCATATAACAGTTCGAAAGGCGGAAACCCGGGAGAGTCCTGGGGTACCTCCCTGTATGCGAACAGCAGGTGAGGTAAGTACTTGTCCCAGTCCTGTGGGTGCTGGTTCATAAATGTTTTTGGCATCATCTTCAGCGTCCCGTTGAACCTTTCCACCAGCCCATTGGACTGGGGGTAATACGCTGAGGCCCAGTTAGGCCGGACCCCACATTTTTCCCCACAAGCACCGGAGCAGGGCCGACATGAAGTTGGACCCCTGGTCCGTTAAGACTTCCTTGGGGAACCCCACCCGGATGAAAATGGTCAGCAGCGCATCTGCCACGGTGTCTGCTTCGATAGAGGACAAGGCCACCGCCTCGGGGTAGCGAGTGGTGAAATCCACCACCACCAGGATGTATTTCTTCCCCGACCGGGTCGTCTTGCTGAGAGGTCCCACTATGTCCACGGCCACCTTCTGGAAAGGTTCTTCTCTGATGGGTAAAGGCCTCAAAGCCGCTTTCCCCCTTGTCCCGGGCCTTTCCCACCCTCTAGCAGGGGTCACAGGATTGACAGTACTGTCGGACATGGGTAAAGACCCCAGGCCAGTAAAAGTTCTGTAGCAGCCTCTGCTTGGTGCGCCGGATTCCCTGGTGCCCTGCGAGAGGGATGTCATGGTCCAGGTACAGTAGCTTGTGGCGAAACTTCTGGGGAACCACCAGCTGCCTCCTGATCCCCTATGACTCTACTTCCCCTGGGGGAGCCCATTCTCTGTACAGAAACCCCTTCTCCCACAGGAACCTCTCCTTGCAACCTCTCCTCATGGTCTGTACCGCACTGAGGTTAGCCCGGTCCCTGGGCTTCCGCAAGGAGGGATCTTTCTGCAACTCGGCCTGGAACTCAGCAGCTGGGACAGGGATGGGGACCTGCTCTCATTCGCTGGCTGGGTCTGAGGCTGCAGCCTCTCTGAGCTATGCCCCTGGGCGTTCCCCCTCCACCAGGTTAGGGTCCTGCACCTCGGGCAGTGTCCCTTCCCCATTGTCGGGGCGCAGTGCCCTTCGCTGACTCTGACTAAGAGTCACGACCAGGGCACTCTGGGTTTTACTTGGCCAGGCCTCGAGGTCCCCTCCCATTAACACGTCCGTGGGCAAATGTGGGTGTACCTCCACGTCCTTTGGGCCCTCCTTGGCCCCCCACTTCAGGTGTACCTTCGCCACGGGCACCTTGAATGGGGTCCCGCCCACGCCCATCAGGGTCAGGTAGGTGTTGGGTACCATCCGATCTGAGGCCACCACCTCGGGCCGGGCGAGCGTCACCTCTGCGCCTGTGTCCCAGTACCCAGTGACCTTCCTCCCATCTACCTCCAGGGAAACAAGGCACTCTTTCCGGAGGGGCAGCCCTGCGCCCACCCTGTAAACCAAAAACGCAGAGCCTGGAGCATCCAGCCCCCCAGAGGAGCTGACCTGGGGACCTCCTCCCTCCTTCACAGGTGGTACGCTGCCAGGACCCTTTTCCTGGGAATGTTGCCCCTCCTCCAACTGGGTCTTTATCCAGTCAACCGTCTGCGGGTTGGGTCTGCTCGGTCTGTCCCTGAGCTTGGGGCACTGGGCCCGTATGTGGCCTCGCTGGCCACAGTGATAGCAGCCCATGTCTCGTGGGTCCCCTCGAGTGGGTCGGATGGACCTGGCGCTGGATGTTCCCCTTTGGTGGGGGTTCTCCATAGGCCCCCGCTGGGAGGTCCCATGGTGACTCTCTCTCTGCGTTGAGGCAGGCCTGCTCCTTCGAGACTCCTCCCTATTATCCCCTGCTCAACTGTCCACAAATTGGTCGGCCAGCTGGCCTGCGTGCTGCGGGTTCTCCGGCTTCTGGTCCACCAACCACAGCCTCAGGTCAGATGGGCACTGCTCGTACAGGTGCTCTAGTATGAATAGGTCAAGCAGGTCCTCTTTAGTTTGGGCGCCAGCTGTCCACTTGCGGGCATACCCCTGCGCCCGGTTGACCAGTTGTAGGTATGTGACCTCACGGGTTTTACGCTGACTCCAGAACCTTTTCCGGTACATCTCCAGAGTCAGCCCAAACTCGCGGAACAGGGCCTGTTTGAATAGTTCGTAGTCCCCTGCCTCTGCCCCTTTCAGTCGGCTGTACACCTCCACGGCCTAGTGGAGTCCAGTAAGGGGGGTGAGAAATGAGATCCTGTCTGCAGGGCCAACCCTGTGCAGCTCGCAGGCATTCTCAAAGGCCGTCAGGAAGGTATCTATGTCCTCCCGTGGCCCCGCTACCCCGGCCAGAGCGCGGCAAGTCCCGTGGCCTCACTCCTCCCACCGGAGCACGGTAAGCCCCGCAGGCCCACTCCCTTGGCCGAAGCGCAGCAAGTCCGGCAGCCTTGCTACCCCAGCCAGAGCGCAGCAAGCCCCGTGGCCCTGCTACCCTGGCCGTAGTGCGGCAATCTGAAGTACGGCTGAAGACTCGGAGCGCAGCCCGATGAGTACAAGCCCCACAAATTGGGCCCCGCACTTGCTAAAGCCGGCCGTGGTAATACCACGCATGGGGAGGCAGTACCAGAGGTGTAGCGAGCGCCCTCTGTACCCTCCGACCGGAGGGGGCCCCGCAAGGAAGGGGCCCCCTAAAAGTGGCAAAAAAATGTAAGGTATAACTAGGTACGTGACATTTATTGACGCTATTGCACAATCCATGTCGGTTTTACTGACAAAACCGTGAAGTCATTATGATACATCATAATGCTATTGGCTACATCAGTTGTCTGTTGGTCAGTTTCGAATTGTAGTTGGACCCATTCAAAGAATGTATATTTGCATTCATAATGGCGGTCGGCGGATAAATGTTATTAATTTAGTTGTTTTTTTTATCGTTTCCAACGCAGAAGCGTGCTTTGTGATGTCTAAGAGAATGTATAAGAGCGGAGCTAGTAAACGAAAGGCAGCAAAAGATGCCGAGAAGGAACTTGAGAAAATTCAAAGGTGTCAACGTATTTTGCGCTGCAATCCAACGTACAGGTACAGGCACATGAAACGGACAGCGCTAGCAGCGACGAATCGTGTCCAACGTACAGGTACAGGCACATGAAACGGACAGCGCTAGCAGCGACGAATCGTGTCCAGAAGTATCCAGAAGTGCTTCAAGTGAGGTCGAAGGTGAAGCCAGTTGTTCTACCAAACAAACTGTGACAGATATTCCAGCTGCTGCCGGGAAAGAAGTATCTGAATCTGAACCACTGACTGATGATCCAGGAGATTGGCCGTCTATAATATCAGACAGGCAAGTGTGTGACATTGTTGCACGTGGCCCACCGCAACAGAATGAAAGTTACGAATTTCCATTTAACGAGGAAAGACGGAGGTTCACAAGTACTCATTTCTATCGAACCATGGCAAATGGCGAGAAAATAAGACGTTCGTGGTTAATGTACTCAGTTCAGAAAGATGCCATTTTTTGTTTTTGTTGTAAATTATTTGGCACTGGCGACATACCGCTACGTCGTGGAACATCAGCTTGGAAAGCACTGTCAAAAAGACTTCAGCAGCATGAAACAGGCAAAGGTCATCAAGACTGTATGGTGAAATGGTTTGACCTTCGGTCAGGCATAGTAAACCGTACATCTATTGACCAACTCGAATTGCAGGCTTTTCTGAAAGAAAGAGATTTCTGGAAAAACGTTGTCAAATGCATGGTTGATGTCATTATTTTCTTGTCCGAAAGAAACTTGGCATTTCGAGGAAGTAATGAAAAGTTCGGCGATCCTTCGAATGGCAACTTTTTGGGACTGTTTGAATTGCTTGCAAAGTATGATACTGTCCTCAGCGAACTTTTACAGAGGATTAAGAAGGCAGAGACACATGTTCAGTACCTCAGTCCACAGATCCAAAACGAGCTGAATCAACTTGTTGCCAGTAACATTCAAGAGGGCGACATAGCGCAGCTTAAAAAAGCAAAATATTATTCAGTTATTTTGGACTGTACTCCCGACGTGTCACATGAAGAACAGATGTCTGTGGTGTTACGCTTTGTTGAATGCAACAGTGAAGATGGTGTCAATATTCGTGAAGCGTTTGTTGGTTTTCTTAATGTTCATGATACAACTGGCGAGGGCTTATTGGAAGCCTTTCTTGAAAAGGCAAACAACTTAGCCCACGTCCAGACTAACCCGCGGCATCGGCGGGTTAAAATCGATTGCTCGGGGATCGATATATCGCGTCTAGTCTGGACGCGGTGTATCGATCCCCGAGCGCGCTTACATCGATTCCGGAACTCCATCAACCCGAACGGAGTTCCGGAATCGACACGGAGAGCCGCGGACATCGATGCTGCGCCGTCCAGACTGGTGAGTACCTCGATTTTAGAAATTCGACTTCAGCTACGTTATTCCCGTAGCTGAAGTTGCGTATCTAAAATTGATTTTAATACCTAGTCTGGACGTGGCCATAGGAATAGACATTGCTGACATGAGAGGCCAAGCTTATGATAACGGCGCAAATATGAGAGAAAAGAATAAAGGAGTTCAAGCCCGCATGCTAGAAATAAATGACCGTGCCTTGTATGTACCATGTGGAGCTCACGCTTGGAATCTTGTGATATCAGACGCGGCAAAGTCATCGAAATATGCTGTTGACTTTTTCGGTCTGATTAACAGAATATACGTTATCTTTTCTTCTTCACCTTCACGTTGGGATATACTTCAAGAACATATGCCAATATCTGTTAAAGGGTTATCGGACACTCGTTGGGAGTCGAGAATTGATGCTGTGAAGCCATTGCGTTATGACCTTGAAGAATTGTGCAATGCTTTGTCATCTTTGCGAGAATATGCGCTCGAAAAGAAAGATGGCAATACAGCAGCAGAAGCCGGTGCACTTTTAGACCATGTTACTACGTGGCCTTTTGTTCTGACTGTGTACATGTGGTACAATATACTATTTCACATCAATAAACCAGCAAATTAATTCAGGCACCAGATGTGTCAATTGACGTATTGCAGGCAGAAGTCGGTGCTACAATGAAGTTTTTGGAAGACTATCGAAATACAGGATATAACTCTGTGGTCACAAATGCACGTGAAATAGCAGAGCATATGGGTATTGAGCAGGTGTTTCCAGAAACCAGGGTGTGACGTAAGAAGAGAATGTTTGATTACGAATGTGCTGATGATTCGAGTCGTCTTTCTGCCGAAGAAAAATTCAAATTGAAGTTCTTTCTTGTTCTCACTGATCAGGCCGTATCTTCTGTTTCGTCGCGATTTGACCAACTCGTGGAGTGGTATAAGTTGTTTGGATTTCTGTACAACGCTAACAGCCTGAAGCAGTGTCACAGAGAAAATGAACTGGAGAATCACAGCAAAAATTTTGAAAGAAAAATGGGAGACTTTGATGCCGACGAACTCATAATGGAATTGAATCGTTTTATTTATGTCATCGAGAAAGAGAGAGGACTTGTCATGGCAAACAATTTTTTAACGTACATATACAAGAACAGCCTTCAGGAGATATATCCAAATCTTTGCATTTGCATCAGAATTCTTCTGACCACACCAGTTACTGTCGCTGGTGCTGAAAGGAGCTTCAGCGGAATGAAACTGATCAAGAATATCCTGCGCTCAACCATGACAGATGACAGGCTTTCTGCGCTTGCAGTTATCTCAATCGAAAACAAGCTTGCCAGATCTCTGGACTATGACGCATTGATTAACCAATTTGCGGAGAGCAAGGCTCGAAAGAAGCGCTTTGCGTAAATACGGAATACATGTACACTGTAGGCCTGTGTATACATAATATGAACCCTGTATATTGTATAAAATAAAAACCGCATTCCAGTTTCTGCATTGTAAGGGGCCCTGGACATATGTTCGTAGGGGGCCACGTTCTTTGTTGCTACGGCCCTGGGAGAAGCGCAGGGCCATCTCGAATCGGCTGGAGCTGCTGGGGCGCAGGGGGCGTGTCCAGTGGCTGTGGGAGAACAGGAGAACCATCTCGTAGCGGCTGGAGCTGCTGGAGCGCAGGGGGTGTGTTCCGCGACCACAGGAGGACAGGAGAGACATCTCTTAGCAGCTGGGGCATCTGGTGATCCGCGGACAGGGCTCTCGTGGACTGGAGTGGCTTGTCCGCAGGGTCTCTCGGTGGCTGCGGTTCCTGGTGGGTGGTGGGGGAGCCCCCCTGTGGCTGAGGTGTAGGGGGGCTCGGTGTCTGGGGCAGCTCCTGTCTGGTAGGGCTGGCTCTAGGCGGCAGCAGCCGCTGGCGGGGGGGGCGGCGAGGGAGTCCCTCTGCGGCCGGGGTCTGGCAGGGGCATTTCTCTGCCTCTGGGATGGCCGGCACGCGGTGGGGCAGTCTCCCGGTGCCTGGAGCTGCAGGCAGGTGTCGGGTCTTGTCTCTTGCAATACAGTAAGGAGCTCCCCAGGCGCGGCGAGCGGCCGCGGCTGGGGCACGGGCCCGCGTCCTCGGGTGGCCCGAGCAGCCGGGGCGCCCTGCGGAGCTCCCCCGGCCGCTCCGACAGCGGCAGCGGCAGCTCGGGCGCGGGACAGGAGTCCCCCAGCGGCCCGATCAGCGGCGGCGGAGACACGCCGCGGGGCTCCCCGGGCAGCGGCAGCCCAGAGGCGGGGCAGGAGTCCCCCAGCAGCCCGGGCAGCGGCGGCGGAGACACGCTGCGGGGCCGCCCGGGCAGCGGCAGCCCAGACGCGGGGCAGGAGTCCCCCAGCGGCCCGAGCAGCGACGGCGGAGACACGCTGCGGGGCCGCCCGGGCAGCGGCGGCCAGGGCGCGGGGCAAGGATCCCCCGCCGGCCTGAGCAGCGGCGGCCGGAGCACGCCAAGTCTTATCGTATTTGAACAAAAACGTCTATAGTTAGAGAGAACTTCCCCCCATATCTACTTTATTTACTCCACCGATTTTGATAACATTTGAAATGGGGTCAGTTTTCTTTTCTTTTTTAGAGGCCTCTCCTATGAGCTGTAGCTTAGTTAGTTGTTAACTTACCACTTAAACTGGCCCTGCCCCCTGTGCTCTGCACGCTCTTTTCTGCTCTCACATAACTCTCTGAAACACACAATCAGGCGTGATACTCACACCTCCCCGTCAGTACTTGGGAATGGGCCACCTCCACCCTGATTGAATTGGCCTCGTTAGCACCGTATTCATGTATACTGAACAGATGGGCGTTGCCTTACCAAGGGGCGGGGTCAGTGCTAATGAGGCACTAACGAGGCACTGACTCACTTGGTAAGGAAACGCCCATCTGTTCAGTATGCATGAATACAGGGCTAACGAGGCCAATTCAATCAGGGTGGAGATAGCCCATTCTCAACAATTGACAGAAAGGTGTGAGTATCAAGAGAAAGAAAATTCCTTTTTTTTGTAATGATCGAGCCACTCCCGTTACTGAGTGGGCAGGGAAATGTAAGCGCCCGCCTGTGGCTTTTTGAATGGTACAATTATTGGCTAGTTAACATCTTTTTGTTATTTATATACAGACTATCCAATCAACGAATAAAAGAACTTTAGTACATCAGACATAAGATACATTGAGAATCCAAGTCAGCATAGGTGTAAGAAATTCAATTGATTCTATTTTTAACCAGAATAGTCTCCCCGGGGGGAGGTGCACCGTTCCTGGAGGTACTGCAATACCAGGTCGATGCGTGGAGTGGATGGAGCAAGCTCCTATTCCATCTCCCTGTTCCAAAAATCCATTTAATATATAGTCCTCAGATAGAGGACGTATCAGATATTAAACTGATAAGAACAGATACTACACTTGATCTTAGCCAAAAGGCCGAGAAGCGATACCAATTGCACCAAAAATGAGACAGCCCTACCTCCGCCCCAGCTTTCTATATCACCATGACGAGCTCCCAGACACGGACCAAATGCCATCAACCAGACTCTGATAACTATGAAACTCTAAGCGACAATCACTCCCCCTAAACGACTGCAATCTACGAATTCAAAAGCAAGAACTCAACACACAATTCTACTCAAAGGCCGAGAATTCTTTCAGTCTGGTTACTTGGGTTCATCACACTGCTTTCCCTGGCTGCTGCCGCATAGTCATGAATTGCATAAACCCACCCACTTCCTCTGACGTACCCGTCACTCTTAACTCTTGCAGCAAAACCAGCGCTCTCTCGATCCAGGAAGTCTCTGGCATATTGCATTAGTCACTGCAGGTTGTGCTGCTCACTGAAGAGGGCACTGTTAGCCGATTCTGGGGCAGCCTCGGGTGGACTGAAGTTGCGGAACCCCAGATATTGATGGCAAAGGTGAAAGGGAAGGAGGGTCTATTTTCCAGCTTGCATCATTGAGTCCTGGGGCAAGGGGTCTGTTAGGAATCCTTCCCTCTTCTTCTGGGCACTTCTTCACTCAGTCTAAGCCTCTCTGCAGACTGCCCTCTGAGGGTGGAAGGGATCTGACTGGAGGGGCTTCTCCTTGCCCATCCCAACTATGCTGGACAACGTGCCCATGGGGGGAGACTGTGTTAAATAACTCAGTGAATTAAGTTGCAATGTTTTTGTACAGAGAATCCACAAAGCAGATTGTGTAAAGAAAAACAAAAAAGAAAATGGGTGCAAGGGCCCTCTGGGTGGCCAAACCGCATGCGGCTCTTTTCCAGTGACTGTGCGGCTGCTGGAGCGCCCCGTTTTCCCCACCCCTCCCCGCATTCTCCACCTACCAGACTGGAGGGGTGAGGGAGCTCAGGGCTTCTGCCTTGCGGCAGGGTAGTGGGGGGGGGAGGAGGAGGAGGAGGAGGAGACTGGTGCCTGCTGAGAGGGGGTGGGTGCAATTTAAAGGCTTGGCCCCTCCCAACAGCTTGAGGCGCACCTCCGCCCTTTCCCTCAGTGGCCTCTCCCTTCAGCTCACAAACTTGAGTGAGTGACCCGGCAACCCCCTGAGCCGTGTCACAACTCCACTCACACACATGTGGTCGAACTGGGGGGTGGGGAGGCCAACCTGAGTGGTGCTGCACCCCCAAGGTTATTTATTGCTTTATCTACAGAGTCGCATTTATATGCAAATAGCTTGTAGTCTGGTAGCTCCTTGTATAGACCAGTCAAAAATGTTTTGCAATCTTTGTTCATCAGCAACGTGCTTCTAATTTTTAGTTACATGACAAAATGTAAAATAAATTAATGGCAATTTTCAAAATCGCAATGAAGAACCTGCCCAAGTTGTCCCTTTCATAGCAGAAGATTACAGATCATTTTAAAAATAAAGAAGGTAAGACATGGGAGTTTTGCCATTGAGTTCAATGAGAGTAGAACAGGGCCTTTACGTTTAGAACATTTCCAGGGATTGCAGTGTGTGTGCAGGCCGATTAATCGTACATCTTAATGACATTCACAGCAATGTAATTACTCCATTTCAGTTTATTTGACTATTATAAGTTCAATTTCTAAAATAAGAAATCGGGGGTTAAGGACTAGACCCAAACTTGAAAAAAGTCCGTCAATTTATTTTGATTTCTAAAGTAAATGAATAAAGGAAATATTTTTTTAATGGAGCGAGGAACAGCAGGAGCTGGGAGTCCTGGTGCCACGGATCGAGACGGAGGGCAACACCATCGTCAGCCCCGGAGCCAGAGGCGTGCTGGAGAAGTCACTGAAGGCCGCTGTCCGCGCGCTCTACGTGGACACCCTGAGGAAAAAACCCGACCAGGGCAAGGCCTTTGAGGTGACCAGCAAGTGGGACTCCACCAACCACTTTCTCCCCGCTGGCAGCTTCACCCGTTTCTCCGACTGGCGGTTCATACACCGCACCCGCCTGAACTGCGTCCCGCTCAACGGAGCCGTCCACCACGGGTACCGAGACAAGCGCTGCAGGAAGTGCGGATACACCCTGGAGACCTTGCTCCACATCCTGTGCAGCTGCAAACCCCACACCAGAGCCTGGCAGCTGCGCCACAACGCCGTCCAGGACCGGCTGGTGAAGGCCATTGCCCCACACCTGGGTGAGATCGCAGTCAACCGCACCATCCCCGACACCGACAGCCTGCTGCGCCCGGACATCGTCGTCACGGACGAGGAACGGAAAAAGATCATCCTCGTCGATGTGACGATCCCATTTGAGAACAGGACCCCGGCCCTCGTCGAAGCCCGAGCCCGCAAACTTGAAAAATATGCCCCCTTGGCTGACACCCTGCGAGCAAAGGGCTACGAGGTTTACACCGACGCCCTGATCGTCGGGGCGCTGGGTGCCTCGGACCCCTGTAATGAACGAGTACTTAGGGCCTGCGGGGTGGGCCGTCGCTATGCACGGCTCATGAGACGTTTGATGGTCTCGGACACTATCCGGTGGTCTAGGGACATTTACACAGAGCACATCACCGGCCACCACCAATACCAGGAGTGAGCCGGCGTGATTTCGTGCAGCCACGGGGGGGGGAGGCCTATAAACCCCCCCCCCACTGAACCATATCCCCTGAGCCCTAAACCCACTGAATTGGATTCCACCATGTGAGGGTCATCCTGTCCCCATTACCCAGCCCGCTTACTTATACCCATGACTGCGTGTAACCCACTGTATGAGCAATGTACCCTCACTGCTGCCTTACTGCTTCCTGATCCCACCCACCGTACACCCCACATTGGGGACCTTACAGACTGTATATGTTATGTGCTAACCAATTTCCAAATACCAGCGTCCCCCTATACTCTGTAGGTTGCCCCCAATGACCAATAACTGACGCTTCAAACTCTTTGTATCGTCTTTATTTAAATATTCTCTAATAAACTTTTAAATCTGTTCTTATCAGTTTAATATCTGATACGTTCTCTATCTGAGGACTATATATTAAATGGATTTTTGGAACAGGGAGATGGAATAGGATCTTGCTCCATCCACTCCACGCATCGACCTGGTATTGCAGCACCTCCAGGAACGGCGCACCTCCCCCCGGGGAGACTATTCTGGTTGAAGAATAGAATCAATTGAATTTCTTACACCTATGCTGACTTGGATTCTCAATGTATCTTATGGGTGATGTACTTAAGTTCCCTTATTCACTGACTGGACAGTCTCTATACAAATAATGAAAAGACTCAATCAGCCAATAATGGTATAATTCAAAAAGCCGCAGGCGGGCGCTTACATTTCCCTGGACACTCAGTAACGGGAGTGGCTCGATCATTACAAAAAAAAGGAATTTTCTTTCTCTTGATACTCACACCTTTCTGTCAATTGTTGAGAATGGGCCATCTCCACCCTGGCTGAATTGGGCTCGTTAGCCCTGTATTCATGTATACTGAACAGATGGGCGTTCCCTAACCAAGTGGGTCAGTGCCTATTTAGTGCCTCATTGGCACTGACCCCGCCCCTCGGTAAGGCAACGCCCATCTGTTCAGTATACATGAATACGGTGCTAACGAGGCCAATTCAATCAGGGTGGAGGTGGCCCATTCCCAAGTACTGACAGGGAGGTCTGAGTATCACGCCTGATTGTGTGTTTCAGAGAGTTATGTGAGAGCAGAAAAGAGAGTTGGGGCTGCCGCAGAGCACAGGGGGCGGGGCCAGTTTAAGTCCTAAGTTAGCAGCTAACTAAGCTACAGCTCATAGGAGAGGCCTCTAAAAAAGAAAAAAAACTGACCCCATTTCAAATGTTATCAAAACCGGTGGAGTAAATAAAGTAGATATGGGGGGAAGTTCTCTCTAACTATAGACGTTTTTGTTCAAATACGATAAATGGGCCCCTCTGGCTACACAAATACCCTCTCCCGTTACTGAGTGTTCATTACTGACAGGTGTGAGGCCAGGGCTGGCGGGGAGAGATCATTGCATTTGTAAAATGAGTGTTTATGCGTGTAGGGCTGCTGTCAGCGTCCTAAGGCAGCTGCTGCTGCTAAAATTGTGGGCGCGCCTCCGGAACTCATTTAAATCCCTAAATAACCGCCCTGCTGATAACAACCGGGACAGATGTGAGGTCAGAGCGGCCGTGTCACGAAACGCTCCCGCCACGCTCAGCTACCCCCTCCCGGAAAGACTCTCCCGCGGCTCCGCCGCCGCCGAGAGGTTCCTGTCCTGGGCCCCAACCGCGGCCGCTGATGCAGCCTGGGGATCGCCGCCCGGTGCCCCAGCCGCTGCCGCTGCTGATGCCTGGGGAGCTTCCCGCTGCGCTTCAGCGGGCAGGGCTCCGACCCGCCGCTCAGCAGCGGCTCCAGCCGCCGGGAGACTGCCGGCGGGCGGCGGGTCGGAGGCTTGTCTGCTGGAGCGCATCAGGGAGCTCCCCAGGCACCGCGACCGGTGGCGGCTGGGGCGCAGGGCAGGAGTCCCCCGGCGGCCCGAGCAGCGGCAGCTGGGGCGCACAGCGGGGCCCCCGGGGACACTCGGGCAGCGGCAGCCGGCGCGGGACACGAGTCTCCCGGCGGCCCGAGCAGCGGCGGCCGGGCCCCGCCGCGGGGCTCCCCAGGCCGCTTGGGCAGCGGCAGCCGGGGCGCGCGGCAGGGATCATAGTGCTTGTCAGTGTGCGGAGCTGCCTGGCCACGCCTCCAGCTAGGAGCTGAGCAAGGGGGCACTTCTGGGGCGCACCCCAGGTAAGCACTGCCCAGAGCTCGTCTCACCCCACTCTGTGCCCCAGCCCCCTCCCGCACCCAAACTGTGCTGCTGCTACTGCGGGGGGAGGTGCGCAGCCAGGTAGGGAGTCTGCACCGCCTACACCCGTCCCAAGCACCAAAAGGGTCCTGGGCAGCACGCTGCCACCTGTGCCACCCCAGCACCCATGGTACCCCTGGGTAGCCCTCCCAAGTTGTAGTGAGGGATATATAGTAAAAGTCATGGACAGGTCACTTTTTGTTTACTGCCCGTGACCAGTCCATGACTGTTACTAAAAATACCCTGACTAAAATGTAGCCTTAGCGATGCCTCAATATGCCAATAACATCAGCGTCCTCATCGATCCCTTGGAGTTGAGGATGATCTCTTCCATGGTTTTATTTTGTATGGGTCCTTTGGTGACTGAGGCATCAGATCCTTGAGCTACAAACCTGTTGGCAGTGAATACAAGCCCCACCTGTTTTTTTACATGTGTGGTTTTTTTTAAGTGATCCCTGCCAGCGCCCCATCAAAACTGTTTGAGTTGGGCCCGGCCCTTCCTAAAGCCGGCCCTGGTTGGCAGACATCACAGCTGATGTTGAAAGGCAGGGCAGGCCTACAATTACTGCATGACAGTTGTCTGTCCTTTCTTTTCTGTGACCAGGGCAAGGCCAATCGTTCCTTCTCTGGCAAGTCTTTTTGCTAGTTAGCCCTGTCCTGGGGTACTGCCTCCCTATGCGTGGTATTACCAGGGGCAGCTTTAGCAAGTGCGGGGCCCCATTTGTGGGGCTTGTACTCATTGGCCTGCGCTCCGAGTCTTCAGCCGTACTTCAGATTGCTGCGCTCCGGCCAGGGTTGCGGGGCCATGGGGCTTGCTGCACTCCAGCTGGGGTAGCAGGGTTGCCGGACTTGCTGCGCTTCGGCCGAGGGAGTGGGCCTGCGAGGCTTACCACGCTCCAGTGGGAGGAGTGAGGCCTCGGGACTTGCCGCTCTCTGGCCGGGGTAGCAGGGCCACGGGCCTTGCCGCGCTCTGGCCAGGGTAGCGGGGCCACGGGAGGACATAGATACCTTCCTGACGGCCTTTGAGAATATCTGCGAGCTGCACAGGGTTGGCCCTGCAGACAGGATCTCATTTCTCACCCCCCTTACTGGACTCCACAGCCGTGGAGGTGTACAGCCGACTGAAAGGGGCAGAGGCAGGGGACTACGAACTGTTCAAACAGGCCCTGCTCCGTGAGTTTGGGCTGACTCCGGAGATGTACCGGAAAAGGTTCCAGAGCCTGCGTAAATCCTGTGAGGTCACATACCTACAACTGGTCAACCGGGCGCAGGGGTATGCCCGCAAGTGGACAGCTGGGGCCCAAACTAAAGAGGACCTGCTTGACCTATTCATACTAGAGCACCTGTACGAGCAGTGCCCATCTGACCTGAGGCTGTGGTTGATGGACCAGAAGCCGGAGAACCCGCAGCACGCAGGCCAGCTGGCCGACCAATTTGTGGACAGTCGGACAGGGGGATAACAGGGAGGAGTCACGAAGGAGCAGGCCTGCCTCAACGCAGAGAGAGAGTCACCATGGGACCTCCCAGCGGGGGCCTATGGAGAACCCCCACCAAAGGGGAACATCCAGCATCAGGTCCATCCGATCCACTCGAGGGGACCCACGAGACATGGGCTGCTATCACTGTGGCCAACGAGGCCACATACGGGCCCAGTGCCCCAAGCTCAAGGGACAGACCGAGCAGACCCAACCCGCAGAGGGTTGACTGGATAAAGACCCAGTTGGAGGAGGGGCAACATTCCCAGGAAAGGGGGCCTGGCAGCGTACAACCTGTGAAGGAGGGAGGAGGTCCCCAGGTCAGCTCCTCTGGGAGGCTGGATGCTCCAGCTGTGGGTTTTTGGTTTACAGGGTGGGCGCAGGGCTGCCCCTCCGGAAAGAGTGCATTGTTTCCCTGGAGGTAGATGGGAGGAAGGTCACTGGGTACTGGGACACAGGTGCAGAGGTGACGCTCACCCGGCTTGAGGTGGTGGCCTCAGATCGGATGGTGCCCGACACCTACCTGACCCTGATGGGCGTGGGCGGGACCCCATTCAAGGTGCCCGTGGTGAGGGTACACCTGAAATGGGGGGCCAAGGAGGGCCCCAAGGATGTGGGGGTACACAGATATTTGCCCACTGACATGTTAATGGGAGGGGACCTCGAGGACTGGCTAAATAACAGCCAGAGTGCCCTGATCGTGACTCTTAATCAGAGTCAGCGAAGGGCTCTGTGCCCCGACAATGGGGAAGGGACTCTGCCCGAGGTGCAGGACCCTAACCTGGTGGAGGGGGAACGCCCAGGGACATAGCTCAGAGAGGCTGCGGCCTCGGACCCAGCCAGCAAATGAGAGCAACTCCCCATCCCTGTCCCAGCTGCTGAGTTCCAGGCCGAGTTGCAGAAAGATCCCTCCTTGCGGAAGCCCAGGGACCGGGCTGACCTTAGTGCGGTACAGACCATGAGAAGAGGTAGCAAGGAGAGGTTCCTGTGGGAGAAGGGGTTCCTGTACCGAGAATGGGCTCCCCCAGGGGAAGTAGAGTCATGGGGGATCAGGAGGCAGCTAGTGGTTCCCCAGAAGTTTTGCCACAAGCTACTGTACCTGGCCCATGACATCCCTCTCGCAGGGCACCAGGGAATCCGGCGCACCAGGCAGAGGCTGCTACAGAACTTTTACTGGCCTGGGGTCTTTACCCGTGTCCGACAGTACTGCCAATCCTGTGACCCTGCCAGAGGGTGGGGAAGGCCCAGGACAAGGGGTAAGCGGCTTTGAGGCCTTTACCCATCATAGAAGAACCTTTCCAGAAGGTGGCCATGGACATAGTGAGACCCCTCAGCAAGACGACCCGGTCAGGAAAGAAATATATCTTGGTGGTGGTGGATTTTGCCACTCGCTACCCCGAGGCGGTGGCCTTGCCCTCTATTGAAGCAGACACAGTGGCAGATGCGCTGCTGACAATTTTCAGCCGGGTGGGGTTCCCCAAGGAGGTCTTAACGGACCAGGGGTCCAACTTCATGTCGGCCCTGCTCCGGCCCTTATGGCAGAAATGTGGGGTCCAGCACAACTGGGCCTCAGCGTATCACCCCCAGTCCAACGGGCTGGTAGAAAGGTTCAACGGGACGCTGAAGATGATGCTAAATACATTTATGAACCAGCACCTGCAGGATTGGGACAAGTACTTACCTCACCTGCTGTTCGCGTACAGGGAGGTACCCCAGGAATCTACCGGGTTTTCACCTTTCGAACTGTTGTATGGAAGGCGGGTAAGGGGGCCCCTAGACCTGATGAGGGACGAATGGGAGGGGAAGGCCGCTCCCGAGGGAGAGTCAGTGGTGGAGTATGTCATGACCTTCCGGGAAAGACTGGCCGAGCTCATGGGCCTGGCCAGGGAGAATCTGGCCCGAGCCCAGAGGAAGCAGAAGGTCTGGTATGACCACACGGCACGAGCCCATGCCTTCGCCACCGGGGATCAGGTGATGGTTCTCATCCCCGTGAGGAGAAACGAACTCCAGGCCGCCTGGGAAGGGCCCTCAAGGTTATCAAGCAACTGAATGAGGTAAACTATGTGGTGGAGCTGTCAAACCGGGCACATCCCCGTCGGGTGTACCATGTGAACATGATGAAACCATACTATGACAGGGGGAATGTGTTATTGGCCGTGTGTGGACATTGGGAGGGGCAGGGAGATGACCCCTTAGTCGATCTATTCCCTGGGACAAAAGCTGGTTCCCCCCCTGGAGGCGATTCCCCTCTCTGATAACTGACCCCGGGCCAGCACGCTGAGATCAGGGCGGTGCTGCATCTATACCGACAGCTGTTTTCCAACCAGCCTGGGCGCACTAATTTGACTGTCCACCGGGTGGAGACCGGGTCACATCCCCCTATAAGATGCTCCCCTTTTCGGGTCACTGGTAAAACTGCCCAGGATCTTGAAAGAGAGGTCAGGGACATACTGGCTTTAGGGGTGATCCAGCCGTCTTCCGGCCCTTGGGCCTTGCCACTGGTGCTGGTCCCCAAGAAGGATGGGTCAATCCGGTTCTGTGTTGACTATCGAAAACTCAATGCCATCACCGTATCTGATGCCTACCCTCTGCCCAGGCCTGACGAGCTCCTAGACAAGCTGGGAGGTGCTCGGTACCTCACCACTATGAATCTTACCAAAGGCTACTGGCAAGTGCCGCTGGACGCAGATGCCAGGCTGAAATCGGCCTTTATCACCCCTCTGGGGCTCTGAGTTTCTGACCCTGCCCTTCGGCCTCAAGGGAGCGCCGGCCACCTTCCAGCGCCTGGTGGATCAGCTACTGCGGGGGGATGGAGAGTTTTGCCGTGGCGTATATTGACGACATCTGCGTCTTCAGCCAGACCTGGGAGGACCACATGTCCCAGGTTAAACAAGTCCTGGACCAACTCCGAAAGGCTAGGTTAACAGTAAAGGCTGAGAAGTGCAAGGTGGGGATGGCTGACTTATCTTACCTGGGCCATCGGGTGGGGAGTGGCTGCCTGAAGCCGGAACCAGCCAAAGTGGAGGTGATCAGAGACTGGCCACCTCCCCAAACCAAAAAGCAGGTCCAGGCCTTTATCGGGATGGCGGGGTACTATCGAAGGTTCGTGCCCCACTTTAGTGCCATAGCCGGCCCCATCACTCAAATGGGCAAAAAGGGGAAGCCAAACAAGGTGATCTGGACTGAACAGTGCCAGGAGGCTTTCCGGGCGCTGAAGGAGGCTCTGGTTGGTGGCCCAGTTCTGGCAAACCCAGATTTTGACAAACCCTTTATGGTGTTCACCGATGCCTCAGACACGGGACTGGGGGCGGTGTTAATGCAGGAGGATGAAAAGGGGGAGAGACACCCCATCGTGTACCTGAGTAAGAAGCTGCTACCCCGGGAACAAAGCTACGCGGCCATCGAGAAGGAATGCCTGGCCATGGTGTGGGCCCTTAAGAAGCTAGAGCCATATCTCTTTGGGCGACACTTCACCGTGTACACCGACCACTCTCCCCTGACCTGGCTGCACCAGATGAAAGGAGCCAACGCCAAGCTCCTGAGGTGGAGCCTGCTCCTGCAGGACTATGACATGGACGTGGTCCATGTGAAGGGAAGTGCCAACCTGACAGCGGATACGTTGTCCCGGAGAGAGGGCCCTGAACTTCCCCAGGTCACTGGGCAGAGTGACCCTGCTCAGTTCAGTCTCGAAGGGGGGAGAGATGTGATGCAGTAGGGACTGTCTGTGTGGGGAGTGGGAGACCAGGGGAGGACTTTAGGGGATGGACGGTGCCAGGGCCCCTAACCTGAGCTAGGTAAGGGAGGGGAAAGGTCAACACCTTTGCCCGGGAAGGAGGACAAAGGAAGGGAGTGGCAAGAGGGAGGCAGTTTGAGTTTGGGCTTGGGGCTGGATGGGCGGAATTCAGGGTATCCTAGCTAGGATCCAAGCACCCTGAAAGCCCAGAAGGACTCGAGGGAGGGGTCCTGACTGTGCCTGCAAGCTCTGCTGTAACCTGTGTTCCTGTTGTCCAATAAACCTTCTGTTTTACTGGCTGGCTAAGAGTCACTGTGAGTCCCAGGAAGAGGGGTGCAGGACCGGACTCCCCCACACTCCGTGACAACTGGTGGCAGCGGTGGGATATACTGCACCCCATGGACGGCGCTTCCTGTAGTAAGTGACTGGGGAGCAGTAAAACGAAGGGGTGGTTAACCCCTGGGAATGTATGCCCAGTGAGAAGAACTTTGCAGTAACAGAGTTCCCCGGGGGATTGCAGCGAGCGGTCCCAGGGGCGGAGGAGTCTGCAGCTCGACCCTGGCAGAGAGGTGGTGACCTCAAGAAGGGTTGGTGCACTAGGGATCCCCCTGGAAACCGTGGGGAGCGGCGAGCACCCCGGCCTGTGAGTGGCCAGCAGGAAGATGTATGCCAAGCGGCGCAAGTGCGACCTGCTGGAGCTATGCAAGCAGAGGGGGCTGTGCCCGGGGAGGCTCAGCAAGGACCAGCTGATTGCCCAGCTGGAGCAGGGAGACCGCATGAATGAACGGAGCCCTGTCTCTGAGGGAAGCAGCCGGGCAGATGCAGCGCAGGCACCAGTGTCTGTCCCCGCTGGGAGTGGTCAGCCGGCGGACGAGGGCTTCCCGAGACCCCCCCTTCCTAGGCCTAGGGGAAGGGCGGGGAGGAGCCCAGTGTATACCGAGGGCACCGTGACACCCCCGGCCAGCAGGGGATCCTCCCAGCGAAGCTCACCCCCCAGCAGGGTATCCTCCCGGCA
This sequence comes from Gopherus evgoodei, assembly GCF_007399415.2. Lineage (NCBI taxonomy): Eukaryota > Metazoa > Chordata > Testudines > Testudinidae > Gopherus > Gopherus evgoodei. The sequence goes on along the minus strand of NC_044333.1, from coordinate 4,116,995 downwards.
ACGCTCGGCATCCGTGGAGCGGATGTGGCTGGAATATGAAAGGGAGCTGAAATGGGGGGAGCTCGAGTTAAAGAGGCAAGAGCTGGAGGAGGAGAAACAGCGTAAACATGAGCGGGAGGAGAAGGAGAAACAGCGTAAACATGAGCTGGACCTGGCCCAGCTGAGGAGCAGTGAGGCCCCGGCTGCGGTGAGTGAGGGGGGACCCAAGCCTACAAAGAGCTTTGATAAGCACCTGCTGCCCCGGCGTAAGGAGGGGGAGGACATAGATACCTTCCTGACGGCCTTTGAGAATGCCTGCGAGCTGCACAGGGTTGACCCTGCAGATAGGATCGCAGTTCTCACCCCCTTACTGGACTCCACAGCCGTGGAGGTGTACAGCCGACTGAAAGGGGCGGAGGCAGGGGACTACGAACTGTTCAAACAGGCCCTGCTCCGCGAGTTTGGGCTGACTCCTGAGATGTACCGGAAAAAGTTCCGGAGCCAGCGTAAAACCCGTGAGGTCACATGCCTAAAACTGGTCAACCGGGCGCAGGGGTATGCCCGCAAGTGGACAGCTGGGGCCCAAACTAAAGAGGACCTGCTTGACCTATTCATACTGGAGCACCTGTACGAGCAGTGCCCGTCCGACTTGAGGCTGTGGTTGATGGACCAGAAGCCGGAGAACCCGCAGCACACAGGCCAGCTGGCCGACCAATTTGTGGACAGTCGGGCAGGGGATGGCAGGGAGGAGTCTCGAAGGAGCAGGCCTACCTCAACGCAGAGAGGGAGTCATCATGGGACCTCCCAAAGGGGGCCTATGGAGAACCCCCCCAAAAGGGGAACATCCAGCGTCAGGTCCCTCCAACCCACTCAAGGGGACCCACGAGACATGGGCTGCTATCGCTGTGGCCAACGAGGTCACATACGGGCCCAGTGCCCCAAGCTCAGGGACAGACCAAGCAGACTCAACCCGCAGAGGGTGGACTGGGTAAAAACCCAATCAGAGGAGGGGCTACATTCCCAGGAAAGGGGGGCTGGCAACATACCACCTGTGGATGCTCCAGGCTCCGGGTTTTTGGTTTACCGGGTGGGCTGCCCCCCCGGAAAGAGTGCATTGTTTCCCTGGAGGTAGATGGGAGGAAGGACTATGACATGGACTTGGTCCTGATAGCGGACGCGTTGTTCTGGAGAGGGGACCCTGAACTTCCCCAGGTCACTGGGCAGAGTGACCCCGCTCAGTTCAGTCTCGAAGGGGGCAGAGATGTGATGGAGTAGGGACTGTGTGGGGGGGATGGGAGAACCGGGGAGGACTTTAGGTGAGGGACAGGAGCTGAGCCTGTAACCTGAGCTAGGCAGGGGGTTAGCACCTTTGGCCCAGGAAGCTGGACAAAGGAAGGGGCCGGCTGTAGGGAAGGGAGTTCAGTTCTGTTTTGGGGCTGGGGGGGGGGAATTCAGGGTATCCTAAGCTGGGATCCAAGCACCCTGAAACTCCAGAAGGACTCAACTGAGGGGTCCTGACTGTGCCTGCAAGCTCTGCTGTAACTTGCGTTCCTGTTGTCCAATAAACCTTCTGTTTTACTGGCTGGCTGAGAGTCACTGTGGGTCCCAGGAAGAGGGGTGCCAGACCGGACTCCCCCACACTCCGTGACAGTGGGGAACATGGGGCACTCTAGCAGCTGCACTGTAACTGGAAAAGAGCCGCATGTGGTTTGGCCACCCCGGAGCGCCCTTGCACACATTTTCTTTTGCTTGTTTTGCTGCAAGAGTTAACAGTGACGGGTACGTCACAGGAAGTGGGTGGGTTTATGCAATTCATGAGTATGTGGCAGCAGCCAGGGAAAACAGTGAGATGAACCCAAGTAACCAGACTGAAAGAATTCTTGGTCTTTGAGTAGAATTGTGTGTTGAGTTCTTGCTTTTGAATTCGTAGATTGCAGTCGTTTAGGGGGAGTGATTGTCGCTTAGAGTTTCATAGTTATCAAAGTCTGGTTGATGGCATTTGGTCCCTGGCTGGGAGCTCATCATGGTGATGTATAAAGCTGTGGCGGAGGTAGGGCTGTCTCGTTTTCCAGCCTATTGCTTGACAGATTTTTGGCTTAAATCAAGTGCATTGCTGGTCACTGTCAATATTACAAGTGAGTGGGCATGACTTTATGCACCCACAAAAAGGAAGCAGCCAGTAGAGCTTTTATGTTAGACTTTATCTCCTGCGCCAATTAAGCTGTACCATGTGAGAGACCTCCTATCCCCATTACCTGGTCTGCTTATTCATACCCGAGACTGTCTGTAACTTTTTGTTCACTGCTGTCTGACTGTATCTTGATCTCACCCACCATATATCCTGCATTGGGGATGTTGGGGACTGTATTTGTTATGTGCTATCCCATACCAAAATACTGGTGTTTCCCTATACTCTGTATGTTACCTTCAATGACCAATAACTGATGTTTCAAACTCTCTGTATCATCTATTTTTAAACATTCTCTAATAAACTTCTCAATCTCGATTTAATCTCATTTACTACACTGACACACTATATTTGCTACTCTTAAAAGACTTAATGGTGCTCCGAGATGCATCCTGCTGCCCTTAAAACACAGCTCAAGGCACCAGCCTCTACCCCGGTATGTCTTATGCCCGGGAGTCCCAGGCCCCTGAGTGCTGCCCTCAGGGTCTCGGGGACATGGCAGGTCAGCAAATCCAGGGGGCAGTGCAAGAACAGGAAGGATACCCCCCCGAGATGCTGCCGCAAGCAGCTCCCACATCCTGAGACGAACGTGCCGGGACATCACCACGAGGGAAAACATACACCCCCACTCTCCAGCTGTCAGGGGGGCTGTCCTGCCGTGCTCCAGCCCCCGGAAGAACCTCCAGCCGAACGCCAGCAGCTCCAGCCAATAACAGTCTGCCCCACCGGGCTCCCGGCACCAGAGAAACCTCTCCCTGATGGCCAGCAGCTGCAGGGAGCCAACCCCACCACGCTCCTACTGCAGGAAGAATCGCCTGCCAATCACTAGCAGCTGCAGAAATACTGCCCCCCCCCTCCACGCCACCGGAGAGAAATACAGCCGCCCACCTGCTGATACCGTCTGGAGTTTGCCCCCGCGTGCCCCAACTACCGGAGAAAACCCCTGCTGCCCAGCTGCTGCCCCTGGCAACCCCGCTGTACCCCACCACCTGCCCCCATGAGGGGACTCTCCCGTGGTCCCGCCACCACCCGTGCCACCCGGAGTCCCTGTCCCATACCGCTGCCGCATGTCCTACCTGGGGAGCCCAGCTGTGTGCTGCGGCTGCTGCTGCCTGAGCCGCAGGGGGTCCTTGCTCTGTGCCCTGGCAGCCGCTGTCCCTTGTGCAGCCTGGAGAGCCCCGCCAAGTGCTCCAGCCGTTGATGCCTGAGCCGCTGGGGGATCCCTGCCCCGCGCCCCGGGTGCCGCTGTCCAAGCGGCCGGGGGAGCCCTGCGGCGTGCCTCAGCCGCCGGGGGACTCCTGTCCCGCGCCCCGGCTACCGCTGCTCAGGGAGCCCCACAGCGAGCCCCGGCTGCTGCTGCTCGGGCCGCCGGGAGACTCTTGTCCTGCGCCCCAGCCACCGCCGCTCACAGCACCTGGGGAGCCCCCTGATGGGCAGCTCCAGCTACCTGGAGACTGCCCCGCCATGTGCCAGCCGTTCCAGAGGCAGAGAAATGCCCCCACTGCACCCAAGCCACAGAGGGACTCCCCCGCCGCTCACCAGTGGCTGCAGCCACCAAGGGTCAGCTCTGCCACATATGAGCTGCCCCAGACGCCGAGCCCCACGTATCCCAGCCACAGGGGGGTTCTCCCACCACCTACCAGCAACCCCAGCCACCGAGAGACTGCCCCCACACGGACAAGCCGCTCCAGAACCCGAGAGACCTGCCCGCCGATCCCTAGACGCTCCAGCTGCCAAGAGATGTCCCCCCTATTCTCTTGCGGTCACCGGATACACCCCCTGTGCTCCAGCAACCCCTGCCGCCAAGGGGCAACCCCCTGACCCCCGGCAGGACACCCCCACCCCTCAGGAGCCCCAGTCACTGGGAGGCATCCCCAGTGCTCCTGGGGCGCAGCTTCCGCTGAGGGTTGCCCCCCCCACCAGCCGTGTGACGGAAGGCAGCCAGGAGGGCCCCAACACTCCACAAGATGGATGCTCAGCTCTAGACACCATTTACTTGGAATACCCCCTTGCCGCAGATGTGCTCATCTGCCCCATTTGCTTGCCGCCCCGACGCTTCCATGTCCTCAGAGGGGTCACCAGACATCTGAGGAGGTGCCACAACAAGTCCACCGCCTTCAGCTGCGCCCTCTGCAGCCTGCCCTTCGAGTCCCAGAAGAGATGCAAGGCACACCAGGCCAGCTGCAAGAAAGTCCACACAGCAGCAGCTCCGGTTCCGGTCCCCTGCCATCCTGTGCCCCGGCCTGCTACTCCTGTGCTGCAAGGAAACAGAGCGACCCCGCCAGCCGCCGTCCAGAAACCCACTCCAGTCCCTGAGCTGGTGGACCAGGTCCCCGCCGCCGGTACGACATCTACCGCAGCGGAAAACGTCAACTATGCCCCTGCCAGCAGGTGTCCTGTCACATCCTCCCAGGTCACCCGGAAGCTCTCCGAGCTGAGGCGTCTCAGTGCCTCCTCGAGGCCCAACCCGCATGACTGCACCCCAAGAAGGGTCAGTGCTCCGCCACGTGTGGCTGCCGGAGACCCTGCCTCCGGAGGCACCAACGCCAGCCCTCGGTCCACCCTGCGAACACCAGCCACGAGGGGAACCAACGCAACTCCTCAGCCCGCACCGCAAACCCCACCCGCCGGGGGAACGGAGACCACTCCCCAGACCACTCCGCACGCTGCTACTGTCGGAGGACCCACCGCCACAACCAGGCCACAGCACCAGACCCCCATCGCCAGACGGACCGACATGGGCCCAAGAGACACCAGGCCGATCCCTGCCATCAGAAGGTCACGTCCTCCCACAGCAACCCTCCCAGATGACAGCCGCACACGAACGACTGGGTGTCACCCCCACACCCACCGGCCCGAACCAAGTCCCACCAACAACCTGTAATGACCCTACCCCACTGGTGACTATGCCTTGGGAACCAACTGAAAGGCCCCCTGAGCCACAAGTGAGACAACCCGCCGACCACGCGGCAAACTCACTGCCCATGCCGACCGAAGAACCAGAGGACCAGCAGCCGACGGTTAGACCAGTGACACCTTGGCAGGCCACCTGGATCGAGGAACTCCAATCAGCAGCCTCCTTCAAGGAATCTGAGCTGCTCATTTACAGGCTCACCCGCGAGTTATCTGCAGAGATTGCCTCCAAGAGAACATCAAACCAGGAGACCTTCCGGCCTGCCCTCAGACGGCCCGTCCCGAACTACGACACTACCACGAGAGGAACTGGAAGAAGGAACGCCAGCTGCCGCTACAACCCGACAGCAGCCTCAAGGATCCAGAAGCTGTACAGAGTGAACAGCCTCAAGGCCGTAAGAGAGGTCTTCGATGGTCCCCCTTCCTACTGCACGATCTGCCTGAGCGCCTCTATAACTACTTCCTCGGAGAGTTCGGCAGAGTACCCAGGAACAACGCGCAGCATGGAGTGCATCCGTCCCCTGCCCCATGTTACCAATGCAGGCAACCTAGAGGCCGACTTCACACCGAAAGAGGTGATGGCCAGGCTCTCCAGAACAAAGAACACCGTGCCCGGAAAGGACGGCATCCCCTACAGCCTCCTCATGAAGCGAGACCCCGGCTGCCTCGTGCTCCCTGGCATCTTTAACTTGTGCCGGCACTTTGGCCAGTCTCCCACCTCCTGGAAGAAGGCCATCCTGATCTACAAGAAGGGCAAGAGAGACGACACCAGCAACTGGAGACCCATCTCCCTCTGCTCCACGATATACAAACTGTACACCAGCTGCCTGGCAGCCAGGATCACGGAGTGGGCAACGACCGGGGGAGCCATCAGCCTGGCCCAGAAGGGCTTCATGCCATCAGACGGGTGCTATGAGCACAACTTCCTGCTCCAGACCGTCATCCAGATGACCAGGAGGGCGCGGAAGCACTGTGCAATATCGTTGCTCGACCTGGCCAACGCCTTCAGGTCCATCCCCCACCACCACATCTTCAGCACACTACGGGAGTTCGGGATGCCGGAGACCTTGCTTCGCCTGATCCGGGAACTCTATGAGGACTGCAGCACCACCATCCACTCGGTGGAAGGGGAGACCGCTGAGATCCCTGGCAGCCAGGATACGGAGTGGGCAACGACCGGGGGAGCCATCAGCCTGGCCCAGAAGGGCTTCATGCCATCAGATGGGTGCTACGAGCACAACTTCCTGCTCCAGACCGTCATCCAGATGACCAGGAGGGCACGGAAGCAGTGTGCAATAGCGTGGCTCGACCTGGCCAACGCCTTCAGGTCCATCCCCCACCACCACATCTTCAGCACACTACGGGAGTTCGGGATGCCGGAGACCTTGCTTCGCCTGATCCGGGAACTCTACGAGGTCTGCAGCACCACCATCCACTTGGTGGAAAGGGAGACCGCTGAGATCCCGATTCGCAGCGGCGTGAAGCAGGGCTGCCCCCTCAGCCCGATCGTCTTCAACCTCGCCATGGGGCCACTCCTGTGGGCAATCTCTGACGGCTTCGACCTACACGGCGAGAGGGTGAGTGTTTTGGCCTACGCGGACGACCTGGTCCTGATCGCAGATGACCCTGAGAGACTCCAGGGAATGCTCAACACCATCAGGAGAGCCATGGACTGGACGTGTCTCCGCTTTAATGCCAAGAAGTGCGCGTCCCTCCACGTCAACAGGAGCAAGATGGACTCGGTGCTGACGACAGAATTCCTCATCCAGAGCGAGTCTGTTCCCCAGGCAGAGGAGCAGGCATACCAGCACCACGCTGATGGACTTCCGCGTCCAGCAGACCCCCGAGGACACCATCTGGGAGATCCTGCAGGACACCGCCAAGATTGATGCACCCCTGCTGGCGCCGTGGCAGAAAATCAACACCCTCAACACTTTCCTGATCCCCTGCATCGCTTTCGTCCTGAGAGGATCCGCCATGGCAAAGGTGCCTCTCAACAAGGTGGACAACACCATCTGACAGCTGGTTAAGAAGTGGCTGTCTCTACCCCAGAGAGCCAGCAATGAGCTTGTATACATCGCTCACAGGCACAGTGGCACCAACGTCCCCCGCATGGGAGACCTCTGCGACATCGCGATCATCACACACGCCTTCCGCCTCCTGACGTGCCCGGACGCCATGGTAAAGAATGTTGCGACGACCGCCCTGCGTGCTGTCATCGAGAAGCGAATTGGCAGACCTCCCTCTGACCGAGATGTAGCCACCTTCTTGAGTGGTTCTCTGGATGGCGAATTCGCCCAGGACAGAGGCGACATCGTCTCGCTGTGGTCCCACGCCCGCAATGTCACGCGCTGGCTGGGCAAGCAACTGGGCTGCCGCTGGGAATGGAGCGAGGAACGGCAGGAGCTGGGAGTCCTGGTGCCGTGGATTGAGACGGAGGGCAACATCATCGTCAGCCCCGGAGCCAGAGGTGTACTGGAGAAGTCACTGAAAGCCGCCGTCCACGTGCCGTACGTGGACACTCTGAGGAAAAAACCTGACCAGGGCAAGGCCTTTGAGGTGACCAGCAAGTGGGACTCCAGCAACCACTTTCTCCCTGCAGGCAGCTTCACTCGATTCGCTGACTGGCGGTTCATACACCGTGCCCGACTGAACTGCGTTCCGCTCAATGGAGCTGTCAACCATGGGAACTGGGACAAGCGCTGCAGGAAGTGTGGGTATGCCATGGAGACCTTGCCCCACGTCCTGTGCAGCTGCAAGCCCCACACCAGAGCCTGGCAGCTGCGCCACAACGCCGTCCAGGACCGCCTAGTGAAGGCCATCGCCCCGCAGCCGGGTGAGATCACCGTCAACCGCACCATCCCCGACACCGACAGCCTGCTGTGCCCGGACATCATCGTCATGGACGAGGATCGGAAAAAGATCATCCTCGTCGACGTGACGATCCCATTCAAGAACAGGACCCCGGTCTTCCGCGAAGCCTGAGCCCGCAAACTTGAAAAATACGCTCCCTTGGCTGACACCTTGTGGGCAAAGGGCTACGAGGTTTACACCGATGCTCTGATTGTCGGGGCCCTAGGTGTCTGGGACCCCGATAACGAACTAGTACTTAGGACCTGTGGAGTGGGCCGCCACTACGCACGGCTTATGAGACACCTAATGGTCTCGGACACTATTCGATGGTCTAGAGACATTTACACAGAGCACATCACCGGCCACCACCAATACCAAGAGTGAGCCGGCATGACTGCGTGCACCCACAAGGGGGAGGAGACCTGTAAACCTCTCCTGTTGGACTTTATCCCCTGAACCCTGAACCAACCGAACTGAACTCTACCATGGGATGGTCATCCTATCCCCATTACCCAGTCCATTTATTCAAACCCACGACTGTCTAATTTTTTGTATGACTGATGTACCCTCACTGCTCCCTGACTGTATCTTGATCTCACCCACCATACACCCTTGTAGCAGGGTGGACTCCTGCTCCGGGAGAGAAGGGGTTAAAGCAGCCCTGGCAAGGGGCCGTAGCTGGAGCCAGAAGCCTGGGCTGATGGGGGGAGTGGCTGCAGCTGGGGGCCACACCCCAAACTGAGCCACAAGGCAGTATAAGAAGGCCAGGGGTGCCAGAAGCAAAAAGAGTCTCTCTCTGACTGGAGAGAGAGACAGGCCTGGCTGCTTGGGAACTCACCCAGGGGACCTAGAGGAAGGCAGGGCTGGGGAAAAGCCTTAGGAGCTGAGAAGCCCTGGGCCAGCAACTCCCCGGGCTGCAGGGCCTAATTCTAGGCCTCCAAGGTACTGGGCTTGCAGAGGAGCAGCCAAAGGGTGGGTAAAGGCAGCCAGGCCAAAACCCCTTTGCCTATGTGTCCCTACTGCATCACACTATGATGAGTGGCTGATACTGGTGGGGGCCAGACAATGACTGGGCAGTAGCCAATACTGAGGCAAAGTGGGGATAGTGGGTGGGTGGGGGAGACCCAGTTAAAAGGGCACTGAGGTCCAGGGAGGGGCCCAGGGCCAGCAGAGGACAGGTGGATCACCGGCCTGCAGAGGGCGCTCAGTAGCTGGAATCAAGCTAATTCCCCAAAACAACCAGCAGGAGGCGCGTGGGCGTGAGTCAGCCCCTTTACAACCCCACGTTGGGGACATTGCAGACTGTATATGTTATGTGCTGTCCAATACCAAAATACTAGCATCCCTCTATACTCTGTATGCTACCCCCAATGACCAATAACTGACGTTTCAAACTGTCTCATCTATTTGTAAACATTCTCTAATAAGCTTTTAAATCTGTTCTTATCAGTTTAATATCTGATACGTCCTCTGTTTGAGGACTATATATTAAATAGATTTTTGGAACAGGGGGATGGAATAGGAGCTTGCTCCATTCACTCCACACATCGACCTGGTATTGCAGTACCTCCAGGAACGGTGCACCTCCCCTCGAGGAGACTATTCTGGTTAAAAGATAGAATCAGTTGAATTTTTTACACCCATACTGACTTGGACTCTAAATATATTTTATGGGTGGTGTACCCAAGATCCCTTATTCACTGACCTCTGCCATGTACATTGGCCAAACTGGACAGTCTCTACACAAAAGAATAAAGAGACATAAATCAGACATCAAGAATTGTAACATTCAAAAGCAGTAGGAGAGCACTTAAATCTCCCTGGACACTCAATAATGGACTTTAAAAAGTCACCATTCTTCAAAACCAGACTTCAGTGAGAAACTAGAGAACTGGAATTAATTTGCAAACTTGACACCATCAAATTAGGCCTGAATAAAGACTGGGAGTGGCTGGCTTACTCCAAAAAAAAAAAAAAAGTAATTTTCTCTCTTGATATTCATACCTTCCTGTCAATTGTTGGGAATGGGCCACTGTCACGGAGCGTGGGGGAGTCTGGCCCTGCACCCCTCTTCCTGGGACTCTCAGTGACTCTCAGCCAGCCAGTAAAACAGAAGGTTTATTGGACAACAGGAATGCAGGTTATAGCAGAGCTTGGAGGCACAACCAGGACCCCTCAGTCGAGTCCTTCTGGGGGTTCAGGGTGCTTGGATCCCAGCATAGGATTCCCTGAATTCCAACCAATCAGCCCAAAACCAAAACTGAACTGTCCTTCCTCCAGCCGGCTCCTTTGTCCAGCTTCCCAGGCAAAGGTACTGACACCCTTCCCGCCCACCTGGCTCAGGTTACAGGCTTAAAAATCCTGTCCCTCACCTAAAGTCCTCCCCGGCTCTCCCATCCCCGACACAGACAGACCCTACTGCATCACAGCCACCTCCACCCTGATTGAATTGGCCTCGTTAGCACTGTATTCAGGTATACATGAAAAGATGGGAGTTGCCTTACCAAGTGGGTCAGTGCCTCCTTAGCACTGACTCCCCCCTACTTGGTAAGGCAACTCCCATCTTTTCATGTATACCTGAATACAGTGCTAACGAGGCCAATTCAATCAGGGTGGAGGTGGCCCATTCCCAAGCATAGGCGGTAGGTTATATACATTTGCAGTGCTCGGGCTCCAGCAATATTTGGAGCTGGGTCTCTCCCTTGTCTCTGCCTGGATCGGGCACCGCCCCTGCGGGCCTCCCCCGCCCCACGTCCCTGCCTGGACCAGGTCCCAGACCCCGCTTGCCACCCCCGCCCCCCGCCTGTCCCCCGCCCCGCCGTGTCCCTGCCTAACAGAAAGCAGCCTGCGCCTCTGCCCCGCCTGCTTGCGAGTAGAGCAGCTCCCTGCAGAACTGCTGTCTGCTACCCCAGGGTCCTAGCGCCTCCCATCAGATAATGGCATGGCAGGCTGCCCTTACCTTGCCCTTCTGCCCTAGCCCTGAGCCTCTCCAATGCCCCAAACCCCTCATCCCCAGCCACAGCCCTCATCTCCCCGCACCCTGATCCTCTACCCCAGCCCTGAGCTCCCCCCGCAGCATGAACCCCCCATCCTCAGCCCCACAGCCCTCACCCCTGCAATCCCTCCTATCCCCAAACCCCCTCCCAGAGTGTGTGCCCCTCCCAGAGCATGTACCACCTCCCCCTTCCTACAGCCCCGCCCAGAGCCTGCACCCAAACGCCATCCCAAAGCCTGCGCCCCTCCTGCACCCTAATCCCCAGCCCAGGACCTGCACCCCAGACCTCCCCCAAAAACCCTGCCCAGCGCCTTAGGCAGGTGGGGGCAGAGTTTGGGGAGGCAGGTTCTGGGCACCACCAAAATGTCTACAAACTTGCCACCCATGTTCCCAAGTACTGACAGGGAGGTGTGAGAATCAAGCCTGAATGTGTGTTTGAGAGAGTTATGTGAGAGCAGAAAAGAGCTGTTGAGGCTGCCGCAGAGCACAGGGCCAGTTTAAGTGGTAAGTTAACAGCTAACTAAGCTACAGCTCATAGGAGAGGCCTCTAAAAAAGAAAAAAACTGACCCCATTTCAAATGTTATCAAAACCGGTGGAGTAAATAAAGTAGATATGGGGCGAAGTTCTCTCTAACTATAGACGTTGTTGTTCAAATACGATAAATGGGCCCCTCTGGCTACACAAATACCCTCTCCCGTTACTGAGTGTTCATTACTGACAGGTGTGAGGCCAGGGCTGGCGGGGAGAGATCATTGCATTTGTAAAATGAGTGTTTATGCGTGTAGGGCTGCTGTCAGCGTCCTAAGGCAGCTGCTGCTGCTAAAATTGTGGCCGCGGCTCCGGAACTCATTTAAATCCCTAAATAACCGCCCTGCTGATAACAACCGGGACAGATGTGAGGTCAGAGCGGCCGTGTCACGAAGCGCTCCCGCCACGCTCAGCTACCCCCACGGAAAGACTCTCCCGCGGCTCCGCCGAGAGATTCCTGCCCTGGGCCCCAACCGCGGCCGCTGATGCAGCCAGGGGATCGCCGCCCGGTGCCGCAGCCGCTGCCGCTCCAGCCGCCGGGGGTTTCCCGCCCGGTGCCCCAGCCGCTGCTGATGCCTGGGGAGCTTCCCGCTGCGCTTCAGCGGGCAGGGCTCCGACCCGCCGCTCAGCAGCGGCTCCAGCCGCCGGGAGACTGCCGCGCCGCGTGCGAGCAGCTCCAGCTGCCGAGAGATGCCCCCGCTGCACCCCACGGCGTGAGTGGCGGCGGCTGGGGCGCGGGTCAGGAATCCCCCCTACTTATGCAGCCTGGGGATCCCCGCCACGCGCACCAGCAGCTGAGGGATTCCTGCCCCGCACCCCAGCCGCTGCTGCTCTGGCCGCCGGGGGTTTCCCGCCCCGCGCTCCAGCCGCTGCCGCTTGTGATGCCTGGGGAGCTTCGACCTGCGCTTCAGCGGGTAGGGCTCCCCAGGCATCACGAGCGGTGGGGGCTGGGGCCCGGGGCAGGAATCCCCCGGCGGCCAGAGCAGCAGCGGCTGGTGCACGTGGCCGGGATCCCCAGGCTGCATAAGTAGGCGGGGATTCCTGCCCCGCTCCCCAACCGCTGCCGCTCGCGATGCCTGGGGAGCCCTGCCAGCTGAAGCGCAGCTCAAAGCTCCCCAGGCATCACAGGCGGCAGCGGCTGGAGCGCGGGGCGGGAAACCCCGGGCGGCTTGGGGAACTGGGGCTGGGGCGCGGGGCAGGAATCCCTCAGCGGCTGAAGCAGCAGCGGCTGTTGCACGTGCCGGGGATCCCCAGGCTGCATAAGTGGGGGGGGAAGGGAAGGAAAGGAAAGATTCCTGCCCCAGCCGCTGGCGCCGGTGAGGGATTCCTGCCCCGCGCCACAGCCGCTTCTGCTCAAGCCGCCGGGGGATTCCTGCCTGTGCCCCAGCCGCCGCCACTCACGCCCTGGGTGCAGCGGGGGCATCTCCGCAGCTGGAGCGGCTCGCACGCGGGGGGCAGTCTCCCGGCGGCTGGAGCCGCTGGTGAGCGGCGGGTCGGAGCCCTGCAGGCTGAAGCGCAGCGGGAAGCTCCACAGGCATCGCGACCGGCGGCGGCTGGGGCGCGGGGCAGGAATCCCGCCGAGGCTGGAGCAAAACAGTACCAAGGGACCTCGATATAAACAAGATTGAGGACAGTTTCATCCAAAAAGCTACAGTGATACAGAAAGAATGAAAAGCTGCCTTCGCTAACATCCCAGTTTAAAGTAATTGCAACTATTTTAATATACCATAATTCATAAGCATGTAATTAAGAATTAGATGGTCTTGAACTACATAAAATAATCAAGATAACAATGATAGACACATTCAGTAACTAGAATATGAAAGATGAGTGCAGTGTAAATGCTGACAATTGCCTCCCCCAAAACTGGCAGAGTGCCCCCTTCACCCTCCTCCCCAAATACACACACCGCTTCAAAAGCACTCACCTGCAAAAACATAAGTCAGTACTTATGCTACAGCCAACAAACTCACCCCAGGGTCACATAGTCACTCCTGTTCCCTAGCATTTCTCCTCCCTTAGGTTCTCCCTGAGTTGCCCCACCCCTTCCTTAGGGGTCGGGGTTGATGGGTGGTAAATGGCTTGGGGATGAAAGTCTCATTATGCAGCTCTCCACTTGCATAGCAGGCTGCTAGCCTCAGCACAAGGTCCCTCAAACAAACAGACCACACTATATACTTCTGTAAGGTTAGCACCCTGGTGGCCAAAATGGAGTCTGCTCTGCAGGCAACTCTGACCAAAGAGAAGGCCCGTGCAGGAATGCAGCAGGAGAAATCCCTTCCACCCCAGGGCACCTTGTTCCAACCCCCCAGAGTGAACACACACCCCCAACAGGAAAAGTACAATGGATATAACAAAGAGAGAGATTTATTTACAGGGGGATGAGAGGAGAAAAACAACAAGGGGAAATATAGGGGGAGCAGTAAAACAGGGCTGCACCCAAACCAAGGCCCAGGGGCCCAGTGGGAGCACAGTCTGGAAGGGCAGACACTGAGCATTGCATCTGCACACAGAGTTCAGGAGGCCTGAGCAAAGTTCTAATCCAGTGGTGAGTCTTGGGTGCTCCTGGTCGTCTTCGGCGCCAGTGAACTCTCCCCAGCAAACCCCTCCGGTGCCCTCTTCTGCCGCTCTCTGCAATGCCCCACAGAGCGATCACCTCCCCCACTTAACTAGTGAGCAGCCTCCCTCTTTGTTCCCAGTGCAGAGTCACAAGCCCCAGTACTCCCAGCCCCACGCAGCCCTGGGCAGTCGTGATACTGGGTCTAGCTCCGGCCTGTCCTCAGGCGATTCCTCCCTGGCACAGTGCTGCTCCGGGCTCCTGTCCTGGGCTGTCCCCAATCGGCCGCCCTGTCCTTCTCAGGCTTCTGGCAGGTTCTCTCCTGCTTCCTTTGCCATGGCCTCTGAGCTGCTCCAGCCCCACCCCCTGGAGTTTCCCTCCTTTTTTCTCACTCTCTCCCTTTGTGACGTTATTGATATAAACTGGGACCATAGCAAAACTGGTTGATAAAAACTGGGACCAGCAAACCCTCCGCAAAGACGCCTGTGGGAGGTCCACCAGAGCAGCCTGCCACCCTCCCCGCAACTGGCAGAGCGCCCCCTGGCGGCACGCCGCCCCAAGCACGTGCTTGGTGAGCTGGGGCCTGGAGCCGGCCCTGCATAGAACCAGGTCAATTAAGCTTTGGCTCAGAACCCCACGCTATCCAAATCTGAAATTTGGGATTGAGAGTTTGGTTGGTTAAAAATCAGTGACCATGAGACAAAAAGCATCAGCAAAAGCAATGAAACTGCAAGCCCTGATGGACAGCCTGCAGTTTGAACATGAGCAAAAACTGGCAGAAATTCGAATGAGAGAAGCAAGCCCTGGCCCAGCTGGAGGAAGAGCCGCTGAACGAGAGAAAGAAGCTGCTGAGAGAGAGAAAGAAGCTGCTGAAAGAAAGGAGGAGGCTGATGAGAGGAGAAGAAAAAGCTCGTAAGGGGCGTCTGGAACTGCTGGCTGGCTGAGGGAGAAAGCTCGACAAAGGCAACAGGAGACTCACAAGATGCAACAAGAAACTGCCAGACTTCAGCTCCAAGTCAAAGAACAAGGGAAGAACAACAGAATTGTATCCTCTTGAAAATCCAGTTTATAACTATGTTGACATGTGGTATTACTCTGGGCAGTTTGCTGTGTGTAATCAGTTTTGCTATGGCCAGGGAGAGGGGGAGTCTAACCCGGTGGGTAATAGCAGTTTGTCTGTTCAAGAAAGCAGTGTCTGTGAATGGAGTTTCTGAATGTCAAGATCTCATTGGGGAGGAAAATGTTTCTCAGGAGCAGATTCAAGTAATGGTCAGGTGGAAGCCCTAACTGAGGAAGGAAAGGGTAGATTTGTAATGAGTAATGGATTGGTGGCTAGTACAGCTTGTAAAAGTAAATCTGAAATGGGTAACTGTGATTTGCTGCAAGTAGCTCAGTGTAGTGAAAAAAGCAGCAGCTTATCTGTGGGGAGTGGCAATGTGCCTGGCAGGGAAAGTTTGGAGGAGCCTAGGCAGCCTTGTGAGCTGATGGCTTTGTCTAGTCAGCAGTGTGGGAAGACAAGGATAGTGAAGATGAGTGTCCCTATCCCTTACCTGTTTCCTGTGTGGAGAAATGTGACAGTGAAGGAAATGTGCCTGTGTCTGACAGGGGTATTGACTTGCCTATGGAGGAAGCTACCTCAGGGCTGGTCTACATCAGAAAGTTGCAGCGCTGGTGAGGGAGTTACAGCGCTGCAACTTAGGAGGTGTACACATCTGCAGGGCACCACCAGCGCTGCAACTCCCTGTTTGCAGCGCTGGCCGTACTCCCGTTTTGTCTCGGGTGTAGAGAATCCAGCGCTGGTGATCCAGCGCTGGTAATCAAGTATAGACACTTACCAGCGCTTTTCTTGACCTCCGTGGAATAAGCAGGTATCCCAGCATACCTGAGGAAGCCTCTGGTAATCAAACTGGTCTCCTTCCCCAGCTTGCTCTCGCGTTCCCCGAACCCCGAGCAAGCAGGTCTCCTTCCCTGAGGTTTGCTGGGTGGTTCCGGGAACGCGAGAGCAAACCGCGGCGAAGCTGGTCTCCTTCCCCGGTTTGCTATCGCTTTCCCCGAACAAGCAGGTCTCCTTCCCTACGGTTTGCAGGGTGGTTCGGGGAACGCGAGAGCAAACCGCGGCGAAGCTGGTCTCCTTTCCCGGTTTGCTCTCTCGTTCCCCCGAACCCCCGAGCAAGCAGGTCTCCGTCCCTGCGGTGTGCAGGGTGGTTCGGGGAACGCGAGAGCAAACCGGAAGGAGACCAGTTTCGCCGCGGTTTGCTCTCGCGTTCCCCGAACCACCCTGCAAACCGCAGGGAAGGAGGACCTGCTTGCTCGGGGGTTCGGGGAACGAGAGAGCAAACCGGGAAAGGAGACCAGCTTCGCCGCGGTTTGCTCTCGCGTTTCCCCGAACAAGCAGGTCTCCTTCCCTGCGGTTTGCAGGGTGGTTCGGAGAACGCGAGAGCAAACCGCGGTGAAGCTGGTCTCCTTTCCCGGTTTGCTCTCGCGTTCCCCGAACCCCCCTTGAAGCCGCCCAACAGCGCTGCAGTGTGGCCACATCTAACACCACTTGCAGCGCTGGTTGCTGTAAGTGTGGCCACTCTGCAGTGCTGGCCCTATACAGCTGTACTAATACAGCTGTAACAACCAGCGCTGCAAAATTGTAGATGTAGACATGGCCTCAGTCTCCAAACAGTTGTCTGTGAACAGCCCTGTGTGCTGGGACAAGGGAAATAAGATCCCAAGCTGTGTGTCTGGGAAAGAAGAAGGTGTTTATGGCTTTTCTTTGCCTGTGGAGCAGACAGAAGGTGCCTTTCAGCCTGGAATGGTTGAGAATAGTGCAGTTGTCTCAGAGTTAATTGTAAATACAGCTAAAGCGCAGGAAGGGAATGGTCCTAAGTTTGTATCTGCTGGGGAGAATGACACTGTGACTAGGTTGCATCCAGTTAGTGTCTTAGCAAAATCCCAGAGACCAGACAATTCTGGTGCTTGTAGTTTGCCAGTTGCTAATGTGTGGTCGAAAAAGGATGTAGCAACTCTGTCTGATCAGGGTGATACCCTAGCCAGAGCACAAGGAGAGCATGAAGGTGATTTAAGTGTGTTACCTACTGACAGTTTTAGTAAGAAGGAAAAGATTTCTGAACTTGTTCATGGCCAAGGGAAGAAAAATGCTTCTAACCTGTTATCTAGAAAGTCTGTAAGGTTGCCTGAAAGGGAATCGTGTAAAAATCTGCCTGGTGGGCCAGAGGTGATTCTGAATGTAAATGAGACCCACAAAGAGTCTGTGGTTGCTCAGGAAAGTGTTCCTGTAGAGCAAACCCTAGGTGAGGAGGGTAAGGGCAGAAGTTCTGAGAGGGGTGAATTGCTGCTTAAAAAAGCTCACAGGAAAAGGAACCCCCATGGTAACCTGTG
This sequence comes from Gopherus evgoodei, assembly GCF_007399415.2. Classification (NCBI taxonomy): domain Eukaryota; kingdom Metazoa; phylum Chordata; order Testudines; family Testudinidae; genus Gopherus; species Gopherus evgoodei. The sequence continues at coordinate 4,099,594 of NC_044333.1, read as the reverse complement.
CAAGCAGTTTACTGCAACTGAAGGGTGTGGAAGTGATTTAATCAATGAAGTTTCAGTTCCTAACAGCCAGAAATTTTCTATTGTGAATGGATCCATTGACTTTCCTTTTGAAAGATCCAGCTTTAAAAAGGTCTCAGATGGAGTAAAAGCTGTTAAGAAAGTTGAGCAGCCCTATAACCGCATGGCTGTGTGTGGCCAGCTTGTTGGGAAAACAATGGTGTTGGGACAGGAATGTCTCCATACTGATTCTGTGAGTGAGCAGTCTGTGCTTCAGGGTTTAAGGACAAATTTGGTTGCTGGTGTTCCAGAGCTAAACGGTTTTATGTCTAAACACTTAAGGATGCAGGGAAGAGCAAACAAACTCTCACCCTCAAACCCTTTGGATTTGTGTGGTATTTCTGTAAGACAGAGTCCAACATTGGAATTGGTAGCAACTAAAAAGTTAAAAGCTGGTGTTCGTGTTCATGCAAGTTACCTGGCTGGCAGGGAGAAGAAAGACTTGCTAATAGCTGTTAGCACAGAGAGCCCACCCCATCAGCCAGTGAATTCGGTTAAGCAAGAGGAATCAGGGTTTGATCCTGCAGGACAAGGATGTAGATTGCCACGTACTTATAGGGGCGAAAGAAAAATGCAGAGCTATTATTTACCAGGCTGCACGCGGCAATAGACTGTATAGGTAAGGGATGCAAGGAGGGTCTGGGTCACGATGCAAACTGCAGGCACGCACACAACTAAAATTAATTAATTAAAAGTTTTATTGGGGATAGTTACAAGGGGTAGGGGAGCAGCATATGATTAGCTAATAGGGTTAATGGAACTTAAAACATACAATGGCTAAAGTATTTACTATTAAACAATATTTATAAACAAAGATGCAGTAAACAATATTTATAAACACGGATGCAGCATTTAGTAATAACCAATACTTACGAATACAAACCAACTCATAACGACCGGCAAACGTAGAAACTCTGCTTAAAACACGTGAGCTGAGAGAGGCTTCGAGGTGATCAGGCTCGGTTACGGGTGTGCACAAGGTACACAGGATTCGTTTTTCTTTCTCCTCTTCTGCCTGCACATGGCAGACCAGCCTAAAATACCCACTATGACATCATAGAAGTGTCATAGGGGACGGGGCCCAAAAACTGTGTGTGTTCGTTTCTGATTGGTACAAGCAAAGTTTACACCAAGTAGGGGAGCAGGTGCCTGAAAGTCTGGCTTCGCCCCCAAAAGGTGAGGAAATGCATATAGTTCAGAATGCCTTTAACACTGACTGACAAAGGAAGAGGCCAGGGCAATACGGGTATGGGCAAGTCTTTAGGATGCAGACAGGAACTTATCTTAACAAAAGAGAAAAGAGAAAACTGAATTTGCAAAGGAGCCACAGGTTAACCCTAAATGCCCAAACTCCAGTGGTATTAATCCAAGGTGTGGCATGACAAACATAATTGTAAATGAACACTTGCAATGAATTTGTTGTTATTGCTAATGGTGATTTTTGTAACTAATGTGTTGCTATTACCAAGAACTGTAAGAATGTACAATGTGCCCAATCTTTTGAAAAGTCCCTTGAACATGTTGTTACCTGGAGCCTTGCACCCCCCAACAATGTTGAAAGCAATACATGAGAACACACTTTATGTTAAAGGCCTTGCTATACCAATGTTTCACAGTTAATGCCTGTAAACAGTATTGAAACTTTTCACAGGGGAAAAGACATTCCAGACCTGATGTGCAGTAGCAAAGGGGAAACTGAGGCACACTACCATATGGCTTTCATGGCTAAATGCCAGAATTCCTGGAATATGAACAACATTAATATCTACATTGGTTTAATGTTAATTGGGTTCCCAACATTTGTCAGAGAGCGTATGGATAAAGTAGCTATGTTCTTTAGCTCTTGGCAAGATCACATGAAACATACAGGGACCACGCTGCAAAAGCTAACCAAGTTATACCTTTAGTTTGTAAAGAGATTCAATCATGTTATTAAACATGACTTTGATAAACCATTTCTGTTATACATTGGTACAGCCTCTAGCCCAACACTAGCTGTAGTGAGACAGACCCAAGGATGGGGGGCTCTTGGGATGCAGTCAGTGATGTTTGTGTCATCCCTTCCTGCATCAATTTTGCGTTGGGGGTGTGACGTTATTGATATAAACTGGGACCATATAGAACATGGTTTGCAGCCAAGGTCCTGCAGTGGCACCAAATCTTATGTAAAGGGGATCATATAAGGTGTCTAAGACCAGGTTATGGGTTACTCGTTATGATTAAGCTGTCTGTATGTCTGTATCATTTTGTAATTGAAGTTGTAAGTATTGTCTGTATACTGTCTGTATTTCAAATTGGTGCTGTAGTTCTGGGTAACACCCCAGACAAGTTGGTGTTAGCTCTGCTTAGCCTGCTTGATGGCCCATTAAGGACCATCAGCTACACAATTGACCCATTGAGAGGAGGCAGATATGCCTTGTAACTCAGCAAAGTGTGCAGGAACTGGCCCAGGTGACTGCAAACTCCATTTTCTGTAATTTTCCACAGTAAGAACAAAGAACCTGGAAGAGCCTATATAAGGTGATGCCTCATCTCCATCTGTCTTCAGTCCTGCTTCTTACCTCTGGAGGGACTTTGCTACAAACTGAATCTCTACACAAGGGACTGATGACCCATCCCAGCTGGGCATGTACTCCAGAGACTTGATTTGAACTTGCAGTTTACTCCATCACTGCTACAAGCCTGAACTAAGAACTTTGCCATTACTGTATGTAATTGATTCCATTTAACCAATTCTAGCTCTCATCTCTACCTTTTTCCCTTTATGAATAAACCTTTAGATTTTAGATCTAAAGGATGGCAACAGCATGATTTGTGGGTAAGATCTGATGTGTTATTGACCTGGGTCTGAGGCTTGGTCCTTTGGGATCGAGAGAACCTTTTTTCTTTTATTGGGGTGTTGGTTTTCATAACCATTCATCCCAGGATGAGTGGCACTTGGTGGTGACACTGGGAGACGGGAGTGTCTAAGGAAATTGCTTGTGTGACTTGTGGTTAGCCAGTGGGTGAAACCCAAAGTCATTTTTGTCTGGCTGGTTTGGTTTGCCTTAGAGGTGGAAAAGCTCCAGCCTAGGGCTGTAACTGCCCTGTTTAAGCAATTGGTCCTGAATTGGCACTCTCAGTTGGGTCCCGCCAGAACTGCATCGTCACACCCTTCCCCCTGGGAAAATGATTTAAAGGGGCCATGCTCTCTAAACCCCGAAGGGGTTAAAATTCAGTTAAGCAGGGCTGCCCAGAGGATTTAGGGGGCCTGGAACCGGGCCAGATCTTGGGCGGCAATTCAGCAATGGCTCCCTCTTGGAGGGAAGGACCCACTGTCGCATGCACCCGAAGAATTAAGCAGCAGTGGTAGAGCAGCCTAAGTGCCGCTGGTCGCAGCTTTTTTTTTTTTTTCCTCACCGCTTGCGGCTCTTGTACTCACCAGGTGGCGCTCGGAGGCATCGGCAGCACTTCAGTGGTGGGTCCCTTACTCGCTTTGAGTCTTCCGCTGCACTGAAGGACCCGCTGCCAAAGACCCAGAGCGACTGAAGGGCCGGTCGCCGAAGTGCTGCTGAAAACCTGGAGCAGCTCGCGGGGCCCCTGCGGGGCCCGGGGCAAATTGCCCCATTTGCCTCCCACTCTGGGTGGCCCTGCAGTCAAATAGTAAGCACATCACAAACACGCTACAGACAACAGGCTCACCCCAAGAGTCACATAGTTGCTTCTCCTTCACCTGGAGAATTCCTTCATAAAACTCTCCTGTTCTCTAGCCTCCTCGTCTCTTAGGAGCGGGCTTTTTAAAGCTGTGTGTCCTTGAGGAGCCCTACCCCCTGTTTAAGGGTTGAAAGGTGCAAAGGGCGTGGCTATCATAGCCTCATTAAGCAGCTCTCCACTTGCATACTGCAGGCCTCAAGCACAAGGTCCCTCAAAGAGACCACACTATACACTTCAATCAAGCAGCAAGCACACTGCAAACACACACCACAGACAACAAGTTCATCTCAGGCTCTTCCTTCACGTGGAGAACAAACTTGCAAAACTCACGTAAGCCGCTCCTGTTCCCTAGCTCCTCTGGTCACTTAGGAGTAGGCTTTTTAAAGCCTTGTTCTCCCTGAGTATCATAGAATCATAGAATATCAGGGTTTGAACGGACCTCAGGAGCTCATTTAGTCTAACCCCCTGCTCAAAGCAGGACCAATTCCCAACTAAATCATCCCAGCTAGGGCTTTGTCAAGCCTGACCTTAAAAACCTCTAAGGGAGGAGATTCCACCACCTCCCTAGGAAACCCATTCCAGTGCTTCACCACTATCCTAGTGAAAAAGTTTTTCCTAATAGCCAATCTAAACCTCCCCCACTGCAACTTGAGACCATTACTCCTTGTTCTGTCATCTGCTACCACTGAGAACAGTCGAGATCCATCCTCTTTGGAACCCCCTTTCAGGTAGTTGAAAGCAGCTATCAAATCCCCCCTCACTCTTCTCTTCTGCAGACTAAACAGCCCTTGTTCCCTCAGCCTCTCCTCATAAGTCATGTGCTCCAGACCCCTAATCATTTTTGTTGCCTTCCACTGGACTCTTTCCAATTTTTCCACATCCTTCTTGTAGTGTGAGTACCAAAACTGGTCACAGTACTCCAGATGAGGCCTTACCAATGTTGAATTGAGGGGAATGATCACGTCCCTCGATCTGCTGGCAATGCTCCTACTTATACAGCCTAATATGCCATTAGCCTTATTGGCAACAAGGGCACACTGTTGACTCATAGTAACACTACCCTAGGACTGCCAACTTTCTACTTGCATAAAACCGAACAGCTAGATGGACCTTGGTCTGACCCAGCCAGTATGGCCATTTTTCTGGTCTTATGAAAAGTTGTACTAGGAGTAGCTTGTGAGAAGTAAATGTAATGAGTGTAAACTGTCCCTCAGTAATCAAGAATTTAGTCCCTGAATAAATACAGTCCATTAAAGAAGTATTTTGGCTACTTACCTGTCTTGGTTTCTCATTGAAACTGTAGCTCATTTCTCCTGGTATTGCCAATGTCTGGAGATATGAGCCAAAGAGACCCAAAGAAAGGAAAGCAGCTGAAATTCTTCTCTAGTGGATCGTATTTATTCACAGACAAACCTACTTTAATTCCCCATTACTGAGGAACAATGTATTTATTCTCTGACACGTTGCCCCTAGTATAACTTCCTGTGAGCGATGTATCTGAATATTTGAATTACTGATAGTTCAATTGTACTGGTAAATGTATTAACCCAATTTGGGATATTGGCATGATTTTTTAACTCTTGGCGAGTTTTGAGGTTGGCGAGACGGCTCTTTTCTGCTCTCACATAACTATCTCAAAGATACAATCAGGCTTGCCTAAGGTACTTAGTTTCTTGCAATACCAGTCCAGTCCTTGCGGTTTCTTGTATACCTCTACACATACACCCTATCCTGAGTTGATTGCGTTCTCAACACTTAACGCTCAACTCAGGAAAACCAGAATTAAGAGGTAAGCTGTGCAGGGAAATCATATTGAGGGTAGTTTTCTGTGGGTGGGGTGGGTGGCACGACTCATTCCAAAAAAAGGAGTAGTAGGGACAAATAGCTAAATTAGACATAGAACAGAGCTGGATAAATTTAAGAGTGGGATTGTATTATGTGAGAGCAAGGCTTCAAAAAGCCAACTTCCAAGTGACCAGAGGAATTAGCGAATAGGAGCAGCTAATGTGAGTTTTGTGAGGGAGTTCTCCAGGTGAAGGAGGAATGTGACCCCTGGGGGGTGGGGGAGAGAGAGAGTGTGTGTGTGTGTGTGTTGCTTGACTGAAGTGCCAGTAAACCTAGAGGATGCCAGGGCCACTTGGCTTCTCAGGACAGCTGACCCGAGGGCAGGTGCCAACAGGCCTCATCTGTGCTGGTTTGTCTCCCGCCAGGGCCACCCAGCTCCTCTGGACAGCTGGCCTGAGGGTGGATGCTGAAGGGGCCTCGCCTATGCCATTCTGTCTCCTGCCAGGGCTGCCCAGGTGCTTTGAACAATCAAGCCCTAGGGTGGTCCGGCGCTCATATGTCCAGTTCCGCCACCTTCCAGGATCGCTCAGCTCCTCAGGAAAGCAAGGCCTGCAGGCAGGCAGCAATGGGCCTCACCTCTGCCATTCTGCCTCCTTCCAGGGCAACCTAGCATGGCTGGATGTGGGTGTCAGGCCTGCCCCAGCAAGGATAGGGGCCCCCCAACACCTGTCAGACCTAGCCCAAGCATCACGGCCAGCCGCAGGCCTGTCAGAGGCACCAGGCGGGCCCCTAGCACAGCTGGTTGGCCCCTACAGCTTGAGAGCTTGTGGATAAACCAATCCACATTGGGGTTGTTGCCTTCTGGATTCTAGGCCTTTTCATCATGGTTGCTTTATGTTTGCGAGTGTTTGTCAGTGTGCCGAGCTGCCTGGCCACGCCTCCACCTAGGAGCTGAGTAAGGGGGCACTTATGCATTTCTGGGGCGCACCCCAGGTAGGCACTGCCCAGAGCTTGTCTCACCCCATCCTGTGCCTCAGCCCCCTCCCGCACCCAAACTGTGCTGCTGCTACTGCTGGGGGGAGGTGTGGAGCCAGGTAGGGAGTCTGCCGCCGCCTACACCCGCCCCAAGCACCAAAAGGGGTCCTGGGCAGCACGCTGCCACCTGTGCTACCCCAGCATCTGGGCCACCCTCCCCAAGCACCCATGGTACCCCTGGGTAGGCCTCCCAAGTTTTAGTGAGGGATATATAGTAGAAGTCATGGACAGGTCACGGGACATGAATTTTTGCTTACTGCCCGTGACCTGTCCATGACTTTTACTAAAAATACCCGTGACTAAAACGTAGCCTTAGCGATGTCTCAATATGCCAATAACATCATCGTCCTCGTCGAACCCTTGGAGTTGAGGATGATCTCTTCCACGGGTTTTATTTTGTACGGGTCCTTTGGTGACTGAGGCATCAGATCCTCGAGCTACAAACCTGTTGGCAATGAATACAAGCCCCACGTGTTTTTTTACATGTGTGTTTTTTGTAAGTGATCCCTGCCAGGGCCCCATCAAAACTCTTTGAATTGGGCCCCGCCCTTCCTAAAGCCAGCCCTGGTTGGTAGACATTGCAGGTGATGTTGAAAGGCAGAGTTGGTCCACAATTGCTGTATAACAGTTGTCTGTTTTTTCTTTTCTGTGACCAGGGCAAGGCCATTTTCCTCAAAAGTGATGGTTCCTTCTCTGGCAAGTCTTTGCTAGCTAGCCCTGTCCTGGGATACTGCCTCCCCATGTGTGGTATTACCAGGGGCAGCTTTAGCAAGTGTGGGGCCTCATTTGTGGGGCTTGTACTCATCGGGCTGCGCTCCGAGTCTTCAGCCGTACTTCAGATTGCTGCGCTCCAGCCGGGGTAGCAGGGCTTGCTGCGCTTTGGCTGAGGGAGTGGGCCTGCGGGCCTTGCCGCACTCCTGTGGGAGAAGTGGGGCCACGGGGCTTGCCACGCTCCGGCCGGGGTAGCGGGGCCACGGGACTTGCCACGCTCCGGCCGGGGTAGCGGGGCTACGGGACTTGCCGCGCTCCGGCCGGGGTAGCGGGGCCGCGGGACTTGCCGCGCTCCGGCCGGGGTAGCGGGGCCGCGGGACTTGCCGCGCTCCGGCCGGGGTAGCGGGGCCGTGGGACTTGCCACGCTCCGGCCGGGGTAGTGGGGCCTGATTTGGGGGAACTGGGGGAATCGGCCTAAAGCCGGCCCTGGGTATTAGTGCCACATCTCTTGACGTTTGTCTGGAGGGTGTCTTTGAAACATGTCTCTTGGCCTGCCAGCCTGCTGTCTCTGCCGGTGCGCTGGGCGCACAGCCCTTGCTTTGGGAGCCGTGCACCGGGAACGCGCACACGGGCCGCCCCAGCTCAGCCGGTGCGGGTGACCAGGGCCCTGGCCCCGGTGCTGGGAGTCGGAGGGAGGCTGTGCAGGGCCATCACCCTGAGGGTGGCACCGGGAAATGTATTCACCCCACTGGGCAGACCCCGTGCAGGGGCCTAAGAGCAGCTCCCCAGGCCGCACCCAGCGCCTCGCCCGCTGCGCGCCACGGCGCAGCACCGGGCCCCGCCCCTCGCTCTCAGCGCGCCCCGCCCACTGCCTAGCTAAGATGGCGGCCCTCTGTCCCCTCCCCCACACGAGGCCGTGTCACTGCCGTTGCATCAGCCGCCTCACCGCCCCTTCCACGTGACGTCACAAACTCACCACCCCCGGGCGCGCGGGTGACTGTCAGCGGCAGGGACCAATCGCTGGCCGGCGCCTGCGCCCAGTTGTTGTGGGCGGGGCGGAGCGGAGGTTGCAGCGCGGTAGGTTGTGCGTGGTGCTGCTGCTGGAGGTGCAGGGCAGAGGTAACGAGCGGCAGGCCCGCGGGGGGGGGGGCTGGGCTACATCGTGCCGGCAGGGAGCAGGACCCCCCCTTACCACGGGGCCCCCATTTCCTGAGCCACTTCCCAGCATCTGCTCCAGGGCCGCAGCCGCAGGGGATGCTGGGAGTCTGGCTCAGGGTGGCAGGGTCTGGGGGCTCCACCTGCCCTGGCAGCGTGGGGTGGGGAGTCGCACCGCGTGGGCGCAGGGGTGGGAGCCCCACGTGCCGTCGGAAGGGCCGGGCTGGGGCGGGGAGTGGGACCTCCTGGCATGCAGGGAGCATGTATTAGGGCTGCTCCTGGCATGGCTCTGGTAGGACCCTGTCCATGCCTTCTGCAGCAGATCTGAGTGCAAGGCTTTTGCCTATAATATTTTAAACCAGGTCTCCCAAATTTCAGGCCCTGTGGGCCTGCATTTTAAATGTACTTTAAGAACGTGAAGGCCATTTTGGGTCTGACCAATGGTCTTCTCATAATAGCCAATGCCGGGTGCTTTGGGGTTGTTTCCCTCTTTGTTGCATCATCTTAGTCCTGCTTAAAATGGCATAGCTGTGAGGGGTATTGGTTAGAACAGGAAGTTAGGAAGCCTGGGTTCACTTGGTTTGTGAGGGTTGTGAGTTCAATCCCTGGGACAAAAATCTGTCTGGGGATTGGTCCTGCTTTATTTGAGCAGGGGGTTGGACTAGATGACCACCTGAGGTCCCTTCCAACCCTGATATTCCATGATTCTGTATGAAATTCTTTGCTCTGCATGTGACCTTTAGCCAAGTTAGTAAATGGGTGGTTCTTGCCAAAATCCTCACTCTAGGAGAAATGAAAAAACTTGACAGCTGAAATGCCAGTACGAGTTTTTAGTGCACTTCAAAAATGATTTTGTGTTTTTTTTTTGTTTTGTTTTTTTTTAGACTTAGCTTTTTCCCCTCACTTTCAAACCCAGCCTCCTCTTTCTTGCTCACAGAGAGTCAGAGCAGCTGTGGCTCTAATGACTTGAGTGATGGACAGGCAGATTCTCTGCTTAGTCTCCTGTTTGTGAAAATGGGACACCTTGTTCTCTCTAAATTCCTCTGGAGGGTTCCAGAATGGACTCCGAGACTCAACTCCTCTAAGATATATTGAATGGGAGCTAGGTGCCTAAATGCCTTCGTGAATCTGGGCCTGGCTGGCAATCATGCTGCTGGTTTCCTTGCTACTCCTGTGGCTCTGGAGAAGCAGACAGAAAGAAGCCATTCAGACCTCTTTCCTACTTGGGGTGAGGGATAGCTCAGTGGTTTGAGCATTGGCCTGCTAAACCCAGGGTTGTGAGTTCAATCTTTGAGGGATCTGGGGATTGGTCCTGCTTTGAGCAGCAGGGGGTTGGACTAGATACCTCCAGAGGCCCCTGATATTCTATAATATTTTGCCTGCTGTCTCCTGGCAGCCGGAGTAGACCTTGCTTATCAGTTCTCCCATATACACTTTCAGGGACTGCGGCATGTGAAGCAGGAAGCAACAAGTGCTCTCTGGGGAGACGGGCTGGTAGTCAATTTGCTGTAGGAGAGTGATAATTGGTGCAGGATCCTAAAGTCCCAAGTTCCTTTCATCCTGGTGTTTAGGGTTTCTTTAAACTGTAACAATCTGTTCCCTTGTTTTCCTGCTAAGTGAATTACTGAATTGCCAGCCCTAACTTGGGGTTTGTAGAGAATGCAATGATCACTTAAAACCCATTCTCTGTCTATTGTATTTGCAAGGCAGTGTGATCCTTGTTGGATGGTATTCATGAGCCACAGCATAGAGTCACCAGTACTGCAGGCCTCTGTGTCTGTGAGTCAGGGCCCCTCCCTAGAGGAGCCAGGCTCAATCTGACTTAATGGTTTAGTATCCACCACACAAGTGTGTAGGGGATATTTTGCCTTGAATCTGTGATCCTTTAGCCCAGTACCACAGTGAGACTCTCACATCACTCCTGGAAACAAGTGAGACTAGAAATGAACATTTGAAAATCTTAACTTTCATGAGATCCAGACAAAAGAATTCAGTGAATTACATCCCATTTGCCCATTCCCCAGGGTCCTTATTCATTACTGTCCCATTAAACTGAGCAGAATGTGTCCTTCACCCATCTGCGTTCTCTTTTTTCTTTTGCCAGCTTTGTGTGGTGGTCTCACGATGGAAACGACACTGTCAGCTAAGCAGATCCGGCAAAAGTTCATTGATTTCTTCAAGGAGCACCAGCACACCTATGTCCACTCATCTGCGACTATCCCCTTGGACGATCCTACGCTGCTCTTTGCCAATGCTGGCATGAATCAGGTAGGGCTCTCCCCCAGGACTGTGTGACTTTGGTACTTGTCCTGTGCTTTCTGCAGGAGCAAAGAACGAAGGGGTGCTTAGCTGTGTATGCTGTGGGTAGTACTTATCACACTGAAATTCATTCTGGTAAGATATAATGGGGCTGAACTGCTCCAACAGTTCCCCTGGCTGTGGGCTCCCAGTGCTGTGATGTGATAATGTTAGATAAGATGTCCCTGGATGCCAGAGGGCTTGGCACAGGGCATCCCAGGCTGGGAATGGAGTCTAGCCATGGCACCTGGGAGATGTACTAAATCAGCACATCCCTGAGCAGCTTTTCTCCACAATGATTCTGCTAAGCCATGGTTGGTGTTTAAAGCCTCCCTCCCTCCCTCCCCAGGCGGACTGCTCGATGGAGGTGCAAACTGCTCCCTGCTCCTCGGGAGTCTTGCTCACACACAGTGGGCTCCTCAGAGACATTTCCGTTCTGTGCACCAGGCAGCATTTTCGTCATTCCCATTCTGTCATTGCGTCACTAGGGCCTGATCCAAGTATCCAGGCAGTCAGGACAAGACTACAGCGCAGTTTGGATTAGGCCCTTAGCACCAAGCAAACAAATTCTGTTTTTAAAAAACTTTGGTAGTCTTTTATTTGAATTGAGGGATGGGGGGAGCCTAATTGTCCACCTCCTGGGCACCGACAGGTGGATGCGGCACCTCGGGAGTCCACCAGTACTGCTCCTGGTTTGGCAGGAGTGATGGAAAGGTGCACTAGTCTGGTGGAGTGGCAACCTCAGCATTTCTAAATACACGCATTGGGGATGTTCTTATTGGCCCATGTGTACTGACCCACAGAGTGCTCGCTGCCTAGGTGAGTTCTTAAGTTTAAATCATCTTGTTGCTATTTCCCCCCAGTTCAAACCCATCTTCCTCAATACCCTTGATCCCTCCCACCCCATGGCTAAACTGACCAGAGCCGCCAATACCCAGAAGTGCATCCGAGCTGGGGGCAAACACAACGACCTGGATGATGTGGGGAAAGATGTCTACCACCACACCTTCTTTGAGATGCTGGGGTCCTGGTCATTTGGCGATTACTTTAAGGTAAGCTTCAAGGTCAAGGGGGATCTGGAATCTAAGTGGAGCTTTCATGAAGTTTATGGCCAGAAGGGACCATCAGATCATCTAGTCTGACCTTCAGGCCACTAAACTTCACCTGGATACCTCTACACTGAGCCCAATGACCTCAGTTAAACCAGTCCTTGGGAGGCTAACACAAAGACTGTTGTGTGCTGTAGGCAGAGAATGGGAGTGACTGAGATGCCACTAATGCCCAATTCCCTGTGATGGCAGGGAACTGATTAGGTTGGTTATGCCTGTTAGAGGGCTTTCCCTTCACCCTGTCCCCTGGTCTTGTCACGCAGACAGAAAGCAGAAGTCTGAAGTGCAGGCAGTGTGGTGCTGTGTGTTGAGGTTAGTTTCAAGCAAGCGTATCCAGAGCTCTACACGCCGGTAGAGTCTGTTTCCCAGTGTTCTGTTCCCAACTCTGACACTGCAGAGCGATTACCCCGCCTCCCTCTTCCCAGCTCTGTCATCGCAGAGCCTTGCCTGTGTCCGCATTCCCCCCTTAGCAGGCCCAAGTATACCTGAAATGCATGCCCACAGTCTCGCCCCTTACAACTTAGGATCATCATCTATTTTGGGTCAGGGTCTTCATCCCACCTCTTTTGTACCCCATGGGAGGGGTAAGGAGTGAGGTTGTGCTCCAGTCAGGGATGGGCATTTCTTTGGTCATTTAGTGTTTTATACCTTCCTCCCAACCCCCCCTTGCCTCTTCTGACTGGTTGCTTGACTTTGCCTTGAGATAGGGGTTGAGGCAGTCTTAATATGTGCTCCTGTATTACACTCCTACCATGCCCTGTAAGACTTTAACTGCTCTTATCCGTTCCCATTGTACTGACAAACCCATCTGACTAGGCAGAAGAAACATACACAGTCTTTGGCCACACGTATTAGTATAAGGTATAAGAGTATCAAAGGTCAAACCCAAAATTCTATCCCAGACTGACAAATAAGCCTATATACTAACAATGCGCAGGAACGTGAAAAGCCCCAAAGGTCCCAGCCAATCTGACCTGAGGGAAGATTCCTTCCCGACCCCAAATCTGGTGATCGATTAGACCCTGAGCATGGTAGTAAGTTGCCTGAGAGAGAGAATTCTGTATTCCACCTCACAGCAGTGGGGCCACTGATAGAAAGTAAAAATGAAAAACGAAGAAGACTGCATGTGAGCATCGGACAGTAAAGCACTTGGGTGGAAAAAGCCCGTAGCTGCCTCACTGCCTCCCAGGGACCTTGAGAGAATTAATTAGCTAATGTTTGTAAAGCACTTGGAATGTGAAAAGCTCTCTGTAGAATTGTGTTCTTGTCTGTCTAATCTCTGTACTTTTATAACCTCTTACACTGCACTGTCTGAACACCTTGGTAGCGCTACAGCAGTGTGAGCGACATTCATCCCTTTAACAATAGGGTATCAATAAAAAATACAAATAAACCAGTACGCCCCTACCCCGATATTCAGATATAACACTGTAAAGCAGTGCTCCGGGAGAGGCGGAGCGGCACATTCCGGTGGATCAAAGCAAGTTCTATATAACGCAGTTTCACCTATAACGATAAGATTTTTTGGCTCCCTAGGACAGCGTTCTATCGAGGCAGAGGTGTACTTTTAAATATGATTAAAGTCTCCTGGTCCAGTAGGCTACGAAAGGGAAAGCAAATCCTTGTATCAGGCTTTTAGCATCTAGGCAGGCTATCATACAGAACAATAGTTTTCCAGTGCACTTTCTGCAGCCCTTCCTTTGTAAGTGGCTCAGACTGCAGGCTTTAGAGCTTTGGAGCCAGGGTTCCAGCAGATGTTTTGGTGGCAAGCCGGAGTTAGCGAGAAGGACTTGCCGAGGAGATAGGAGCATAAAATGAGGAAGTGTGATGTCCTTGCAAGGGGCTTAGTTCGAGAGTTAATACTGTGCCAAGGAACTTCATGAAGCTGATCAAAGTACAGCAAGGTGATTAAAATAACAGTGGAACCAAAAATCAATGAGGAAAGAGAGAATCACAGTGGAGCCTGCTAAGTATTAATTTTTTATTCTTTGGCTGATTGTGTGAAGCCATCCAGGGAACCCTCAGTTTATTGATGTATGGGAATTTCCTGTGCCCTGCAAATATTGGCCTGCCTGTTTCAGCTGTCGTTAGCTAAAGCTCTCCGGTTCTTGACCTTATTTGCTATCTAAAAGTCTGAGACTTCAGCTCATTTCAGGTTCTGAGGGGCAGGTGTTTGGCAGAGCTGGCAGCTCAGAGGGGTACCTGCGGAGGGCCTAGAGAGAGGGGCAATCCATTGTGGCGGTTCCAGGCCTCAATTCTTTGCACACAGTGGAGTCAGTGAGAGGATGTTTCATGTGTTCTGTGTTCCCTGTTCTTCCTATTCAGTTTACTTTAGACTTGTGATGTGCGAAGCCTGTTCTGAAGCATTACAGTTTGTGCTTTCAACCCCTGCCTGGTCTGGGAATGGGCTGTGTTGTATGGGTAAGAAGATTTGTTTGCTTTTCCTAACTCATCTTGTCTTTCCTGGTGCAGGAACTGGCTTGTAAACTGGCTCTGGACCTTCTCACCAACGAGTTTGGCATCCCCATTGAAAGACTCTATGTCACTTACTTTGGTGGCAACGAGGCAGCCGGATTAGAGCCAGACCTTGAGTGCAAACAGATCTGGCGGGATTTGGGGTAAGGGCATTTAAAAATATAACTGTTCTTATGAAAACAGTGCTGGTGATAGGTGCAGGCCTGGCAGCCTTGGCGCCTAGAGTCCCTTGTTTGGCCATGCCATGCTTGAGGCAGAATTAGCTTCGTGTTGTCTCACCAGTGAGCCAAACCACACCCTAAAGGGACAGCCTGATGGAGTGAGAAATAATTCACTCCCCACAGCCCAGTCAGTCTTTGACACTGATGCTCCGTGATCTGCACTGGCTGCCTGTTGGTTTCCAGATGGAGTTAAAGGTGTAGGCTTTGATCTGTAAAGCCTTGAATAGCCTGGGATGGGTCTGTCTGACAGAGCACTCCTGCGCTATCCTGCTGCAGCAGTGCTCAGCAAAAAACAGTGCAATTGCTTTGGCTTGCCAGAATGGGAGCTGCTGATGTGGTGTTCTCCACAAGGAGCGTGTGACTTGGGGATTGCTTTCCTCTTGGGTTGCAGTAGTCTGGATCTGCTGATTTCCAGGGCATGCTGCAAAATCTGTCTTTTTCAAATGGGTGTTTGGAATGGGAGATGGGCTGGGGAAATTTGAGGAGAAAGGAAGTTTCCATTTAGTGATTATTTAATTAACTGCCATTTACAAGAGCTGGGATCCGCTGCTGCTTTGTTCTGTAGTCACAGTTTGGATTTCCAGTGGCACCTGAGCCTGGGAGATTAGAGATTGAAATAAGTAAAACATTGACCCTTCCTAACCATGCAACCCTTGCCAGCTAGGAAGTGGGATCTCTGGGGTTGTAGATGTACCTGTGAAGGCTGAATCCCTTCAGCACAGGATTACTGGACAGACTCGGGACGTACAAATTCTCTTCCATCAGCAAGAGCGAGCCATTGCTGTGAAGGAATTAACCTTCTACCAAGGTGGATAAAAATCAATGATTTAAAATAAATAAATAAATAAAATATAGGTTTTTTTTTCCTCAAAAAACATTTTTTTAATAAAATCCGATCTAAAGAGAGTTTGAATTAAGATACATTATAGCTCAAAGATATCTCATCATGGAACGGGGATTGTAAATTCTAATTTTATAGTATGAGACAGTATATTCTTGTCATGTTTAAGAAAAGTTTTGTAAATGAGTTCCAATAGTTCATGGATTAGGGATTCAATCTTATGGGGTTCCAGGGGCTGCTGTATAGACTATTTAAGTTAATCTTTCTGTCTACCCAATGGGACGCAGTGTTCAGTCTAGAAGATGCCATCAGAGATGCTTAGTTTTGCAGTTCCCAAACTGTGTGGATTTGTGTCTCCAGAGACAACATGCTTGTTAACAGCAAAAATGTTTTAAAATAAATAAAAGATATATTGAGGTGAGAAATAACAGACCTCAACCCTGTTGTCCTTCTGCAAATTTGTATACAGGGAGTCAATTCCTTACCTCTCTCTAAAAGTGAAAAGTTTCAAAAAATTCAGTGAATAGAAGATTGTTGGGTGCAGAATAGATCTGGAGAAGGATAAGTCTGAAGCTGAATTTGAGAAGGGAGGGACAGGCAGTAGAAACAAAAGTGAAACTGTTTGAGCAGCATATTCCGGAAGTCTTGAGGCCTTTCTGAGTGTGGCCTTCGTTGATTTGAGATCTACCATGCCATTTTCTCACTAGAAGGGAAAACCTATAATGGCAGCGGGCCGTAAGAGACCCAGTTGGGAATATTTTAATGAAGTTCCTCTACCTGTGAAGAATATGTATTAAGGTTATAACAACCAGCAAGAATGCACTTTTATGTAGAAATCCATGATTAAATTGAGTCTTCCTGAGTAGTGATTTAAATCATCCCTGCCTTGTACGACTGAAATGGAATCAGAAACTGCATGGAAACCCATTTATGACTATGCTCAAGATACATTGCTGGCTGAAATCCCATATACTTTGCAGTAGGAACAGCGGAAGTAGGTGGTATTTACTTCACACTGCATTTTATTTTAAGGAAATGCAGCATGTCTTATTTGGCAATGGACACAAATCAGTGGGTCTTCACGGTGGCAGCATATCACAGATCATGTTCTCTGGGTGGCAGAGCCATAAAGCCAAGTGCTTTGAGGTGACACTCATTATTAAAAGGGAGTGATTGAGGTGCATCCCGTTGTAATGTTGCTTAAATAAAGCCTGGGCATTCTGCACAAATGAAAACCCCTAATGAAGCCTAACCAAGGCCAGTGGTCCAGCTGCAGCCTTCAGGGCCTTGTCTCTGAGGACAGAAGGCTGTAAAAAATCAATCACTTTCTGTTCTAAAAGCACATGGTGGCATCTTAAATATATTCTACGTGCAGCAGGCCTCTCACCAGGAGAGATTAGCTTCTTGTGAATGTGTCAGTTTGGATGGGGTGCACTTGGTTGGTCCTGCTAGGATGGGAAGTCCAACTGGTAGGTGTTAAAAAGGAGGATCTCAGCTGGGTCTCTCTCAAAAGCCTGTGGGCTCTTCCAACCCATTCAATGAGTTTTAAGGAGTAAAAGGTGGTTTCTTTCTTTGCCCCTGAATTGAGGGAGGTCTTGCTCTTACCTCTCTAATTTAATGGGCCCTTTCCTGGTACAGACTGGCTGAGAGCAAGATCCTGCCTGGCAGCATGAAGGATAACTTCTGGGAAATGGGAGACACAGGCCCCTGTGGCCCCTGCAGTGAGATTCATTATGACCGGATTGGGGACAGGGATGCCTCGCACCTCGTCAATCAAGATGACCCCAATGTCTTGGAGATCTGGAACCTGGTGTTCATACAGTTTAACAGGTGAGCCAAGAGCCTGCCCCCTCCACGCATTTCTTGTTTGATGGGGAATGAGCGCTTCATTCTAGTAAAAAGACAGCTCTGGAAAGCCACAGCACCGGGAGGCTGTAGGCTTGGGAGCCTCTGCCCTCCAGTGTGAACCGTTCTCACCAACCCCACAGCTGGCTTCTGAGCTGCCCCAGTGGGTGTTGGGGGAATATGGCTAAATTGTGAAATCTGGGATTTAGGAGGAGGGAGGTTGTAGTTCATCTGCTGTTACCTCCCACTGTTTTTCCCTGTGTAACACCTATGCCCCATGACTAGCCTCTAGAATCGCTGATAGGGCGTCCGCCACTGCTGTTCCTCGTCAGGCACAGAGGGGCCCCATTTAAACTCCTTTCTTCACCCTCCGCACCCTAGCAGCTAAGCTGTGCTGCCAGCTCCCCATGTCACTCAGTACAGTGTATTTTGTGTGTTAACTATCCTCCCCAAGCAGCCATTGGGAGCAAATAACCAGGCCCAGCCACTGTGTGGAAAGGACTGTTATGGAGCAGTGAGAGCAGAATGTGGCAGCCCAGCTGCTCGGAGGATCTGGAAGCTGCCTGTAATTCAGTCAGAGTCCTTCAGGCCAAACAATGGGCTCCACTCCCCAACCGGGCTCACTTCTGTGCCATCAGTGGGGTTGAGGCTCGTTCTAGTTCTGGAAGGAGGGCCATTCCGCCACTGGCCTGTGACTTTGGAATGCTCCCCCCTGCCCTCATATACATGAGTTAGTCTGTGGCAGCCCCCTGGGCCAGGCTGGGGACAATTATTCAGCCCATTTTTCTGGGGTGAGGGAAGATTTGTTTATGCTGGTTCTAGTTTGCTCTTGAGTGTCTTGTTAATTACCGTCTTAAGGCTCCCAGTGGCCCATGTGTATGCCTGTCTTATAAGACCAATGGGATTGCTTAAAGTCATGTGGGGATGAGGGAAGAGATGGCAACCCCCCTGCAGCAACTCGTTCAACGACTGTTTGTCTTTCTCCCTGGGGTTGGGTAGAGAGGCTGATGGGACCCTGAAACCTCTTCCCAAGAAGAATATTGATACTGGGTTGGGTCTGGAAAGGCTGGTGTCTGTGCTGCAAAACAAGATGTCCAACTATGACACTGATCTCTTCATCCCATACTTTGAAGCCATCCAGAAGGTACAGATCTGTGACTGGGCCATTGAACCTGATCAGAATTTATCTGCTTCCCCTATTATGCATAGCCTCATGGCACCATACAGTCAGGGAAGCTGTCCCAGAGGATGGGACCATGGTGACTCCCTAGCAGCTGTGAGAACTACCTGTCGTGAACCTAAAAGCACTTGGTTTGCAGATTTTTATCTTGGCAAGGGTAGAAGACTAAACTATTCCGTAGTTGCTGCTTTAGGAGTGAATCTGGGGAGAACATGTGAGATGTGCTTACCATGAACTGTTTGGTCATCTTTGAAAGTAGGAGACACTGCCCTCCCTGCTATAGCTGCCTTCCTTTTGCAAGCTTTCTAAATGCACTAATCAGTTTTCAGAGCCCTAGAAAGCCTGACTCAAAGGGACTTCCATTTTAAATAAATGGACCTGATCAGTAGACTTGAGATGGCACAGCTCTGTGTTCAGGGCCAAGCTCTATTTGTCATGCTCTGGGCCAGCAGAGGCTGGGAACTTTGCAGAAGCAGCATGTCCCTCCTTTGGGAGTCTTGGTGGAGAGGGTGCCCCACCTCTCCTCTTGATTACTCCCCCCCACCCTTTCCAAGCACTGGGGGAAGTCTCATATTGCTCGGGAGGGTGCCGTGTCCAGCTCTCCTCAACTGGAAACACGGGTGAACCCAGTGGGGATCTAGGTGATGAAACTAGGTCCAGAGCCAAACTTCAGCAGCCAGTCACCTGCCTTAAACGCCCCCTGCTCCAGGGCCTGCCGGACTATGTTGCTTGACTTTTATGATCCATCTCTGTTAGGTAGATGGCATATGCTGGCCTGCTGGGCAGTGTCTGAAAGGTATGCAGCAGAAGAGGGTGGATTTATGCTCCTTTTTGGTTCTTTAAGATGGATACATAAAGCCTGAAAAGATTTTTTTTCAAAAAAGTTGTTTTTCTGCTTGCTTTTCTCATTCGGAATATCCCATGTGATCATCTTGATTTTGCTGGAAGACTCTGAATTGTGGATTGTGAGCAATCTTAGCCCTTGGGGGTGAGGGTGAGGGGTGTTGAATCTTTAACAAAGACATTCTTTCTCTTGAACGTTTCTCAGACGTTGGAATTGTCTAGATGTTAACACATGGGTTTCACAGTCTGACTACAAATCCCTTCCCCAGTACCTTTCAGTTGCTGGGGGTTTCTGATATTCTCATCCTACCAGTCTCCTAGTCACCCGCGGAGTCCTTTCTGCAAATGAGTTGACAGGATCAATATTTCGAATATTAAAAAAAACAGGCAGAAAAGCTGCATTTTGGGGGCTTGTTTCTGAAAAGCCTTCCCAGGCCATCTCCATCGACCATAAAGGAACAAAGAGAGGGCCACACGCCAAGAGAAACGTGCAGGTCACCTTTAAGGTGGCTTTCCCTGAACACGGTCTGACTTTGTCAGTGAAGGAAGAAACCAAGCCCCGAAAGCTGCAGTAGAGCGTGGTAAATAGAATAGGGACTGCAGTGAAACTGCTTGGGGGACAGACTTGTTGGCTGTATTGGTTATGCCTGGCTGGAGTGTGTGATCCAACATAGCAAAACCAGCCATGTCCCTGCTCCAGCTGTCCCTCCAAATCCAGCTGGAGTCTCCATCTCGGTCACTGCCTTTGCTGACCTGGGCTCTGAATGCTGGAACCAAGCAGTTTCACTTTGAATGTGCCCAGTGTGCCCTTCTGATCAGGGAGAGCTGAGCTTGGCTCCTTCCAGAGCCACTTGACCTCTATTCTGGGGGTGGGGGGGGAGCAGTGAGGTAACCTCCTCCCATCCAGAGGAGTGTGCTGCCTCCATAACATTCCCAGCCTCCGTTGGCCCTGAGCAAGGAGAGTCATCCAAGCCATGCTGCTGAGCAGAGCCATGTATCTAATCATATATATGTGTGTCTCTCTAATCGGACAAGACAGCAAGGTTCTCCATACCCACTGTCTCCTCTCTCTGCCTAGGGCACTGGGGCCAGGCCGTACACAGGGAAGGTTGGTGCTGAGGATGTAGACGGTATAGACATGGCATACCGAGTCCTGGCAGATCACGCCCGAACTATCACCGTGGCACTTGCTGATGGAGGGAGACCTGACAACACTGGCAGAGGGTAAGAGTGCATTACTGAACTGGGGAGGAAGCAGGAGTGGTGTTACTGCAGGGTGTATGTGTGTCCAGAAGCTGCAACTCAGTCCTGGCGATGGTGAAATTCCACCATTTAGAGGCAGGTGAAACTTACAGCCATTGACATCTTGATCTTGGAAACAGGTGGTGCGATGTCCCCCTCTGCTTTGGGTGCAGTGAGGGTCTTCTCACTCCTTTGGGTATCTGGAGATCCCTCATTTGAACCACCTCCACATGCAAGGCACAGTTTTCCTTGTAACTGAGAAGGCTGGAAGGGATCGATAGCAGGGCTTGGAGCCAGGCTTATTGTGGTTTGGGTAAGTGCTGTGCAGACTTTCCACCCAGCGCTGCCAGTGCATCTCAGTCCTGAGCTTCAGCTCTGCCCCTGCTATTCCAGCTCTGGGCTTCCCACACACATGCTTTAGCCAATGTCCCTCAGTGCTGACATGCAGCTGCTCCACAGGGAGGCAGTTCCCAAGCTGTAAGAATGTAAATATATGCATAGGGCTATACTGCAGGCCTCTTTGTCAAGTAAAGGAGATTGAATGAGTGCAGTGTTGAGAGATCAGAGGTAGCAAAATGGAACAATGTGGTAGTAATTGGAGACCCCCACTACCCAGTAAAATGGTCAGATGACCCAAGGGGGCCAAGTTGGAACAGCTAGTTCTAGCGCACAAGCGGGGAGGCCGTTCTGCACTCAGCTTCAAGTGAATGCACAAGGCACCAGTTCAAGAAGGGAGAGTAGTTGAGCCAGTGTAACAGTGACCGCAATTAGTGTTGATAGCCAACGGGCGGGTAGGCTACAGAAAGGGACACAGCATCATTAACCTTTAGAAAGGGAGATTTCAGTAAAGTGTGGAGGTTGGTCAAAAAGGCCCCAAAGCTAAAAATAAAGGAGGTAAACTTCATAGATGGATCAACCCTAGAAAGGGACTTGGGTGTCAAAGCAATGAGATTTAGGATGTCAGAATAGGGTGGAGAATAACACTGAAAGCATTAAAATGCCTTAATGATGTAAATGAAAGGTGTGGCCCTGTCTGTCACTGGTCACCCTATGTTATTGCAGAACTACAGATGTGGTCAGAGAAGAGGGATGAGAATGATCAAGGGCCTGGAAAAACTCTCATGTGACAAATGATTGATTGAAAAATGGGGGTTGTTACCTGAGCAAAGAGAGAGATAAAAGGGGACACAGCAGAGTATGGAAAATAGTGACAGTTCTAGAGAAGGTAGATCCAGAAGTTCTGGTGTCTGTGTCTCATAACACAAGAACAAGGGGCCATTGAATAAAATTAATAGAAGGAAATATTTTTGTACACAGTGCATAATTAGACTGTGGAACTCACAAACGCAGGAAGTCCGTGAGGCCAAGAGGCCAAGAATTTAGCAAGATTCAAAAAGGCATTGGACACGTATACAGATATCAAGAATAGCCAGAGTGATCATAATTACTGATCACAACATTTTGGGAAGGGATGTGAAACCTTATGCTGCTGGGCGGAAGCTAGGCTGTAACTAATAGAGGTCAGTGTGAGACCTAATTTGCGGGCAGATTTATTTCACATCTATTACTATAGGGTTTTTACACCTTCCTCTGATGGACCTAGGCTCTGATGCAACCTGGTGCATGTTTGTGTCTCACACACCTGTGCTGATGCCCCTCAGTCCTGACACCTAGTCCCGCTCCCCACACTCTGCCAGCGCACCTCATCTCCCACCCACAGGTGCTGAGGGTGTGGATTCCAAGCCTAGGTGGAGGAGCTGAGGAAGAGGCCCTCAGCATTCGCATTGCCCGTGGTTAGCTCCTGGTGGATCCCACTGGCAGGAGGGGAGAGGGGTGTAACATCGGAGTGAGGGTCCCCTCTCTCTGTGCTGTTCCTGCAGGTATGTTCTGAGAAGGATTCTCCGGCGGGCCGTGCGTTACTCCCACGAGAAGCTCAATGCCCCCAAGGGCTTCTTCGCCTCACTGGTCGATGTCGTGGTGCAGTCACTGGTAGGTCCCTTTGCTGCACGGTAACTGCATGAGACTCCAAGGTTGTGCGTGGTTGGAGACTCCATCCGCTGTCTGATGCTGATCTCGGCTCTTAATGGCTGCTACTTCTGTGTCTGCAGGGCGACGCGTTCCCCGAGCTAAAGAAGGACCCGGATATGGTGAAGGATATTATCAATGAAGAAGAGGTTCAGTTCCTGAAAACGCTCAGTAGAGGGCGCCGCATCCTGGACAGGAAGATCCAGAGCTTGGGAGACAGTAAAACGATCCCTGGTAAGGTTTTGTTTTAACTCCTTTCATGCTGAATGAGGCTTCCAGGGAATCCTCCTGCGCCAGCACATCAGCTGTGTCCTGTGGAAATCTGCTGCTGAGCAGCATTTGCCACCTGGGAGTCGTTCAGGGCTCAGCTGAGCTGCCTGTGAATTTAGCAGGGAGAAAGATGTCAGATAGATGGTCCTGGAGACTGAAGCCCTCTATCGCAGCAGGGGCAGCTGCAGAGTGAGCCCCCCATGCACCATCCTGCCACAGGCTCACCTGTGACCTACAAGATGATCCCTTCTCCATGGCCTATTCAGTCCTTGGGCTCTCTGATGCAGCTGCCAACAATTGGTTCCTGTTCTGGTGGGTGGTGACATGTTACTGTGGACAGCTGTCTGCTAGGGACTGAACTGAGATCCACCTACGGGTGTCCTGCGGGCTGTGACCCCAGCACTGTGACTGCTCACTTCCAGTGCCCATTAGCTAGGCATACCTCCGAGGTCCGCTGCCGAGTCTCGTAAGCTTTGCCATTTGCCGAGGAAGAGTCCCAGACCCTTTGGGAGCTGGTTTGCTCCGGGTGGGAGGGTTCTGATGGAGGAGTAGTGGGAGACCTGACTGACCTGTTTCTCCTCTCAAGGGGACACTGCCTGGCTGTTGTACGACACCTATGGTTTTCCCGTGGATCTCACCGGACTCATTGCCGAGGAGAAGGGCCTCACTGTGGACATGGAGGGCTTTGAGGAAGAGCGGAAGATGGCTCAGGTAAAAACCAGCCCGTCTGCGTTGCCCCTGCTAGAAGGAGTAGGCAGGGGGCACAGGTGTGGGAGGACTCCTTTGTTACTGGGTTAAAGGGACAACACTCTGCTCCTTTACAACAGGGCGTCTCCTAGGAAATCTGACACTGAGCACACTGGGTCATGTTGCTGGGTTCTGGGGCAGGCTGGGGCAAAGCACAAGAAGTCTGGCTGGAGGGCAGATCCTGAGGGTGCAGGGCTCATTTGCATGGTGAAACACTGGGCACCTCTGCCTCCTACCAGGGTGCCTAGCTCCTTGCCAGCTCTCATGGAGCTTTTTCCCCCACTGCCCTCTTGAAGGCTGAATTCCCAGAAGTAAACAGTGAGCAGGTTGCATGAGAATCAGCCCTGCTGTCTCCCACAAACGTTCACGGGGGCTGTGCAGATGTCATGTGCCTTTCCTTCCTTCTTTCTCGTGATCTCAGCAATCAGGAGCACCGCGTTTTCCACACAGACTCCAAACCTCCTCCTCTGTGTGGTTGTGGGAAACCTGCCTTTCATCTGCCCTGGCTGGTGTCCCCCTGTGTTCTATCTGTGCCACTTCACAGGTTCTTCTGAAAATATGCCCTCTTGTGTTCATTTCATTGCTGCCTGAAGCAGACTCGCTGATTATATTTCTTTAGGCTGGGCTAAGACTTCTTCAACAGATGGATAATAGTGGGGCTGTAGCCAACAGCAATCTCTGTGTAGATGGTTTTCTAGGTCAGGTTTCTCAAACTTTTACTTTCTGAGGCCTCCCAACGTGCTAGTAAAAACTTCAGACCCCAGCAGGAGAGAGCGGGGCCTCCTGGCTTCTGCCTTGCAGGGTGCTGGGGTTTGGGGACCCCCTGGAACTAGCTCGTTGGCCACCGGTTGAGAACCGCTGCTCTGCATGGATCTGGGACTCATGCCAAGTAATGCTGCATTTATGGGACTGGAAGGACACCTGGATCATCCTGCCAGAGCCTGTCTGTGCATGAAGTGGGGGAAAAGGGGAAACTTTCTGCACCTTGGTTCTATGATGTCCAGTACAACAGTGCTCCATGCACCCTCATCCTGAGAATAGATCCAAGATGCCATGGTTTTAATCTACCCTATAGTAATAGGCCTTATTTACAGGAGAGTTTCTAAGAGACTCTCTCCCCCTCCCCCTGTTACTGTAGGATGGTGCAGCCTTGCTTTTGGGTAAACTGGCGTAGTCAGGCTTCAGGCCACGTTGGGTGATCTAGGCATGCTCTGAATGCAGCTGAGCTATCTGATGGTTAGAACCCTAGCGCTCTGCCTTGACCTGTGGTCCCGTCATTGGAATCAGCATGGAAGCTGCACCAGGGCCAGAGAAACTGGGAGCCCCCCCCCCAATCACTAGGTGAGATACAGCCCCTACAAATCCAGCTGTGTCCTTCATGCTACTCACTGAGCACCTTCTGGGCGCTTCAGTAGTGCAGAGCTGGGCACTGTGGGGTCCTGCACACCCAGTGCAAGATTGGATTCATAGCTAGGCTGCTTTGCATTGCAGCTGACTTGCTGTAGAGCAGGCATGGTATGAGCAGAACCCTCACTAGCCCTTCCCTTTCGTAGTAGCAGTGCAGGGAGTGCCCCACAATGTGTGGATGGGATTGCTACTGTAGTGCTGCCATGGCTGTCATGCTGCCAGTCACCCTGCTTCAGAGCATCCTTCACCTGGTGACCTCAGGGGGACTACGTGGATCCCTGCCAGCCCATTGGATTTTTGCCTCCTCGATTTCTTGGCAAACTCGCTGTGAATGAGAGGAAAGCTGTGAATATCAGTGTGTTTGATGCAGGTCTACAACATAGACTAGACTTTGTCCAGGATGTTGGGTGTCCGTTCTGCCCCAGTCGTGCCTCTAGCCCAGCATGTGCTGCTAAAGCCCAGCCAGCTAATGCACAAGGATTGGATCCCTCTGGCAGTGCTAAAGGATCTTCTCCCTGCTCCTAACACTGCCACCTGTCGCCATTCTCAGCTGAAGTCTCAGGGCAAGGGAGACGGTGCGGAAGACCTCATAATGCTGGACATCTATGCTATTGAAGAGCTCCGCACCCGGGGACTGGAGGTAACCGACGACTCGCCTAAATACAACTACACGTCGGATCCCAGTGGTGCCTACGGTATGTAACAGTGTCCTCTAAATGGTTTCCCTGCCCCATGCCTCACTTTGTGGGTCTTGCATGAGGTCAGGTCTGGAGGATAGTCTGCGGACTCTACCACAACTTGCAGCGAGGGCGCCTTTGTGTCTACCTGAATCTCACGCCTTCTGCCTGCCCAGTGACCGGCTGGCAGCCTTTAGGGCTGAGGGGAGGGGAGAGAACCATGATGGGCTGACAACTGCCAGCAGAGGTAAGTGGAGGATAGTGCAAATCAGAGGTGCAAATCCACTGCCTGGCAGGAGAAGATACTGACCGTTTGGAGCCAGGGAAACCTTTTAAAGGAAACCGATTTCTTTGGCTGCTCTAGGGGCTGTCCAGCTCATACGCTCCCTGCCTGACCAGTGGGACCCTCTAGTGGTTCATTTTCACTCCAGCTTTGTAGCTGGGCATCCCTGGAGACTTGCTTTCCCTGGATTCCCTGGTATCTTGGTCCATCACTGAGCACTTGGCCTTCTCCCTGATGATTCTGATTTATTTGGAGCCCCGGTCATGGATCAGGGCCCCATTGTGCTCTGTGCCACGTAGACACAGCAAAAAGGCAGCCCTTGCCCCACAGAGCTGACCAGCTCAGTGATTTCCCCATCCCAGCTAAATGTCCCTCCGCAGGTTCCACTCACAATGTTCTTTCTTTACTTCTTGTCTTAAACTGTTAATCAACTGCTCCAGCACTCCAGAGGTGGCTGCTGGGCGTGTGTGTCTGTGGCTTGGTGTAAATGCCTGGGATTGTCATGTCACTGACCTTTTCTCTCCCACTGGCAACAGAGTTTGAGAGCCCAGTGGCCACTGTGCAAGCAATCCGCAGGGAGAAGAGGTTTGTGGAGGAAGTGTCTACGGGCCAGGAGTGCGGCATAGTGCTGGACAAGAGCTGCTTCTACGCCGAGCAGGGCGGGCAGATCTATGACGAAGGCTACCTGGTCAAGGAAAACGACAGCAGCGAGGATGTAAGTGAGACCAGGCACCTGTGTGCTGACGTACAAACAGAACCACTCCCTGAGCCCCATTCTTGGGGAAGAGGGATGAAAAGACAGTGGGGCTGGGACAGGGTGGTGCGGTGGATCGTGTTTTGGCCTGGGCTGGGGGAGACCCAGTTTCAATTCCTTGCTCAACCACAGGGACCACAGACAATCACTTAGGCTCTGAGTTCCCCATCGATACAATCACAGAAGGATGGAAGGGATCTCAAGAAGTCATCTGCACAAAGGCAGGACCATTAAACCTAGACCAGCCCTGACGGGTTTGTCCAACCTGTTCTTCAAACCTTCTAGCGACAGGGATTCCACACCCAACCTTGGACACTTGTTCCAAAGCTTAGCTACCCTTAGCGTTAGAAAGTTTTTCCTAGTACTAGCACTGACTCCACACTTGGTAAGGCAACTCCCATCTTTTCATGTGCTGTGTATTTATACCTGCCTGCTGTATTTTCCACTCCATGCATCCGATGAAGTGGGCTGCTGCCCACGAAAGCTTATGCCCAAATAAATTTGCTAGTCTCTAAGGTGCCACAGGGACTCCTTGTTGTTTTTCCTAATACTGTATTGTACCTGTATCTCCCTTGCTGCAGGTTAAATCCTGTATTTCTTGTCCTACCTCCAGGGAAGATGGAGCACAGTTGATCACCATTCTCTTTGTACTAGTCTTTAACATAACTTGAAGACTGTTATCAAGTCCTCCCCTCCCCTGCCCCCAGCTTTCCTTTCTGCCTAGTTTCTTGAACCATATCTCATAGGTCAGGTTTTCTGAACCTTTGGTCGCTTTTGTTGCTCCCCTCCTGGACTCTCTCCAATGTGTCCACATCTTTCTTAAAGCATGGTGCCCTGAATGGGACACACTACTCCAGCTGGGGCCTCACCAGAGCTGAGCTCAGGATAACTATTTCCCATGTTTTACATCCCACACTCTTGCTAATTCACCTCAGAATAACATTTGCCTTTTTTTGCAAGTGCATCATGTAGCTGATACAGATTCAATTTGTGATCTACTGGAACCCCCCCAGATGCTTTCCAGCAGTATGTCTGCCTGGCCAAGTGTCCCCATTTTGTAGCTGTACATTTGATTTTTTTTTTTTTTTCCTGCCAAAGTGAGGTAGATTGAATATAATCCTGTCAATGACAATGGAGAGAATAGCCCTGACCTGCCTCTCAGGGGTGTGTAAACAGTATAGATAAACCTAGGTGAACGGTGATCAAGTGCTCACATGTGATGGAGGCCAAATCTGCAGGCCCCCTCTTTGGCTCTTTGTCCGTGATCCTGACCTGCCGAGCGGTAATGGCCGATTGTTCAGTAATTGGAATTGGGGCTTAACTGACCTCTGCACTGCACTCCCCAGAGCCACCTTTCCTCCTTGGTCTTAATTTAATTTTCTAGTTCACTGTCCCCCACTCCCACTGCAACTGTCAGTTCCCAGAGAGAGTTGGCCAACCCACTTGTGCTACCAGAGAGGCCTGTGTTCCTGGGACTTACTCTTCTGAGGGCTTTTCAGTTGCCATCCAGGATGCTGGGTGAAATAATAACAACAATTCCCCTGCTGTCTGTGCTCTCCCCCATCTGGTATAGAAAGCGGAGTTCACGGTGAAGAACGTGCAGATCCGGGGGGGCTACGTGCTTCACATAGGAATGGTCTATGGGAGCCTGAAAGTGGGAGACCAAGTCCATCTGTATATTGATGAGGTGAGTTAGAGCAATGCTATGGTGGTAATACCGTCTCTCTTTCCCATGAGAGATTGGTGTCTCCTTTTCTTCCAACATTCTGAGGCCGCTGCCTGCTCCCATCAGGGCATCCCAGCAGAAGATCTGGGTCTTTTTCTGCCCAGTGTGCAATGGTCTGATGCTGTGTGCCTGAGAACTCTTGCCTCTCGGAGAGCTTTGGATCACAGTCATGGATTTGCAGATGTCATTTAGTAGAGCTCAGGTTGAGCCACGAGTCTCCCAGGAGCTGGCGGTTGGAATTTGTGTTCTGCCCTGAAAGGGTTAATGTGATGTGGGTTAGACTGGGGCACTAGTGAAATCCTGGCTAGGAAGGGACTGTCCAGCTGCCCTGGTCTCTATGAGATTTCAATTACATAAGAACAGCCAGACTGGGTCAGATCAAAGGTCCATCTAGCCCAGTATCCTGTCTACCGACAGTGGCCAATGCCAGGTGCCCCAGAGGGAATGAACAGAACAGGGAATCATCAAGTGATCCGTCTCCTGCTGCCCATTCCCAGCTTCTGGCAAACGAGGTTAGGGACACCATCCCTGTCCATCCTGGCTAATAGCCATTGATGGACCCATCCTCCATGAACTTATCTCCTTCTTTTTTGAACAAATTTTTCTTTCTCTCAGGTGTCTTCAGTGTTGGTAGAAGATACTTGGTTGAACCCTAGCATGTAAAATCTTCTTCTCTCCTGTACATGGGCAGCCTACCACTCACTGTGCACTCCCCCCTCACTGGCCCCACCCACTGTGCCTCACCCCCTCCATGGCCTCTCACCAAGCACAGCCAACCAGCGGGACAGTTCGGGAGATGGTCTCTGTAACAGAGGTCCTGGGAACTGGATTGAGACCGTTTTTCTTGATGCTGGCCCCAGAGCGGCCTCAAGACCGAAGCTGTTTTTGGTGTCTCCATCCTGCATTGGCCCAGATTTCTCTTGAAGCAGAACTGATTTGTAGCTGTAACTTCCTGATTCTCTGTCCCATGAATAGTCAGTTCTCACTGGGCTAGGCCAATGATGTGTAAGCAAGAGACACGTAGCAGCTCCTCCAACACAGAGCCCTTTAATAATTGCTTTCCCTCTGCTCCCTGCAGCCAAGGCGGAGACCCATCATGAGCAACCACACTGCCACCCACATCCTCAACTTTGCCCTGCGCTCGGTGCTGGGGGATGCCGACCAGAGAGGGTCCCTGGTTGCCCCAGACAGGCTGCGATTTGACTTCACTGCCAGAGGAGCCATGTCCACCCAGGAGATCAAGAAAACAGAAGAGATTGCCAACCAAATGATAAAGGAAGCCAAGGTGTGCCTGGGCAGGGGCACCACCTCTAAGTCTGGGGAGAGGGTGCTTGCTGGAGGACTCTGATGGCGGGAGCCGCAGGCTCAGCTTGCCAATGTGCTTGGTCCATTGAGTTAACCCTCTGCCTCACTCCCCTGGGGTGGTGGTGGTGATGCTACACACACACTCCTTCTCTGCCTCCTAAACCTGGGCCAAATGGAGAATCAGGGCATTGATTTGCAGAAAAAATGTGGTGCTGATGTTGAGTGGGGCAGGCGGAAGGACACATGCTGGCTTATCGTCCCACCCTCTTGACTGTCAGCTGTGCAGTGTGAGCAAGTGTGGAACTGGCTGACCAGAGCAGATCAAGAATCCCTATTATCTCCTCACAGCCCATCACCCTGCATGACTTTGCCCATGTTTCATGGGTAGAGGTTTCATCTCAGACATGACCCGAATATCTCCTGCTATGGGAGCTGGCTCTGTCTTCTAGCTGCATGCCCTTCCTGTTAGACTGGGTCTGGAGGAGGCCAGTGTTGATCTGTAATGTGGCGCAGTCCTGAGCGGGATGCAGTGATACTGCAAAGCTGAGAGCATGAGAATCATGATCTCAGCAAGAGATGTTCCACAAGTGTGTGTCAGTGTGCATCCCATCCTGAGGGTACCTTCACCTCGGACCTCGTGTTTCAGAGTGGATTCTTTCTCATAGCACTGCTATTGAGTGAGATCCACACTGAGTACAACATCTCAAAGAACCACAGGCACTGGAGGGTAAGGAGCTGCTCTTTGTTGGCCTCTTTGGTATAAACTCAGATTTCCTGGTAAGATGTGGCTTTATTTTCACTGGAAAATATAGGTTTAAACTGAACTCTGTGAGCCTCATAATTATTTCCCAGAATATAAATTGGCTGTTCTTTATTCACTGCGCCTGTCATGCACTGTCATGTCAGTGTACATGACATCTCTCTGGTGGGATGGCCAGTAGAGTACTCATGGCCACTGTTCTCCAGGTTTGGAAAAGCACACAGGTGTCGCTGGATTATTGATGAGCCATTAGCCATAGGCTAATTTGGATGCTGAAATCTGTCAGGCTATGAATCTAACTCTGTAAGCAGCAATTAGCACAGAATGGGCGTATGTCTCAGGGGAGGAGGTGTGAGAGCTGAAGCTGCTCACCCAGAGACAAATGCACCTGTTGCTTGTTGAAAGTGAGATGAAAAGTTCTGATGCTTTGGTTAC
The DNA here is from genome assembly GCF_007399415.2 of Gopherus evgoodei. Taxonomy (NCBI): domain Eukaryota; kingdom Metazoa; phylum Chordata; order Testudines; family Testudinidae; genus Gopherus; species Gopherus evgoodei. The sequence goes on along the minus strand of NC_044333.1, from coordinate 4,068,715 downwards.
AGCTGTTAACCTGTATCTGCATTTCTGTCTGTGCTGGCAGTGCCCATCTGATCCCCCTTGCTTTGACCTCCCCAGATTGTATATGCCAAGGATTGCCCTCTGGCAGCAGCAAAAGCTATCCAGGGCCTGCGGGCTGTGTTTGATGAGACCTACCCTGATCCTGTGCGTGTTGTCTCCATTGGCATCCCCGTGGAGGACATGCTGGCCGATCCCTCCAGCGCCGCTGGCTCTGTCACTTCCGTCGAGTTCTGCGGAGGGACGTGAGTATCTGAACAGGAGGATGGGGGGACAGTGATAGGATTTTTAGCCATCTCACCTTGTCTGTTCTTTCCAAAGACACCTTCAGAACTCAAGCCATGCTGGCCCTTTTGTGATTGTCTCTGAAGAAGCGATTGCTAAAGGCATCCGGAGGATAGTTGCAATCACTGGTGCTGAGGCGCTGAAGGTAAGTGGAGAGAGAAGGGGGGATCATTGTGAAATCCAAATATTGTGAGTAGCCTCCTGGAGCATGTGCATGTGGCAATCCAATTGCGGACAAGAGATTTTCATCTGTACTAAAGATTAAGAGCCAGATCCTCCACTGCGTTTAAATGGTCCTTGGACCACTGACTCCACTGAGCACTTGACCCCAGCTGCCTGCAGCATTTACAGCTTCTAACTTTAGCTTCAAAGCTGCAGGCCGGATGGGTGAAGCAAGCAATGCCCTTCCAGAGCTAGGTTCCCTGGCCAGGCCTCCAGCCAGAGGGTGGAGCTGGGGAGTCTTCCATGCAACACTGTTGCACACCCTCCAGCTGTGCCAGTCAGACTGGCAGTGCAACAGGAGTGATCAGAGTGTCTGATTTCCCGCCAGACCATGCCAAACCAGGTTGGTGGGAGGAAGGATGGCAAAGGGTGGTGAAAGGGGTGAGAGAAATGGAGAAGAAATGCTTCCTGTTAGCTTTTGTAGCGGCTGCACTTCCATTCTTGGGCTGGTATCTTACGGGATGATGCTCTCCCAGGGAAATACTTCAGCTTTTGGTACGATAGATCTGTAAGCGTTCTCTGTGCTTACTGAGCAAATGGCACAAAGAACACGGCCCTGGAGCAGAGCTGTGGAGACAGAGCTCTTGGGACAACCACTATATTGTCAGCTGCAATTAATTTTGTGAAGTTTAGTCTTTGTTCACATGAGTTCCAGTCCTTGTGCTGGGCGGTGTAAACTGGTCCCCAGCTGGTGTCAAGAGGGCGTTTTCTCCCAGGGTCAGTGAGGTGCATCTTTGTAGGGTTTAATGGCTTTCTCTGAAGCATCTGACATAGGCCAGTACTAGGAGAGGAGTGGCAGGTACTGGGTGTGAGATTGGCTAATAGACAAGCACCACCTTACTTTGGTCTGCTGCTGAGAGACTTCACTGTAGCTCCCTGTGAGAACATCTCTCTCTCTCTCTCTCTCATGGGTTGTAGTATTTCTGTCCTTTGTCGCATGGTGTTGGACAGCCCAGCGCTCAGTAGCCCTCCTATGGAGCTAAGAACTGAATTCTGCTCTCTCAGGCACTCAGGAATGCGGACAGCCTCATGAAATCGCTCTCTGCCCTGGATGCCAAAGTGAAGGTCCAAACCACTCCCAACAAGGACGTGCAGAAGGAGATTGCAGACCTCAGTGAGGTAGGGTTGGGACTCCAGGAGCGTTGCGTCAGACTGGCAGGAGCAGAGAAGAGTGAGATGCCTTAGCCTGGGTTCTTAAATCAAAGCAAGTCACTTAGCAGTTGGGACCCAAGGGTGCATGGAACCTATGTCCAGTGCCTAAAGTGCAGCTTGGGAAACCCAGGTTCAATTCCCTGCTCTGCCACGATCCTGTGTGACCTTGGGCAGGTCCCTGGATCGCTGTGCTTCAGTCCCCACTATTTCAACAGCAGTAATAACCCTGTCCTGCCTCACACGAGTGTTGAGGGGCTAAATCTGTTAGAGGTTGGGAGGCACTTGGACACTACGGTGATGGAGGCCACAGAAGTATCCTAGGTGGACCATGCATTGCAGATTCAGCAAATGCCACTTGGTTCTCTCTCTTATGTGTGACGTTGGGAAGTTTCTTGCTGGGTGCTCTGCTTGAGTGGCTTTTTGAGTTTAAAGCTAGTTCATTAGGGTGGGAAGCACAGAAACCTCGGCCTCCTGTTGTGATAGGCCTCGAGCCTGAACCCTCCTCTTCTGCTTCCAGACACTGGCTACCGCAATTATCCCACAGTGGCGGAAGGATGAGCTGAGAGAGGCACTCAGAGCTTTGAAGAAGGTTATGGATGACCTGGACCGCACAAGCAAAGCAGACATCCAGAAACGAGTGAGCCCACTAGCCCAGCTGGTTAACGCTGGTGGGATGGGGGTTATGGTGGATATCTGTGGGCTCTGCTTCCTGTTCCCAATCCAAACAAATGGATGCTGCTCTCCTCCCTGTGAAAGGGGCCTGCACTGCCTAAATGTGGGGGGTCAAGGTCTCTGTTTTCCCCTTCGCAATCTCCTCTTCCTTCCCCCGTGCCTCCATAGCTACCTCACGGGAGTGAGGTTGGACAGTCCTCTGTAACAGTAATAAATGTTGTCAGCTGACCATCGGGGTGCTGATGGACAGAAAGGTGGGTGAACCACCTTAGTTCCTGGAAAATGCTTCCAGGGCCTGAGGTGGGATATTTATCGGTTGCAGCTGAATGGACTGGTAGCTATTGCTTCTGACTTCACATGGTAACTGATGACTGCATTGGGGAGGCTGTGTACAGCTCAACCTTCTCTTGGGTTGCATATACAGATCTTCCTCTGCGCACGCTCAAAGGTTGCATTGCACTCCTGGCTGGCCCAGTGTTTGGGTCTGTGCAGGACTGGGGCAGAATGATCAGGGAGGAGGAGGTGGGGAGTTCCATCTGGCAGAGGTTTGAAATCTTTCCCTGTCACTAATGGACCTCCTGTGTCCAAGCGCCACACACGTATTTACAGTCTGACTCCCCGCGTGTTCTCGCAGGTGCTGGAGAAGACCAAGCAGCTCATTGACAGTCATCCTAACCAGCCACTAGTGGTCCTGGAATTGGAGAGTGGAGCTTCAGCAAAGGTAACCCAGCTACCAGGGCAGAACAGCCTCTCCAAGCCCCCTCCATACACGTGGATGGGGAGCTTGGAACCTAGCCTCTAAATCTGTGCTCTGGGCCAGCGGACACTTCCACAGCGTACTCATTACACAGCCTGTTTGTGAGCCTCCATCCGGAGGCACAGATTAGTGTGGGGAGTGATGTGTGCTGCTGTTCACATGCTGGTCTCTGCACCCCTCCTTCTGGTTTAACTAAGCCCACCCGAAACATAACCGGAATGGTGAGGATCTCCGTTATTTGTCCTTCAGCTCTCCTCTCCTTCCACATCCCAGCTTCCAGACTCTGGGTGAGGATGGGGATCCCTTCAAAAATCTCTCCGTGACTTTCCTATGTGACCCAAGTAAGGGTAGCCCAAGGAGGTAGCTAGAATAAGGGGAAAATACAGGCTGGAGACACTTCTGAACAGGATGATCTGCAGAGATGCAGCGGAAGTTCTGTCACATGGGACGCTGAAAACTAGCCAGGTGAGTACAGTGTGTCCTGTGCTGGCCCCCAGGTAGGGACTAGGGGGAGCTTAAGACAAGCACGAGTGGAGTGTTGTTCTCCAGATTCTGTAGCCTGTCCAGCTGTATTTGTTACAGGCAGAGGCAAGCTTGTTTCCCATCCCACTCTATCTCAAGTAGCCACGAGCCGAATCCGTCCTTTCATCTTCGCAGTGCTTGTTTGGCTGTGCTGGCTCAGCCTCTATCACTGACAAGCACCACTCATAAATGGAGAGTCGTGTAAACGAGGCTGCAGCCATCCACTTTGAATGCCCCTGTTAAACTTCTCCGTGGACAGCCTCCCAGCTGATCTCGTTCCAGCCATCCCTCCTGTCAGTTTCAGGGTAACTGCACCTACTTTCCCACATCGTGCTCCCTGGAGGCCACCCACTCTAGACTTCCATCTCCCAGCCGTCACCTCTCCTGGGCGGAGACCTGCATTGTACTCCCTCCTGACCGGGGGACCTTTAAGGCTGCACTCCTCTCTGCCTGCACTGTGATATCTCCAGCAAACCAGACTGCCTACAAGGCCAGTGTATGCACTTTGCCTCCTCTCCAGAGGATATGCCTAGTGCATTGCCGGCAGTTATAAGTTAGTATGCAGCCCCTTCTCAGTAAGTACCTTTATTTTTAAGAGACAGCATTACAGAGAAATCCTATTTTATTAAAAAAAACAAAAAAACAAAAAAAACCCCCACAGACATGCTGAAAAGCTCACTGGAGGTCACCCCAACTCCAGCCTCAGGCTCTGATAGGTGTCAGTCCTTCAGAACCAACAACTGGGTTTTCCCTGTAGTGATAAGTTCATAACGGTCTCCGACTCCAAACCAGAACCAGGCTGGCAGTTCAGAGGCCCAAGCTGTATAAAGAAGTGGCTGATCTCCAGTCTCCGGGAACAGGTGATCAGCAGACAATGACCCATGCCTTAGATCCTTGCTTCCAAAGACTGGGATTTTGCATAACTGGAGATGGAGGAAATTGTAGTAACCTCCCCTTGGGAGTCCGCAGGAAATCTACTGAAGACTTCTTGTCCCCCGAGTCCAGTGTTTGGCACATTTTCAATAAAAGCTTGGAGCTTCCAGGCCTCCCCACCAATCTACAGAGCCATATGATCGTGGCCCACAGTAATACATCAAGTTAATACAATGAGGCTTTCAAAGATACTGCTGGAAATTGCCCTGTGTCACAGCTCCATCCACTCACTTACATAGCCCTCGTCTCCATAGGATCTGCAGGCTTCTGTGGGGAAGGAGAACATTGTTCTAGATCTGGAATTCTCTTCTGGGGCCATTTCTGCGATCTGCACAGGATCTCCCTTGCTGCGTTCCGAGACCAGAGTCCAGGAGCCTTTCTGCATTGTGCTGCTGGCATGTCCCTTGTGTAGTAGTGTGCTGGAGGTGTCCCCTGGGGGATTGCGCACACAGTGAGATTACAGTCACCACATCCTGACAGCGTCTCCTGGGCTGGCAGCATCTAACAGTACAGCTGGAGTCATGTGCATCAGCTTATCCACACACAGCCTGTTCTGGGAGTTCTGTAAATACACCAGATTTTTGAGTGAGGGAGCTCCATCTCCTTTGGAAAGTCTTTGTGCCTGGTGCTTAGGGACTTATTTCTTGCCAGTCCATGCAGCCTCTCCACTCCCACCCATCCTTCCTGCAGCCCACTTCTGCTGGCTAGTCATAGAATCGTAGGACTGGAAGGGACCTCGAGAGGTCATCTAGTCCAGTTCCCTGGTCTCATGGCAGGACTAAGTATTATCTAGACCATGTACTTGAAAACTGTTACCAAGTCCCCCCTCTTTCTTCTCTTCTCTATACTCAACAAACCCAGTTTTTAAAATCTTCCCACATAGCTGGTTTCTAGACCTTTAATCTTTTTTGTTGCTCTTCACTGGACTTTCTCCAGTTTGTTCACATTTTTCCGGAAATGTGGTGTCCAGAACTGGACACGGTACTCCAGCTGAGGCCTAATCAATGTGGAGTAGAGCAGAAGAATTATTGCTTGGGTTTTGGTTACAACACTCCTGCTGATGCAAAAAAAGCAAACATTCTGGGATACAACAGTGTTATACTGTTCACTTATATTTAGCGTGTGGTCCACTGTGACCCCCAAATTCCTTTTCGTAGTACTCTTCCTAGGTAATCATTTCCCATTCTGTATGTGTGCAACTGATTGTTCCTTCCTAAGTGAAGTACTTTGCATTTGTTCTTATTGAATTTCATCCTATATACTTCAGACCATTTCTCCAGTTTGTCCAGATCATTTTGAATTTTAATCCTATCCTCCAAAGCACTTGCAACCCCTCCCAGCTTGGTATCATCCACAAATTTTGTACATGTGCTCTTTCTGTCATCATCTAAATCATTGATGAAAATATTGAACAGAACTGGACCAAGAACTGATCCCTGTGGGACCCTATTTGATATGCCCTTTCATCTTAACTGTGAACCCCTGATGACTACTCTCTGGAAATGGTTCTCCAACCAGTTATGTACCCACCTTATAGCAGCTCCATCCAGGTTGTATTTCCCTAGTTTGTGAGACAGTATCAAAAGCCTTACTTAAGTCAAGATATACTACATTTCCCACTTCCCTCTATCCACAAGGCTTGTTACCCTGTCAAATAGAGCTATCAGGTTGGTTTGACACGATTTGTTCTTGACAAATCCGTGCTGTTACTTACCACCTTATTATCATCTAGGTGTTTTATAAAATGATTGCTTAGTTATTTGCTCCATTATCTTTCCATGTACTGAAGTTAAGCTGACAGGTCTGTAATTCCCCAGGTCACCTTTTTATAGCTTGGCACTATATTTGCCCTGTTCAGTCCTCTGGAATCTCTTCTATCTTCCATGACTTTTCAAAGATAACCACTAATGGCTCAGACTGCTCCTTGAGTATTCTAGATATAACTTTTTAGGTCCTGTAGGCTGCAACAGAAGATCTATCTGCCTGTGCAGGTTCCCCTTCACCCACCGCAAGCTGTATGCATGCTAAGGAGGTGGTCGTCTCCTCACTTTGTTCTGAGCAGCTCTCCCCTCCCCCCACTTGCAAACCATGGTTTCACTGGTTTTGTGGTTGAAGAGCTGCAGATTTGAGGCCTCAAGTGACCAGAGATGGGGAACTGAATGAGGCTGAGAGTTGCGTCTGGACTGGGGAGCTGGTCCAGCTCGAGAGTAGAGTCTGCATGGGCTTCAGAAGCACAGTGTTTCAAGCGGTGGCCTGGAGTGACTGGGACAAGCAGCCGCTGTTGCTGATGCAAACATGGAAGGCCATGTCAACTCTAGAGGATCCGTGCAGGCTACGCTGAACCCCTGAGAGTCTGAGAACTACAGAGGTGCTGCTCGCTGCTTCAAGGCAAAACGCATGATGAAGATCTTGATTTAGGATCTTGGCCTGGCAATGGCTTGTGTCAAATTATCTTCAGGGCCACTGGAGACCGTCCTGGCTGGGGCTGCAGAGTAATCTGTGTGGGAGCCTGCAATGTGCGGTGTATTCTGAGGCCAGGTGGAAGGTATGCTGGGATGGACTGGTTCTTGTCATGACGTTGTGTGTATATATGTGTCATTCCACAGGCCCTGAATGAATCTCTGAAGCTACTCAAGGCTTATTCCCCTCAGACTGCGGCCATGCTCTTCTCAGTGGATAATGAAGCTGGAAAGATCACCTGCTTATGCCAAGTACCTCAGGTAGTATCGTGTGTGTGCACCCATCCATGCGTCCACCCTGCAGCCATTCAAAAGGAGGGTTAGAGCACTCACCACCAGCTGGGGGCCACTACAGAATTCCTGCACCCTTCATGCACAGGGTATCTGTAATGGGGACTCCAGCATATAAGATGTGGGGTGCACCCCACTTGGGGTGCACAGAGGAAGGTTCAGTGGGGCCCAGGCTAGCTCCCCATGAGGGTTAGGGAGGGAGCGCCACACAGCCCCGCCCCACCCCAGCCGCACGCCAGCTCCTGGCCCCACTCCCAGCTGTCACCCCAGCCTCGGACCTCTTACTTACCTGTGACCCTTCCCCCTGAGAGCCATGGCCCCGCTCCTGACCCTGGCTCCAGGGTAGGGGGGTAGACGGGGTAAGGGGTGGTGCAACCCTGAAAAGTTTTTGGGGACCACTGTTGTAAGATGAGAGATCAAAAAATGGGAACAGACACTGACCCTTGCATTAGGATCCCATAAAACGGGCAGCTGCAACTGAGGAGAGAGGCTCTAGAGTATTACCTGGTGTTTCCTCGAATTCCTGTCCTCTTGCTCTGACTGCCCCCCTTCGGCCTTGCCCTGGCACCCAATGGCATATTCCAGTTTTTTGTTCTGTTACTGGTGCAAGTGCAGGGCTTCGCCTTACTACAAAGAGCAAAGCAAGAGTCTGAGCTTCCTGAGGTGACGTGCGCTGTAGATGCTGGAGCCAGGCATGGGTGTTGCAGAGTGGTGGGTGCGAACTCTGTGCAGCAAATATTCCATGACAGAGAGGTCCCTGCTGCTCCAGTGAGGAACGTGTCTACCGGCTGCTTTGCTTGGCACTCTTATTCTGTGCCAGTGGTCCCTAGGTCTGCCTGGGAGGAAATTGGGTCAGGCACAAGGTGTGGAAGGGATGCCCTACTGAAGAACAACTTCAGTAATTCAGTCCAATTTAAAGATAAACCTCCTGGGTAGTTTCAGGGCTATAAAATGGGGTTTATTCAGAAACAGCTATTCTGGAATAACGCCACATGCAGACATTCTTCATCTGGAATAAGAGTGCCTTGTTGTTAGTGTAATCTAACCCACTTTGAAAGCTGTTCCTGAAAAAAACTGTGTAGACAAGTCTTCAGACTGAAATCTCTCTCTCTGGATCAGGCCCAGGGCCATTTGTTAGATGAATTCCACTTACCTCTCTTCTTTTCCATGTTTCATGTGACACTCTCTTTCTCCACCCAACCGCACCCCACCCCACCCCAGTGTTCAGTTGGCTCTCACTTCCCTATCTCACTGATATTATCCTGTGTATATTGGGGCCCCGTGTCTCCTTCTCCCCTTTCACCCTGGGTGCTGTTTTTATAGACCATGTGAAGTACTAGGCTTAGTGTCCCCCAACCCCTCTTTCCTCTCTCCAGGATGTCTGTAATGTAAACCAGTGATTCTCAATCGGGGTATGCAGAGGTCTTCCAGGGATACAGTAACTCATCTAGATATTTGCCTAGTTTTACAACAGGCAACATAAAAAGCACTAGTGAAGTCAGTACAAACTAAAATTCTTCAAGTAGTGTCCTTGTGGGTGCTCCAGCTTAGGTGTTGGTGACTCCTTGCACCGCAGGTTGGAGATTTTAGGTAGCCATGCTGGGTTGGGTCGCACATGTGCAGCAGTCTCGTGGTGACGTTGGTGCCTCACGTAGCACGCGCGCACAACCCAACCCTTTCAGTTCCTCCTTAACCATCCTCGGCAGCAGACACTGCCTCTTCGGTGCTGCCTCTTCATTTTTCTCCTAGAAATGAATTAGTTTTAGATAGTTAATACATAGACTCTTTACTAGTTAGCTACTCAAAAAAATTTTTTTCTTGTGTGTGTATAGAGAGAGAGATTTTTCACTTGTTTACCAATTGAGAAACTTTAGTGGAAATTCGCCTGGATTTAAAAAATGTGAATCTTACCACGAGGTGATGCCTATCTCCAATGGCCATGTATCCTGTGCCCGTTGTTTGGGGGAGACCCATATCCCCCAAAAATGTGCTCATTGTAGCAGCCTAAAGGGTAGGGCGAAGCGTGACCGAGATCTCCGCCTCAAGATGATTTTGATGGAAAAATCTCTTCAGCCTCCTCAGGAAACCAAATCCACATCAGCAGAGGGCTTTATGAGCAAAACTGTCTATGAAGCGAGCTGTGACACACACACACTCACTCAAAAAGAAGAGGTCCCCGGCGAGGACGGTATCCTTGGTGCCGAGCTAATCTAGAGCAAGAGCCTTGGAGGCTCTGGAGCATCGTCCCCTTGCGGACCTCTGGTGAGCCCTGCTGCACCAACATGGAATCGAGACATCATGCCTCCCCCACGGCACTCACCACTCCAGTGCGGAACTTGGCACCAAGACCAGTGCTGCCACCATTGGCACAGACTCATTCGTCGGCACTGGCAGACGGACCGAGAATGGTGCCAAACGTCTCAACAAAGGTGGACCACAGTAATGAAATGACACCAAGCACATCTGCACCACCACAGTTTCTGCATCAGAAAGACATAGCGGTCTCATCGGTACCGTAGTCACTGTTGCTTGACACCAAGCAATCACCGGGCCAACGAACAGAGCAGCTCCTCACATGGCCTGCCTCATAGTCTCTCTACAGTGATGAAGAGGGAGGATGCACAGGGTAGCCAGTTCTCCTCCCAGCATTTTTTGCCTACGGAGAGGAGGCCTCCATGGGAAGCTGCCAGAACCAGTCGCTGCCAATCTCATGAGGTGCAGCAATGGTATGGGAACCCTGGCTCTGCCCACCACCACCTGTCCCTATGCAGTGGCCTCCCTGGGACCCCATGGCGGCATATAGACCCCACTATACTAATTGCTTTACCCCAGCCCGACAGGAAACTCATTCTCCTTCACCTTTCCCAAGCAGGGAAACATCAGAGGCACCCGAAGGGGTGGCAGAAGAGGAAGAAATTTCAGAACAGGAACAGAAAGGCATTTCACCAGCTCATAACTCATCTTCCTCACCTGATGAGGCCGTCATAATACTGCCTCCAACTACAACAGATGACCTGAAACAGTTTCAGGAACTCTTCCAAAGAGTAGTGGTCAGCCAGGACATTCTGCTTGAGGAGGTGCAAGAGAACCAGCACAAGCTGCTACAAATATTGCAGACATCTACGTCATCAAAAATTGCACTTCCTACCAATGATGCCATCATGGAGCTGGCAGAGAATATATGGCAGACCCCTGCAGCGGTACCACGTACCAGTAAAAGGGCTGACAGTAAGTATTTTGTACCAGCAAAAGGGATGGACTTTCTTTTCTCCTACCCACAACCCAACTCCTTGGTGGTTGAAGCTGCCAACTATCGCAGTGAACAACCCCAATTCTGCTACACCCCCCAGGATAAGGATCACAAAAGATTAGACCTTTTCAGTCATCGAGTGTACTCGTCAGCCACACTGCAATTCAGGTATCGGAGGGGTAGCCGTGTTAGTCTGCATCTGTAAAAAGCAACAAAGAGTCTGACAAAGTGGGTACTCACACACGAAAGCTTATGCTCTAATACGTCTGTTAGTCTATAAGGTGCCACAGGACTCTTTGTCACTGCAATACAGGGTCGCCAATTACTCAGCCCTCCTGGCAAAATACAACTTTGATAATTTAATTTAGCAAGCTGCAAGACTTTCTAGAGGCCCTTCCAGAGGACAAACGTCTCCAGTTCACTGCCATCATGAACACGGGACAGATAATTGCCTAGACACTGCTGCACGAACAATGGCCACAGCTGTCGTAATATGTAAAGCATCTTAGTACAGTCATCGGGGATCCCAAAAGAGCTCCAATTGAAGGTGGATAACTTTCTATTTGATCAGGAAAAGCTCTTCTGCACCAATGTGGATGAGGTCTTACACATGATGAAAGATTCTCGGGCCACTCTGTGCACATTAGGCAGATACACTCCGCCTAGTAAGCGACACTGGTATACACCATACCAGAAAGGTAGAGACACAGCTTTCCAACACTCACAACATCGGCAATTTGGTCACAACAGAACAATGTCCACAAAGATGTAGGGCTCCCCAAAACAAGTCCTCATATTCTCAACCATCTGCAACCAAGCCACAGTTTTGAAGTCTTGGTTAAGGGTCCGAATGACCTCCCCCACAATACAGCACTGCTAGACACTCCTACACCAACTTTTGGGCACCGCCTGTGCCCATTTTACTATGCTTGGGCAGCAACAACAATGAACCAGTGGGTACTAGAGATCATAAGATCGGGTTATGCCATCCCCGTCCCTCTTCAGGGACCCTTCTCACGAGCACTTTTTACAACAGGAAGTGAACCATCTCCTACAATTTGGTGCTGTGGAGCAAGTTCCAAATCAATACAAAGGGAAGGGTTTTTACTCCCATTATTTTTTCATCAAAAAGAAAATTGGCGGATGGAGACCCATCTTAGACCTTCAGAAAGAAGCTCAACAAATTTGTGCGCAGTCATAGATTCAAGATGGTCATACTGGTCACAATTATCTCTACCCTAGACAGGAGGGACTGGTTTTCAGCCCTTTATTTCCAAGATGCCTATTTCCATATTACCATACACCCGGCTCACAGATGATTCTTAAGATTCACTGTAGGGTGAGAGTACTACCCTTTGGTACCCTTTCAACTGCCCCTCGAGTTTTTTCAAAAACCCTTGTTAGTGACGTGGCCCACTCACAAAGGAGAGGAGTGATGATCTTCCTGTACCTAGACGATTGTCTACTGAAAGGTACGACTCGGGAATAGGCGACGCACATGGTACAGACAACCATCAAACTGGTCCACACACTAAGGTTACAGATAAATATACAGAAATCTACTCTGAACCCAACCCAACAACTGGAATTCATCAGGGCCTACTGCGATTCCACACAGGCCAGAGCCATGCTGTCCAACCACAGGTTCATAAATATAACTAATTTCATATTGACAGTCACCTGCAGCCCACGAACGTTTGTGAGGACTTATCTACAACTATTAGGTTGTATGGCGGCCACAATATTCGTCGTGCACCATGTGAGACTACATGGGCCTACAGGGCTGGCTGAGCCCTGTGTACAAGCCCAGCAAACACTCTAAACAAGAAAGTGACAGTACCCTCATAGGTCGTTATGTGAGTACACTGGTGGACAAAACCAGAAAACGTCTGCATAGGGATCCCTTTCCAACAGGGCCCTCCTTCAGTAATAATCACGACTGACACGTCCCTGATAGGATGTGGTGCTTACTTAGACCAACACACCATACAAGGCAGGTGGTCAGCAACGGAAACTCAGCTCCACATCAATCTCCTGGAGCTCCGAGCGGCATACAATGCGTGTTGACGCTTCCTCCCAATCATACAGAACAAATCAATCTGCTTACTAACAGACAACATAGCATGCATGTTCTATATCAGTCAACAAAGAGGAGCTCGCTCCTATTCTCTCTGCACAGAAGCCCTGAAATTGTGGAACTAGTGCATTCACCACAACATAACCATTGCGGCATCACCTTCCGGGGTGTCAGAACACAACAGCAGACAGGTTAAGCAGACACTTCTCCGAGGAACACCAATGGGAAATACACGACTGTCCTCAGACTGTTATTTCAAAAAATGAGGCTATCCATCCATAGACTGTTTGCAGCAGCAGCAAAGCACAAGTGCCCACTCTTCTGCTCCAGAGGGGGACTAGCACCCAAATCACTCGGGAACACCTTTCTCATATCATGGAATACATTGCTCCTGTATGCATTCCCATCGATACCTCTCATCCCCTGAGTTATTCATAAGATACAGGCCGACAGAGCACACATCATTCTGATTGTTCCCATTTGGCCCAGACAGACTTGGTTCCCTTACCTGTCTGCCTAACAGTGAGTGCTTCATGACCTCTTCCATTGTAGATGGATCGCCTCTCACAGAATGGAGGCTGGACTCTCCACCTCAAAGCATGGCTCCTACATGGTTCCAACATAGCTAATTGGACTGTTCAAAAAGCGTGAAACAGCTGTTTGTTAAATAGCAGCAGGAGATTTAGCACTTGACATACCTACCTCTAGAAATGGAAGAGATTCTCACTGATGCCGACAAAAACTAACTGCAGTCACGGCACCTCTACTGATCATATTGAATTACATCTTAGAACTCAAAAGAATGGGGCTTAGCCATAAGCTCAGTCAGAGTACACCTAGCAGCCTTTACAACCTTTCACCATAAGGTGGAGGGAATGTCAGTCTTCACTCACCCAACCACTAGATGCTTCCTCGTTGGTATACAGAACATACGCCCAGAAGTCCAACAACCGGCACCACCAGGGGACTTGAATCTTGTACCAAATGCCTTATAAGAGCACCTTTTGAACCACTGGCAACCTGTTCTCTCCTTCATATGTCTATGAAAGTTGCGTTTTTGGTAGCGATCACATCAGCCAGATGAGTCAGCGAAATCAGGGCACGTATGGCTGAACCTCCTTACACTGTGTTCACTAAAGACAAAATCATCATACAACCACAACCAAAATTTTTACTGAAAGTAGCAACATCCTTTTATGTAAATCAAACCATATACCTGCCCACATTTTACCCTAAACCACACAGGGACACACAAGAGGTTGCCGTACATACACTAGATGTCAGACGAGCCAAAGCGTTCTATTTAGACAGAACCAAACTCCTTCCGCGAAGTCCCAAGACTGTTTATCTCCATAACAGAATGCTCCAAGGGCTGGGCAGTATTGACCCAGAGACTATCTAAATGCAGCGCTACCTGTATCCAGCTTTGCTACCAGTTGCACAACAAGGAACCTCCACCCAGGCATCCGATCCTATTCTACCTGTGCCATGGCTATATCCATAGCCTTCCTGAACAATGTCCCTCTAATCGATATATGTAGGGCAGCTGAGTGGGCATCAGAGCACACCTTTGCAAAACACTCTGCCATCACTCAGTGTGCTTTCTCAGATGCTATACTAGGCCTTACTGTGCTCTGCTACAGCATACAACTCCCAAGCCCCTACCGTCCACAGTGGGGCACTGCTTTACAGGCACCTAAGGTGGAGCACTCACAGAGATGCTACTTGAAGAAGTAGTTATTCACGTTGTGCAGTAATGATGGTTCTTCGAGATTTGTGTCCCTGTGGGCGATCCACTACCTGCCCTCCTCCCCTCTACTTCGGAGTTCATACATTGAGCTCCGCAGTAAAGAAGGAACTGAAAGGATTGGGTCATACACATGCTACATGAGGCGCCCAACAGCACCGAGAGACGACTACTGTGCATGCACGACCCGACCAAGCACTGCTATCTAAAATCTCCGATTTGCAGTGCAAGGACGCACCGACACCTGATGTGGAGCACCCACAGGGGGACACATCTCGAAGAACCAGTGTTACTGCACAAGGTAACTACTTCTTTCATACAGACAATGACTTGTTTATACTACTCTATATACTATACACTGAAAGGTAAGTACAAGGAAGTATTTCTTTACACAACGCACAGTCAACCTGTGGAGCTCTGTGCCGGAGGACATTGTGAAGGCCAAGACTATAATGGGGTTCAAAAAAGAACAAGATAAATTCATGGAGGATACATCCATCAATGGC